>NC_092133.1:2843110-3158943 GCF_043159975.1 Macaca nemestrina
TGTGAAAAGTGTTTAAGTGTAAATTGCCTGGCTGTGGTGAGTGCCCAATCAGAGCTCGCCATCATTTCTATCATTACTAATAGGCCACCCACTATTCCACATTGCCTCCGGACCCAGGGCCACTGCGGGGTAAGCAGCTTCATTTCAACCAAGATTTTACTTTCCTCACTTTCCATGGAGGAACAGGCAGGTGAGGGACAGCAGGGAAGTGACAAATGCAGGAGGGTCAAGATGCCCACTGGGTCCCCTGCTGCAAGATCCTGATTAGATCCTCCACTTACCCCAGGGCTTCTCTGCAGAACATGCTGGGCCTGTGGGCCCCCAGTGAAGGGAAGTGAAGGTTGCTCAGCCTCCTTCTGTTCCTCTCCTGCTAAGAATTAGAAACGAAGTGGCATGATCCCCAAATATGTAGCGTACATTATAGCTGAGTCATATTTGCCAGATAAGACAATGCAAGAGCTAGTGACAAAATAGAAGAAATTATTCACACAAATTGGCAAAGGCTTGGTGCCAAGAACATATAAGGAGCTCCCACAAATCAACAGGAAAAACACAACCCCATAGAACAGTGGGCACAGCAGATGTTGAGCTGAAGAGGAGATGCCCACGGCCCACAGGCCCAGGAGGATGTGCTCCGATGGTTGCCAGGGATCCGGGGTGCAAACCACGGCCACAATGAACACGAACTGACACCTGGTCAGTTGCAGAAATGAAGGCAACTGACTACACCAAGCAGCGACAAAGATGTGAACCCACTGTGCAAGTGTATTAATCCACTCGTCTACACATTTATATGTTGCTAGTGGAAAGATAAATCAGTACAAGTGGTTGGGAAGCCGTTTGGAGGAATCTCCCTGCAGTGAAGGCAAGCACCTGGTGGGCTGCAGTGCTGTGTCTTGGTCTGTAGCATTGAGAAATCCCTGAAAGTCCAGGGAGATACGTTCAAGTTTGGTTATCAGAGTATCACAGGTCCTGGACTCTCTGCAGAAGAGAAGAGGAGCAGAGGGCAGAACAGGCAGAAGGGAACACAGCCCAACCAAAGAAAACAGGCATGGCCAGAAGAAGCCTCCTGAGTCCTGAGGACATAATCTTAAATTCCAAGAGTGAACTCCCAAGATTGCTTCCAAACACTCTACCTTTTTCCACGAAGATTAAAAATGAACACTTAAAAATATACTTTTATTTGATTTTATTTATTGCAGATGCAATAAATTACTTGAAAAGGTGAGCAGGATGTGTTGTGCGTAGGGAGGCAGATGGCGTTTGTGGGGCTGGAAGAAGGTTGGCGTGAGGTCTGAGCTGCGGCTGCAGTGGGGCTGGAAGGAGGTTGGCATGAGGTCTGAGCTGCGGCTGCAGTGGGGCTGGAAGAAAGTCTGCGTGAGGTCTGAACTGCAGCTGCAGGGCCCTAGGCTGATTGTTACCAAGCACCGAGGTCTTGCTTGGGGTGGAGGGCCCACGGGGCGCCGTGACCCTGTCAACTATGCCTCGCCCCCAGTTCCACTCCTCTACCCCCAGCTCTGAGGCGCTGGCTGGGCAAACCCGGCTCAGCTCTGCCAACGCCAGCTGGCCTGAAATGTCATGGCCACGCAGTCGGCAGCCCCCAGGGAGGCTCTGAATGGGGGACCCTGGAGGGTGGCTCTGAGCAGCTCCTTCTCTTCCTGTTCCCTGAGTTTCCTGCCCCCAGTGCAGTTTGTTCCAGTACTGGATCTGCCTGGCAGTTTTCTCAACACTTGTAGAGTCAGCCTCTCGTTCTCCTTCAGACGCCCGCACAAGCTGGCCAGTTCCCTCCTCAGAGCTCTCTGTCTCAGCCCCTGGAACCCCTACTTAACACTCAGGACCCCAGCACCAGCTAGGTGTGGCCTCATCCCCAGAGACCCCCCCACGCCTTTCCTGTTTCCCATCCCACAGGGTGGCAGCGGCCTCACGGGCTCCTCTGTGTGCGCCGGTGTCCCCTGTCCGCACTTGCCAAGGCAGCATCTCTTCATTTTAAAATCTGCCCATCAACATAACAGCCATGGTTCTGTCTGTTGACTACACACTGACCACTATTGGTACTCATTAAATTGTTGTAAAATATAGGAAGAGTCGTGTTGATAAGGAGAAGCAGAAGTGAACGGACGGAAGAGATGCCAGTGAGTCAAAGCCGAGGAGCCCACACCTATGTGCTGGAGTCTGGTCTGCGGCCTCTGCTTCTTGTGGCCATGACTTTTCAGGCCAGCCAGTGTTGGCTGAGCTGAGCCTGTGTGCTCGCGACGGTGTCAGGCATTTCCACAGGACGTCTGATAAGAACGATCACACAGGCTCTCAGACAGCCCAGCCTGCTGCTTCCCAAACCATGCTCGGCATTTGAAAATGCTGCGTATTCATGAAGGCAGCAATCCCCAGCCCTGTCCCCAGTTATCGGAGTTGGGAGGTTTCCAGCGCCCTCCACTCACCTGTGCTAGGTGAGAGGACCTGGGAAATCCAGGGCAAACCTAGACCAGCATGACGTGCATGACAGTGCCTCACCAGGTGCAGGAGGGATTGTGGGAAAAATCGTGATTGCAATCCCAGGATAAGTCAACTGTGAAGGTGCAAACAGGAGCAGGAAGAAGCTGGTGTCCCCAACACAGGGAGGCTCCACAAGCATGTTACCAGGACTCTGGGCATCGTTTTTACAGCTTCCTGAAGGAGTGCATGACTTATAGCTCGAAAAATCCAGCAATTACAGACAGGGGGCTGTTGATGTAGAGAAAGAGCATTTTTCCAGCCGCCCGAATGCTAGCTACATTAGAGCCACCTTACATGCCTGTCTCATCTAATTTTCTCAGCACTCTGAGGGTGGCTATCATTATCCCCATTTTACAGATATGCAAAATGAGGCTCTAAGAGTTTGGAAGACTTACCCAATGTTGTTAGAGACAGAATCAGGACTCTAACCCTAGTGGTGTGTTTAACTTGACACACACACACACACACGTGTGAACACGTGTATGTACACACATCCTCAGTAACCTTCATTCAGCCCAGACCTCCTACCACCTGAAATTTCTCTCCGCTTTTCCCACTCTGAATAAAAATAAAACATAAAATAAATAAAATAAACAAATAAAAACATAACAACAAATAAAAACATAAAGCCCCTAAACACCAATAAAATATCCAAATCATGCTAATTGGTATTGCTTGAGAGCTAATTAGCCAGACCCTATGCTTAGCACTTGACAAATGAGAAATGAAACTTTGAGAGGTGAAATCTCTTGTCCAAATTCTTCATCTCTGAAGCACCAGGCAAGGCCTCTGTCTAGTGTCTAACTTCAGAGCCCAGGCCTCTAAGCCTCACTGGGCTGCCAGTTTGCAATAGTCACCTTGACCATGTCCTCCCAGAACCCAACAGTGTGTGCACCAAGAGCCAACTCTGGCCAAACTGTGGTGTGGGCCCTGACCCAGACTTCTCCACTATGGCCAGTCAGGTGGCCATAGGTGACTCACAGTCCTATGAGTCCTTGTCAGCTTGGAAATTCAGAAAGGTGTAGAAGTTACTTTTCAGGTGGTCATTCTCATGGGAGGATGGATTATTCAAGTCAGAAGACATGTGGATCAAGAGCAGGAAGGGAAGTCCACTTTGAGAAATTGAAACTTGAATTTGAGGTCCCTGCTCTTCTCCTGGGACCTTGACCCAGACTGCCTTTTACTCTCTGCTCTCTAGTTCCCTGACTCTAAAATAAGAGGGTTCATCCAATAAAAATCTAAGGTCTTTACCAGCCCTCACTGCCTGTGTATTTCAGAACATAAACTTATTGCCAGGGCACCCAATTGCTCTCATATTTATCTCAGTGCTTCTTTTCAATATGTGATTTGTTTGGGTAAAATTACATGGTTGTAATGCTATTTCTTCGAGCTGACAAGAAGGAAAATGGCTTCACAGGACAGCAGATGAGGGAACATTTATTGTACACAGCACAGTCCTTCAGGTCATTACAGTGCAGTTTCCCCAAGAAGCCCTTGAATGGCGAGCTAATGCTGTTGTAAACGTATTTGCAAGTGTGCCTGGTGCCATCCATGCTAAATGCTACCCATGCAATTTGGCTGTTACTCTGTAGTTCTCGTAATGGCTTCACTCATCACGCCAAAGTATTAGCTGCTTATAACCTGTTTGAGGTTGTGAAATTGCTTACTATTTGCTTATAGGAGAACACAGATCTGTGAGTAGAGAAGTCTGTAACAAATGATTGTCTCCAAGTTGGACAAGGGAAATTTTCAGCTTGCTTATCCCTCCTGCTAAATTTTACAATAAAATTTAGATTATCTCTGCTATACTTGGAAGAACAAATGGAAGCTCTAAAGGATAGGTGGATCCTCCTCAGCATCAATGGCACTGTGAGGCTGCCTCACCTGGAGAGGAGCGGTCTAGGAGAGAAAACAAACAAACAAAAACACACATATACACAGACCATGTAGGGGTATCAGTGGAATGCCTAATAGCAATTAAATGTCATTTATAAAGACAAAAGATAATTCTATGAAATTCAATAGAGGAAACTGCAGCTTCAGTGTCATAAATGGTAGCATCCTTGTGTAAGAAGCACAGTGGTAAAACCAAGAGTGGTAAACCAAGCGTGGTAAAACCAAGAGCTCTGTGGTGGTGAGGATGTGCTAGGCAGTGGTCACCACGGAGCTTTGGCAGCTGGGAAGTGGGAGTGTAAAGGTCTCTGTAGCTTGCAACTGATGGACTGTCTACCTGGTCTCCTTGCTCTGCTCCCCTGAGTCTTGACTATAACTGTTGGCCAGTTCAGCCACTGCTCCCAAGAATGCTATCAGGAGGGGCCTGTTTTTCCGTGTGTACTGCCAAAGAATCCCTGGGCAGGATGTGTGGGTTCTCACTGTGGAACCAGGGCAGCATGACTATGCATACAACCAGGACGCTGTACATCCAGTAGCTGTGAATATTGAAGAGCAATCTATCATGCATGGCGTTCTGGTGGCTTTTGTGATGTTCTAGGAATACAGGACTAGCACAGTCACCGAGCACATGTGCGCTGCTCGGTAGTTATTGTTGGGATTGTTTATGAGAGAGCATGGTCACAGGAGAGGTGTAGGGATGTGCATTTCAGAATCTTCATGCCGTTAATCATCAAGAGCAGGTTCTCTATGGAATTTTGATGTAGGTAGAATTGTTTGACTGAAAGTTCAGACCAAAAGCAAAGGTAGATGTTGGTGCAGTGCAAAACCAGGAGGCTTCTGTGCTGTGACATTGTCTGCCCAACTTTACTCAATCTGAGAGCCGAGGTTCTGTGTTGCACTGGAGAGTCTGCTCACCCCTACCCCGAGAAGACAGAACAAAGGGTGAAGACAAGCAGGAAGGCATTAAGTCTACCGGAGCAACGTGACACTAAGGTGTCTTGAAAAATCGTGAACCTAAACATCTTTGTTGAGGACAATTTGAGATGTACCAAGATTTTCATTTTTTACATGGGGATAAAGAACAGTTTTCAAATCCCTTAGAAAAAACTTTTGCCTGTGGCAAAGAACATTTCTATAAATGTCCACTCTACCAGAAATGTAGATTGCATTAGGTGTGAAATGTAATTTATCAGCTTCAGAGTTCTCTGTATCCAAGACAACAACTTTAAATACAGGAGGAAAAAAACATAAAGACAACATTGCCAAGAAAATGTGCTCATTAAAATAACTATAAATGAATAGGTAAATAGCTATTGTTAGCTGTAAACCTCTCTGCCCTTATTTCCAACATAGGAAATGCACTTAGGTACATAAGAAAGTTGAGCAAAAATTGAACTCTCCATGGATATAAGGACGAAAACTGTTTGACTCTCCTGAAAGCAAAGGTGTGTTTAATGTACAGTCAGTAGAAAGCTCTTAGGACTTGATAAATCCAGAAGTGCAAATCACAGTTCAGTTTGGGACCACTCTGATGGTTTTTCTTACCTTAAAAGTATGCCTTCCTTAACTCTCTAATTCATATGCTATTAATGGTGTTGGTAATTCATAAAACGAGGTTCTCAACAGCACAGGATTAACACGGTGTGTCCCAGTGGACATCTCTGTCTTCCTTCCACTTTAGGATTTACTCTGGCTTTCCTGCATAGGAGACACACTTACTGCTTATTGAGGTAAATAAAAGAGATTTATAAATAGAGTATGTTTAGATAAAGGCAAAACATCATCCATCTGGAAAGAGAAGCTTATCTGCTGTAGATATGTGTTTATCGAGGGAAATTGGCAGCACATTTAACCTCGCTGCCCTGTTTTGAAAGGACATAAAACTACCATCGACTAACCCAGTGGTCTATCACAGAGCCAGTCCCCTGGGTTCCTACGCCAGATGTATTGGGCTATTTCCCTCCAGGGCAGAGCAAGGATGACTTCAGTATGGTATCAGAGTGAAAAGAAGAATGGAATATACCTTTAACGTATGCCGGGTCACATGTCATACTCACAGAGGTGGAAACAATGATTTCTAAAGAGATGTATTTGTGGAGTGTTAAATTTTAGGCTATGTTCAAATTGATACACATAATACAGTCATGACTGGAAACTAAACACATGCTTGAAGAATGCTTCTCTTTACCCCTCCATTTGAAGAAAGTAAAAGAGATCATTTTATTTGATCTAACATGGAAGTTTTTAAAGTTCATCTCTTGCAAACTCATGTAACGTCTCTCTCTTTTGCAACTTGCAAGATTCTTAAGCATCGGTTAAGGTTTTGCGCCAGGGAACAATTCATGTCGCCAGGTCTGGTGTGTTCTTATTTCAAGGGATACCCTCTCAAAGTTAGCCAGCCCTACCCAGAACATGATCTGGCTGATTCAGTCAGGATAAGGGCATGCCTAAAGTCTTAACAGCTTATGAGCTAATCTAAATTATTTCATTTTATTAAAGGGTGAGAGGTGAATCTGCATACGTTTTGAGAGATAACTTTTTCTTCCTTGCTTTGGAATTCTGCACTAAGTGCGTGACTGTCCTTGCTGTTCTGAAGCAATGCGATCATCACAGGGGAGAATGGTGGTGTGGCTCTGTTAGAGGCCCAGGTGTTCTGGAAATGGCAGCTAAGCTTGGAAACAAAATCCAGGTAGCTATCCCACTTTAAGTCTTCTCTGTGATCCTGACTGAATATAAAACAATTCTCATGTCTTCTCTTGACACAACCATATGCCTCCCGGTGCTGGTCACACCATCATCAGCCGCTTGTCCAAGTCCCCTAGGGCACCCTGGTGGTGACCAAGATTCCTTGTGTGGGCAGTGGGCTTGGCATCCTGCAGCAGTGCCCAGGGAAGGGGAGACCCCACCTTTGGCATCAATGATGAGGAATGGTTCATGTTGCTTTGAAAACCTGGGATCAAGCCAGCCTCTATGAATGCCTCCTGTCAACCACTGTCCACTGTCATGGGACATGCTACCCAGAAATTGTGTCTCAACTCAGCGTCCCATGGCCTCTGCGCCAGTGTCCAGAGAGCCATTACCAGTACTGCAGAAAGCAGAAGATAGAAGTCAGAGTCCAGTCATAAAACAGGAGGCACCAGCTCTTATCCTGGTCCCCAAATGAGGAACACAAGTCCCAGCAGTCACCTGGGAGAGATTCACACTCTCCATCTGTAATTGCTTCTCGTGGCTTCCGTAACACAGGGCCACACACTCAGTGGCTTGAAGCAGCACACGTTTACCTCCTATGGTGCTGGAGGCCAAACACCTAAAATCAAGGTGCAGAATCCCTGGGACCTGTGCGTCTTTAAGGGACTGTGCAGATGTGATTCATGGAGGGTTTTGAGATGCGGAGATTATCCCAGATCATCCAGGCAGGCCCAGTGTCATGACAGAGGTCCTTAAAAAAGAAGGCAAAGGCAGAGTTGTCTATAGAGGAAACAGAGGGCCGTGGGATGCATGGCTGCCCCACAGTTTTGTGGCTTTTTCTGTGATGGAGGCCACAGGTAATCATCGCGTCCTCCTCCTTCCAGTCCCTTCGGCTCCATGACTTCCTCCACTGCTCCGGACTGTGTTCGTAACGAGGTGACACAAACCTTCATTGCTGGAGTGTGAGCCTGCAATGGCTCCACTCGTTTCTTCTTTATTTGCTTTGGGGTTGTTGTAGTTTTTCACTAACTTTTACTAATGAACGTGGAAGTACTAAGAGCTGTCCCAGAAATTTCTCTGTTCAGGCATATTGTTCCCTGCACTCACAGAGTGCAGCCAACTGAATTTTCCCTCTGCACCAGGTGTCAATCAACCCAGCACTGCAGAACTCCCCCTTGGGCCTGTGAGGTTAAATTTATGAGACGTCTTGATTGGTCCGGTGGCAGTTTCAGCTTCTAATTCACTGGAATTGCAGTCGAATTGCAGTAGTAAGTGCTACGGTTTAAATATTTGTTCTCTCCAAAACTCATATCGAAATGGCCATTGTAACAGCAGTAAGAGGTGGAACTGTAAGAGGAAGTTAAGCCATGCTGTCTCCACTGTTGCAAGTGAATTAATGCTGTAACGGGGAGAGTGGGTGTATGATTGCAGGAGCAGGTTTGCTATCAAAGGGAGAGTTTGGCCCCTTGTCTCTGTCTTTCTCTCTCTTTCCTCTCACCTCTGCCATGAGGTACACATCAAGAAGGCCCTAACAAGATGCAGAGACCTTGGAATTGGACACCTCATCACCCCAAACTGTGAACCAGTACATTTCTGTTTAATGTAAATTACTGAGTCTTAGGCATCTTGTTAGAGCAGGAAAAACAGACTCTGTCTTAGCAGGTGTAGCAGCAAGAGAAGCAATTTGTACTTCCACCCCCTGATTTCTGCACCTACGCCTTCTGGCTGAGGGAGAAATGCTCTGCGTGCTGGTGACTTGTTCAAGTGTCTGGACAACACCCTGTAATAGAGAACTCAACCCACTCCGGATATTGCTTTAACTGAGTCTTCTGTAGCTCACTGCATTTTTTCCAATAGACCCAACTCTCCTGAGAATGGTAGGCGTGCGAACCTTCCGGATGCCAAGAGCGTGAGTCCATGTTCACGCTTCTTTGCTGTGTAAATATTTTTTTGGTCAGAAGTGATGCTGTGTTGAACCCTAGTGGTGAATGCAGCATTTCATAAAGTCCACATACGACGATGCTTGTGAAAGCATTAGGGGCAGGGAGTGCAAAACCATATCCACAGCGTGTGTCTGTACCAGTAAGGAAAATTGCTCTCTTTCTGTGATAGAAGTGATTCCATATAAACTATATGTAATCAGGTGACTGGCCGATCGCCACAGGAAATGGCACCATACAGGGCTGTTGGCAGTTTAGCATTGACTTGTAGCAGTAGCCACATAATCTATGGTCTGGGAAGTCCATGTCTTAGGATCCATTCTTAGGTTTTCTGTCACCATGGCCGCTTTCTATTAATGTTTTGGCCCCTAGAGCAAGCCCGGGAGTGCCTAGGAAAGAAGACGTTGGGAACACACCCTGTCACCTGCTTGGCTATTGATGGTCTCTTCTGCCATGGATGCACTTCTGTGAGCATGCTCTTGGGACACAAATACCTTTTTATGCGGCATCCACTCCAAGAATAACAGCCCCATGCCTTCTTCCCAGAACTCCTTGTCACCAACATTCCAATTCTATTATTTTCAAGCCTAGGACCATCAGAAAAACCATTAGCCAGTGCCCACACGTGAGCCCTGATTCTCACTTCTGAACATGTCTGCAACAACTCACTGAGCTCAAATTTCTGCTGACTGGGAGGATTTTTTTACTGCCTGCTGTCTTTCAGATTCTCTTTATTGAGTGTGTAATGCTTTAGGAGTTCACTCTGGTTGGTGCCAGCAATTCAAGCAGAACCATCTATATGCCAGGGCTGAGCAGTTTCTCCCCAGTCAACTGGTCATAAGAAACTCTCCATGAGCCATTTGTGTGAACCGAGGTACAGGAAGAAATATAGCAGGAGTGGGTGTCAGAAGAAACTGAGATGTCTTTCACATAATTGAATAGAGCTTTCTGGGCCTGCTCTGCCTGATCCCTTGAACACTGTAGTAACACAGTCTCAGATGACCTGTGATGTGCTGCTAAAATCACATGTGATATGGTTTGGCTGTGTCCCCACCCACATCTCATTTTGAATTGCAGCTCCCAAAATTCCCTCGTGTTGTAGGAGGGACCCGGTGGGAGATAATTGAATCAAGGAGGCAATTTCCCCCGTACTGTTCTTGTGGTAGTGAAGAAGTCTCATGAGATCTGATGCTTTTATAAAGGAAAACCCCTTTCGCTTGATTCTCATTCTCTCTCTTGCCTGCTGCCACATAAGACATTCATTTCGCCTTCTACTGTGATTGTGAGGCCTCCCCAGCCACGTGGAACTGTGAGTCCATTAAATCTCTTCTTCTTTGTAAGTTACCCAGTCTTGGGTATGTCTTTATCAGCAGCATGAAACGGTCTAATACAACATGGGCCTTGATGTCCTATGGTCAGGCAATGTTATGAGTTGAATTGTATCTCTCCCTTCCCCCCCCTCAAAAAAAATATGAAGTTTTAATCTCCAGTAGCTCAGAATGCGATCTTGTTTGGAAATGGGGTTATTGCAGATGCAAATAGTTAGGATATGCTTGTACTGGAGTAGTGTGGGCTGGGTCCCTAGTTCAATATGCTTGGTGTCCTCATAAGAAGAGAGTCAGGTGCTGGTAGGGACACACACAGGGAGAATGACATAGGATGACAAAGGCAGAGATTGACTTCATGCAGCTACAAGACAAGGAACACAAAGCTTTGCCAGCAACCACCAGAGCACACCTGCCGACACCTTGATTCAGACCTCGAGCCTCAGGAACTATGATTTGACAAATATCTGTGGTTCTGAGCCACCCAGTTTGTGGTACCTTGCTAAGGAAGCTCTAGAAGATTAAGAGGGTTTATGCAAAGGAAGTAGTTATCTTCAAAAGAGAGAACATATTTACTCTAAAACACTAAAGCAGTGGTGCCCAGCACGTGAGCTCTGAACCGGAAGAACAGGCCCACCAAAGAACTTTTAGAAATGCAAATTCTCGAACCCCCCTCCAGACCCATTGGGTCAGAAACTCTGGGGATGGGGCCTGGCAATCTGTTCTAACAGCCCACAGGTGTTGTCAATGCATGCCAAGAGAACAACTGCCTGGGAAGGTGCAGGGCCTCTACATGACACCCCTGTTCAGTCCAGACCCTCTGTGCATTGCCGGATCCAGCAGAAGTATGCCTGCAGGGCAACTGGGCTCCTTGGAGGGCATTCTCTTACTCTGAGCCCCACTCAGAAGTGGTGCTCTTACAAGGCACTCAGTGAAAGTGAGAAAGGAATAGCACGGAGTAGTCACCGGAAGATGGAAAAACTGAAACAACAGCTAAAACAGAATAACAGAAAACTGAAAATAGGGAGAGAAAATGGCCAACATCCTGGTCGGGGTGACATGTCCCTGACTCTTCTGGGCAAACCTAAATAAGGAAGAAAGGAGGTGGTAACTGGAAGGTCCCTGAAATTCCCTCCTTTTCCAGAATACCTAATGATTATCACATAATCTAATTAAAGAAACACTGATAAGATCAGAAACCCAAACCCCTCGTGCAGGACTGGCTCTCCCAGGTTTGTGCGCATGGCGCTCTTGAATGTGCATCTACACTTTCCAAAATCAGCTTCTTGTCTTCCCCTTCATTCTGACTCATCTCTCAATTCTTTCTTGCAATGATGTCAAAAACCTGAAAACCAGCTGGGGCTGGGCTCTCCCTAGCATCTGGAGACCCTCCTGAGCCCTCTGGTCATACATGGATTAGAGCATGTGGTGTGTATGGTATGCACGACCTCTATGTGTGGTAGAGAGGCTCTATAGTCCAAAGCAGCATGATGCTTGCTTTTTAAGTGGCAGGCAGTGCAAGGTCCAGTAGCTTGCCCCTCACCTTGAAGGGGCCACCTCAGCATGCCCCAGACCTTCAGGAACTTCATGACATCAGAGACCTCCAAATCTTCACGGGATTTTTCTCTCGTCCTCTGGCTTACCTGTATTTTACTGAAGCATCTAAAATGATTGCCACTTCCTCTTCTCTGGGTCCAATTAGCGTAACTTTATCACTGTAGTAAACCAATGCAATCTTCCTTGGAATAGTGAGAGAATCAGATCCCTAGGAGTTCCTTCACTATTGAAGGAGAAGTGATGTAGCCCTGAGACAAAACTGTGCAGGTACATTGGTGCCCCTGCCAGGTGGAAGTACACCTTCTGGTATAGCAGAATTGCAAATTAGAATAGCGAAAAAAATAATTCACCAAGTCAATAGCTAAGAATCACGTTCCATGGATTATGTTGATTTGCTCCAGTAAAGAGAACACGTTTGGAACAGCAGCTTCCATTAGAGTCACCAGTTAACTTAATTTATAATAATCCACAGTCATTCTCCAAGATCTGCCTTCTGCATAGGAAGAAACAGATAGTTGTGTAAGTCTTGAGTTTCTATTTCCTCCTCTGAATCTTCCAAGCCTTTGATGATGGATCTAATCTCTAACTTATCTGAGGATATGTATTGCATTTGGTCAAATGTCCTGGTAGGTTGGGGACTTGTTAAGGTCTTCCATATGCCCCTTTCCACCGTTACGGCCCTCAGTTTCTGGGTCAGGAGCAGTATGGGGAGTCTGCCACTGAATATCATGGCAATTCTAACAATGAATTCTGAACATCAAAAACAACCTCAAGTTGGGTACACATGAGGCCACAACGACACAAACTTTGGTCAAAACACCTGACTACCATTAGCCACAGTGTGGATGGCAGGTTACAGGGCTTGGGGAGAGGCATCTAGGAATGGTATTAATTTTATAGGAAATCTAGGAACCACTCAGAGAATGCGATACTTTATTTTACTCAAACAGAGTCACTCTTGTAAGTGAGCACAAGGTCACTCAGACAAGGCTTTGAGGAATGGGGTGACGGCATCTCAGGATTCTCCCTCAGGTGCACCCAACTTCTTCTTCAGCAAGGCCTTCTGGACGGTGAGCTGGCTTAGTCCTAGAAATTTGGTGAAAAGCTGTACTTCTCCATCTGCTGACTCAGCTTGGTTTCTGGCCATCAGCCCTGGTGTTCTTCCTGTCATACAAAGATCAAGTGACGTTTTAAAGTTGCTTATATATTCTATTCCCAGGAAGACCATGATCAATCGGACACTGCCTGAACCCCCTGGCACTCAGACATTCTGATGGCCACATTGTCCCTGATGTTCATGTAGCAAATGTAGCCACCTTGCTCCTGGCAGCTCAACACCGCCACTCGGCCTCTGCTGCCCAGGATCCCACCACCCCCAGTAAAACCCGGGAGGCTGGCACCTTCTCCCCTGGTCACTCAGGTTCACAGGGACAGCTGCCAGGGAGCATCGTGAGGGTCAGGGTGTTTCCCTCACTAGGGAGTTTCTCCGTGCCTTAGCAAAGGGCTCGTGTGGAGTTTTAGTCTGAAAGCATGGTTGTGTAGAATACAAGCAAGAAATCCTTCCCACATTTGTATCCCTTAGAACTTTTGGTCTCTCTCTCTCTCTCTTGCCCATTCTCTCTCTCTCTCTCTCTCTCTCTCTCTCTCTCTCTCTCTCTCTCTCTGTCTCTCTCACTTGCCCTGTGCGGGCTCCCTGCAAACTCACTTGCCCTGTGCGGGCTCCCTGCAAACTCACTCGCCCTGTGAGTTTAGAGAATAAGTGGCTTATTCTCTAAGGCTACTTCTTAGAGATTATTGTTAGTTTGTATGCTAAAAAAATATGCATGCATTCTTATCCACATCATGATGGTTTATGTTCTTGGATAAAGACTACGTCCTGAGTTGTATATGTATTTAGTTTTATTTCAGTTTAAATATGTAAGTCACATCTTCCTAATGAGAACTGTTTGAGTAACTCCTTGTTTAACGTTAATTTTTTTAACGTCTTTCTAGATGTGAGAGGAAGAGGCATAGTCAGTTAAAAAATCCGTATTTGTGGTATCGAATCCCATGTTCACTAATGCCATTCACTAATGTGTTTGTCCACATTTTATTTAGGAAAACACTGCCTAATGGCTACTGCATGCCAAACGCAGTCACAGACGCTGGAGAGGAAAGAAGAAAAAGGCAAGTCGAGTCCCCAGAGGAGGTCAGAGCCTAGCAGGAAAGATGAGACCAGCACAGTCAAGGGCGCAGCAACCGATGCCTTCTGGCATTTTGGGGAAGGCGTCATGGAAAAAGGGCCAGTCGAGTGGAGTCTTCACGGAGGAATCCATGTTTTCCAGGCCAGAAGTAGAAGCACAAGATTCCAGGCAGAGAGGACTGTGTGCAGAAAATCAGGCCGAACACGGTGGCTCACGCCTGTAATCCCAGCACTTTGGGAGGCCGAGGCGGGCAAATCACATGAGGTCGGGAGTTCAAGACCAGCCTGGCCAACATGATGAAACCTCGTCTCTACTAAAAATACAAAAAGTAGCCAGACGTGGTGGTGCCTGCCTATAGCCTGTAGTCCAGCCACTTGGGAGGCTGAGGTGGGAGAATTGCTTGAATCCAGGAGTCGGAGATTGCAGTGAGCCAAGATGGCAGAGACTTCATCTAAAAAAAAAAAAAAAAAGAAAGAAAGAAAGAGAGAAGGAAAGAAAATCATTGGCATGTGCGTGCGTCTGCATGTGTGTGTGTGTCTTGAAGAGCACAAGGATATGTCCAGGGGAGAATGGGGAGATTAGTGTGACTGACTGGAGACAGGGCTCTTGGATGTGTACTGGGAGCAAGAGATGAAAGCAGAAGTGGGAGCTGGAATCAGGCACACAGGGGTCCTGTCCTCTGGAGGTGACGGGTCTTTGTCCTGTAGCAGGGGAGAGACCTTCCACCTTGCAAATAGGGAGTTCAATGGTGTTTCTTTAAGACATATGAGTAAAGCATAGAAAATGGACTGGAGCTGGAGGCGGGGAGACCATCAGGGGCCGTCGCATAAACAAGAACGTGTAGAAGCGATGTCAGCAGGCTGGAGCCGAGAGCACAGGGCATGAGGCTCGGGGCCGGTTCAGGGCATAGAACACGGCAGAAGAGGTTGTCGACCGGATATGAAATCTAAGGAAAAGATAAAAGATGGCTCTAGGGCTTCGATTAGAAGCTGAGAAATGGTATCACCATTAATTTAGAAAAGTAATTTAAAAGGGGCCTGCACAGGAAACAGACAGAATGAAGTGGGGACACACAGGGCTCGGCAGAGGGCCTCAGCCTGGCCATGGCCTGTGCATGCCCAGGCCCCCTCCACTTCCAGGGGCTTTAGCACAGGAAATGGTCACGGAAATGCTGAGCTTCTTTCTATGGCAGCTGATTATTTACTAAAATAAAACATAGACAAGAGCTTCTGGTAGAGAACAAAACAGAAAAGCAAAAACCCTGTGGACTCAAAGAAAAAGATCTGGAATGTGTGCAAGCCTGTGACCCCCAACATCGCTCACCAGGGAAACCAGGGCGAGGTTAGGAAATCAGAGCCATTCTGGGGGCAGCACTTACGTGTTGATCTTCCTACAAAGCTTGGCCGTATTCATAAATGACCAGAAGAGTGTGTATTAGGTACATGGATTAAGCCTTATGAACTGTTTCACTAAAGAATTATCTATTTTAGAATACAAGAATAATGCAACAGAACATTGGTTGTGCTGTGTCACTTATTAGGGGGAATTTCTCCTGCTATAACAGGCACCCCAATTTTGATGTTGCACTTAAAAAAATATAGAGGCAGGTTCTCACTCTGTTGCCCAGGCTGGTCTCAAACTCCTAGACTCAAAAGATCCTCCTGCCTCAGCCCCCCAAAGCACTGGGATTACAGGCGTGAGCCACAGTGCCCAGCCTTGATATTGCACTTTTATGTTAACATGTCACCAAGTGATGTCACACCTTTATTCTCACCAAACATCGAGCATTAATCTTTTCAAATTATTTTTTTCTTTAAAAATCATCTGATCATATTGTGAAAAATGGAGAAAAATCTACCCCACACTTCATCAAAACAATCATGATGGTTAACTTTGTGGCATGGACCTCTCATCTTTACTACATCATCATTATTAATGATTAGCTATGTCTTATTATTTATTACTGATGTGGTGTGGCTGTGTCCCCACCCAAGTCTTGTCTTGAGTCGTAGTCTCCATAATCCCCACGTGTCGAGGGAGGGACCTGGTGGGAGGTGATCGGATCAGCGGTGGTTGCCCCCATGCTGTTCTCATGATAGAGGGTGAGTTCTCACGAGAGCTGAGGGTTTTCCATGGGGCTCTTCCCTCTTCGCTTCCTTCACAGGCTCTCTCTCCTGCCACCTTGTGAAGAAGGTGCCTGCTTCTCCTTTGCCTTCCACCATGATTGTAAGTTTCCTGAGGCCTCCCCAGCCGTGCAGAACTATGAATCAATTAAACCTTTTTCCTTTATAAATTACCCAGTCTAGGGTATTTCTTCTTAACAGTGCGAAAATGGATTAATACAGTTACTATTTTCTTCAACACAGATTGACTTTCCTGTACTCATAGTCTGCACCAGCTCCCACTGCCCACACTGTTCACCTGAGGCCACATGGAGAGCTTTTCCCTGGGGCCTCACAGCCTGCAGGGGGCTCTGCCTTGCTCAGGGCATTGCCCCCCAGCCAGGGTTGGGCCATCGTGCTCCTCTCCATCAAAGGCTGGGCACATCTGTCACTTCAGATTTTCAGTGCCGTTAAAGAAGCCCAATTCATTGCCTGAGATAATACTTCACTCTCTGCCCCCACAGGAGTGAGTGGAAGCTGCCAGGTGAAACCAGGCTGTGGCACCATCCTGAGCAATGTGGCCCATCATCCCAGAGTCACTCACCGGGGGCACGGTCCTTCTTGTGTAGGACTTTCTCATGATGTGCTGGCTAAACCCCGAACCCTTCAGTGTCCTCTCCGCATGTCATAATGATGTAGCCAGTGGGGTAACCACGGCATGGCAGGAGTGACTGAGTACTGTTACCAGCAAGCTCAGCCTCTGCGCAGGTCCCTGGAAGGCTGTACAGTTAAGAATAGTGGAGGGTAAAGGCAGCCGTCCCTCTGCAGACGACAGTCCATGCTCTCTGGAGACCCAGGTGTAGAAATACGATGTGCTGCCTGCAGGAGCGTGGCTGCTGCTCCATCGTCAGCAGAGCCAGGCTGCTGAGACAGACTGCAAGCTTCACCTGCAGCAGCTGTCACCTGCAGGGACAGACTCAGGGAAGGGACTCAGGAGAGAGAAAGTAGCCTTCGTCTGGCTCATACTCAGCCGGAATCTAGAGATAGAGGTACTGTCTCCGAAGGGCCCTGCCTGCGGGCATTGTGCATCCCTACCTGGCCAAGCCAGCAAATGACCTGGATGCTGGGGACCCAAGGAGGTGGCCCTCGCATCCACTTCTACCTGCTGAGTCCTCCCCTTTTATGATGATTAGTGTTCACCACATCCCACTTGGTGTGTGTCCTCCCTCTGTCGTGTGCTGGTTCCACCTGCCCCTTCCTCTCTGCAGTGGCCTGCTTTCTGACCCCACAGGAGTGGGTGGAAGCTGCCAGGTGAAACAAGGCTGTGGCACCATCCTGAGCAATGTGGCCACCATCCCAGGGTCACTCACCAGGAGCACAGTCCTTCTTGAGCAGCGATGCTCCCAGAGAACAACCTGTGCTTTGCTCCTTACCAGGCACCATCCAGGAAGAAATGCACAGAGCAGAGGTGAGTCCCTTTGAAAACATAATGATTCTTTCTTGAGATGTAGGCCAGTTAGTCTACCTCCTGCTCCCTTCCCGAAGGCTCAGGATGGTGCTGGGGTGGGCACAGGGTTCTAGGATGCCAAGACAATGAAAAAAAGAGAAGACAGCATGAGTGAGTGCAGAAGCCTAGCTCGTGTGTAAGGACCAGCCAGCTGCCTGCCTATGCAGGGACCCGCCTACAGCTGTGCCTTGGGAGGGGCTGCTGGTGTGAAGGGGCACCCAGGGCAACTGAGCTACATCAAGGCATTGGCTTTCAGACAGACAAGGGGCACAGGAGGTCACTGTAAGGGAAATGGTGCCGCCTGTGCTGATGGTGTAGACAGAGCAGATGGGAGCTGGTGTGGAGGGCAGTGCAGGGTCACTGGGCTCCTGATAGCAAGGAACCAATGCCTTGGGCTGGGAAGTTAATCGTGAAAACCCACAGAAGCTTCCACCCATGGGAGAGGTGGGCCCTGAGTCAGATTCTTGGAAGAAAGGGAGGTGGGAGTCTGTTGTAGGCACCCTTGGGATCACTGAGCTGGGGTGAAAATGAGCCCTCAGGAGGGGAAAGCAAGAACACAGAAAAAGCATTCTGAGGGAGCCCCCACAGGACAGAGCAATGCACACTCATCTGAGGGACCCCCATGGGACACAGCGATGCACACTCACTCCCCTTAAGCAGAGCAGATGGCCATCTTCCATCAAACGAAGTAAAATACTATTTGTGTTTCTTCAAAAGATGTTCAATGCCTGAAAATAAACAGACTCCAGTATGTGTCTGTTGCCAACCCTCTGGGCTGCTGAAAACCTCTGGATATTGAAGCGGAACCAGGGCTGACTGTGCGTGATGTGGGCCTGGGCTCACATCTGTGGCAGAGGCTGCTGTGCAGGCTGAGCTGGTGTCCACAGGCAGGAGGCCTGTGGAAGTTGGCACTCCTGGGTCACTGTCCCACGTATGGGGGAATCACAGTTCCCTGCCCTGTGGCAGAAGAAAAATGATACATCCAAAAGTTCTTCCTAAATGCTTTTTGGGGGCAATGTAGACATTGGTACAAAACGGACAAAGACACGTGGTCCGAACCTCTGGAACTAACCAGATGATGCTGCATCTTTGTCCCTGCCATGGGTGTGGGTGTATATGCTTATCATGGCAGCTCACATTAGCGAAATACAGCAGTGGAATGACGTAGAATCATGCTGTGTTGAGATCACTACCATCAATTACAAATTTATGGTCGCATTTGGAGGGATTGTCATGCCCGCTGTCCAAGTAACTCACATAGGTTTTGTGCCTCGTCTTCTCCTTACAGCCTTACAGGTGAGGAGCCCCTGCCAGATGGGAGCACTCGGCGAACCATGGAATATGCTGAGCCTCATCAGGGGATTAGCAGCCCTGACCTCCCTCATTTCTTGTAGATCTGAAACTGAGCATGGGCTCACATTTAAACTTGCAGAGTTTTCCATCAAGAGCTCACGGGGGTTGCAGCCGACAGCTGTGCACCCAGGCGTTGGCGGTGAAGGATGCTCTGGCTCCTGCCAAGTTCAGCTCCTCCTGGATTTACATCCTTCACCAGGAGCTGCACAGTTTCTCGCCATGATTTTGTTAATGCTGACATTTCAGCACACAACGAAATAGAAAGGTCATCAGCTGGCTAATTTAAAAATAGCATTTTGATCACTCATCTTCCTGGAGTGTCAAGCCCTGCGGAGCTGGTGGAATTGACATGTACTCATTACCACGTTTGGGCTCCTAAAACCAAGCTGGGTAATTTGAAGCCCTGTCTTGGGCAGCCCTGGGACGGCCATCAATCAGTGGCATAATCACCAAGAGCGATCTCCATCAGGAGCGGGCGGCTGAGATCCGGGAGTCTCACTCCTGCTGCAAGACAGTTTTGGGGGGTCAGGGTGAAGATAGTAATAATCATTTATTGGACACTCACAATGTATCAGATTTAGCATGAATTACTCAATTCGGCATGAAACAACTCCAGCAAGTGGACGCTCTGCCGATGTACATTGTTTATAGGCGAGAAAACAGAGGCGTGGGGAGCCTTGGGTGGCACATTCAGAAGGAAAAGAAACAGCCTCGAACCTTGTCTACTCCAAGGGCTCCAGAAAAAGTGCCTCCTGCTTAGTTTTGCATTGTCTCTCCTGTGCCTTTCCAAATTAACACAACAAAAATGGGGGCAGCTCTTCACACTGCATAAACATTTTTCATTTAGTGAAAGCAGGGATGAAAGAGTTGAAAGTAACCTGCACCGCTTCACTCATCATACGCCAAGTGCATTCTCTCGCTCCATCCTTAAACTCACCCCACAGACGTGCATGAGTCTGAAAATGAGGACAAGGAGGCTTGGAAAGGTTAAATGACTTACCCAGGACTGCACAGCTTGCACGTGGCAGAATTCGGATTGAACCCAGGACTTCTGATCACCAAGCTAGATGGCTTCAAGCATAAGAATGATCAAATAATTGTAATTAATAGTGATTGAGCAATTGCTGTTGGACTTCTGCACTTGACCCTGTTATTGTGACAACTCTGTCATCTCAGCGCTTTTTCAGATGAGGAAATTACTGCTGATAAGGACTATGAGACTTACCTGTGGTGGAGAAGTCCCAGTGGCTCCTACAAGCCAGACTCATCTCCTGTCCAGAGCGGGGACATGTGAGCTGCACTCTCCCTGTCTCAGGGACTGGGAAAAATCTATTCACCACCAGTTCTGCCTCAGTGTCCTCTGATGACCTGCCCCCTAACTGAGAGTCTCCTCTCTGACCGGGCCCAGGCATCAAGTCCTTCCTGGTTCTCCTTTGGGTAGCCGCAGCAAGAACTGCCGTTCCAGGGACTGGGTCTGCATGGTGAAGCCCTGGGTCTGAGCCTTCTCTTGACATGAGTTTCTTCCAGGACAGGTCCCTCCTTCCCTTGTGATTTTTCTGGAACTGTATGTGGTGAAGCAACCAACATCGCCAGGTAGATGCCCAAGACGCATTTGGGGAACTTCCCAGTTTCTATCCCCACCACCCTGGGCCTTCCACCCTGTGTCATGAACTCTTCACTCACTGCCGCTCTCCACACCCATCCCTGTCAATCTTCCAGCCATGCACACAGGCCCAGTTAGGAAAGGTCACCCTGTCATGCGTCTATTTCATTGGCATGATTAACAGCAACTTCTCCACTACATCTCTCCTGGTCTTCTCTGTTCCTGTGTCACTCAGAAGTCTTTGCCCTCCTACTTGGTAGAATGCTTCTTTTTCCTTCATATAATTACAACTTTGAAGATGGTTTCTTGTCTCTCAGTGGGAATCCGTTTATTCCTCCGTGTAAGCCTTTTTGCTTTGCTGTCTAATTTCCATTCATCGTGACAAAAGATACAGGCACATTTCATTTCACCCAATCCTTTAAAAAATTGGTATCACTTTTGTTTCTCTTACATTTTATTACCTCTGTAAATTTATTACCTCTACATAATGATGTTCACTTATTTTTCTTAACAGATGAGCAAGTACAAGTCTCTGTAATTAAGGCATGGATCCCAACTGCCAAAATTGGAGATCCTCCACCTGGGTGTTTCCAAATCCTCAGAGATCACATCCCTGATCACAATGAGAGGCCGTGCCCATGAGGGCAGTCCTGGTTCTGCTGTGGTGGCAAATGCCCAGGTGGGCCTACGCTCCAATGCAGCAGCTCACTCTCCACGCCTGCCACATGTCCACGTGGGGCAGCCAGGCTGGCTCTGCCTTACGGTCCTCCACAACGTAGGGTTCAAGCAGATGGGGGCCTGGACCATGACCAGATGCTGTGGCAGAGAGAAAGGAGAACACAGCAGACAACAGGCTGGTCTCAAAGCTGTCACCCTCAAAGGACACAAATCATGTCTGCTCACAGTTCACTGGCCAGAGCCAGTCAGTGACTCCAGGCCGGCCAGCCAAGAGGTAGAATCCCTTCCCAGGGCCTGGCTTGGAACATGTGTGAGCAGTAACACGGTCTGCCGCAGGCAACAAACCCAATCAGCTTTTGGAGAAACTGATGTGCAGAGAGATGGCCCGACCTGCCCAGGTCACTAGCTCACTAGCGGCACCTGGGCTGCAGGGGACGAGCACTCTGTCCGTGGCCAGTGGGCCTTGATCTCACCACCGCATTCACCCACCGCAGTGCAGGCGGTCGGCAAGGTGGTTTCCTGGCCACTCTCCTGGGGCATTCACACCCCACTTCCTGAAGCCATCCCCTCCTCCACACAGGCCCCCAGCTCAGGATTTCCTTTTCTGGGCATCAGCTTCTATAAGACGTCCAGGCGTTCACAAAAGTGGGACTTTCAGAATGATGACAGTAGGTGTGCACATTTATTACTCAAGGCGCCCAAGACAGCCCTGCTAGAACCATGCTCAGATGCCTCAGAGGCAGCGCCCAGGGCTGGAGGAGGGGGAGCAGCCCCAGGCTCATGGCCATCTGGCCCAGGGAAGAGGACAGCGGAACAGAGACCCTGACTGCTGGCCTGCCTTGACGGGACGGTTTTGGGTCAAACTGAGTGGGCCACAGGGGGCCCTGATCTCAGGGTGTCTGTTCAGGGACTTCTGGATGAGTTTAGCATTTGAACCAGTGGCCTCAGTAAAGCAGATGGCCTCCCCAGTGTGGGTGGGCCTTGCCCAGCACACCGAGAGCCTGAATAGAGCAACAGGAGAGGAGGGGGTATGTGCCCCTTTTCCTGTCTCATTGCCAGCCCAGGCTGGCTCCTCTCATCTTCGCCTGCCTTCAGCCCGGGATTCACATCGTCAGCTACCCTGGGTTTCAGGTCTCTGGACTCCAACTGAGTTACATCCCTGGCCTTCCTGGGTCTCCAGCTTGCAGATTGCAGATCAAGGGGCTTCTCTGCCTCCGTAACGGTCATGATCACATGAGTCAATTCCTCATAAAAAAAATCCACATGGAGATGTGGGCAGACAGACCGACAGATGGACAGATGGCTCTACACATGAGATAGCCCATTGGTTCTGCTTCTCTGGAGAACCCTCATGAGTACACTTGACACTCTCAATTTCCATAATCCCTGGCTCTTGATGTTGTTGTTGGAGACAGATCCAAGTGACCTTCTCAGGCCATCACCACCAGTCCCCCAAGTAGCTGACGCGTTGGACTTGGCCATACCTTGCACACACACATGTATGACCCCGGCTCACCTCTCGACCATTTACTCACAGTTACATATGACAAGGTCAGTGTGCTCTTCATGACCTGAGCTACACGAGTGCTAACGGGCATTGGCAACATGTGTGGTGCTGGGCCAAGCTGGGAGAGGCTGAGCATATCCACTGATGGACTTGCCGTGGTCGCCCACAGGACCAGAAGCAGGATTTGTATATAGAAAATGTCTGTTTCCAGTTTCTTTTTTTTTTTTCAGGTCCACAAAGCCTGAGGTGTTTGACTTTGAAAATAATGGCAAATAAAATATGATTGAGAAACTGATTCCATTGTGGTAGATTGAAGTTTATGTTTACAATTCATTCTGGACGAAAGTGACTAGGCCCAAAAGGTAAAACCTTGCATTGTCATTTAGAGATGGATTGAAGTTTAGTATGGAACATCTCATCAGTCATCCTGCAGTGACTTGTGGCATCTCCACTGCACACTGTGTCCTGACACGCCCACGTTACCTCCGGAAGAACCTGCAGTTCCTATCAACATTTCCAGAAATTCAGGCTGTGTCACCTGGGTGTGTCCTATAAGAAGGATGGAGGGAGGACAGAATGTAGAGAGCTCTCAGCTGCCCCATAAACCTGGGACTTGGTTAGTCATCACTGAGGAAGCTCTTTGACAAAAGAATCAGATGGCATGCACTTTTGGAGATAACCAGAAAATGTCAGGAAGATAACTTCTTAATGGCTTTGTAAAATATACATGGCCGTGCCAGCTGGTGGGATGTATCCAAGCCCAAACAGTCATCACCTTGGAAGAAAACGTGCTCAGATTTCTTGCATTGACAAGATACTCTCTCAGGTGCAATAGTCACAGTTTGAGCAGCGTCAATCCGTGAGTTACAAATGACTGCCAAGGCCCCATGCAAGGGCACGATTTTCATCCCAGATACACAGGTTCCTCTGTGAGCATCTTAGAGCCCCCACAGATTTTGAGCTCCGTCAGCTGTGGGTGAGGAAAATGTCAATTTACATGACTTTGATATACAGACTACTCAAATAGCACCTCCATTTCGTGCTCCCCTTGTGTGGGGAAAATAAACATCAAGTGAGGGCTCCCAAAACCCGCAGAGTCATTGGTTCAGCCAGATAAACCTACAGGAAAAGGCTGGATGAAAGTTGGAAGAACCTTGTGTAACCACACAGAGATGGCTGCACATGACTGTGGAGGACCAGGGCCACGTTCCCAGGGAAGAGAAAGTATGAGACGGCAAAACAGAGCCGGTCAATCCGGGAAGTCTTCTCGGAAGAGGCAAGTTCACTAGCTCCGTGGGACAATGTGGTTTTAGTTATTAGAGCTAGGAAGGGTCAGAGCAGGTGTTGAACAGGAGAGGGTTTGGGGAACTGGCTTGGCTAAGCCTGGAAACAGGGTTAAGTCCCATGAAGGAGGAGCAGACTGGAAGAAGTGGAGCGGACTGGAAGAAGAGAAGGTGGGAGTCTGCAGGAGAGGCAGAAAGGCTTCAGAAGGTGCAGGGGGCTGGATAGCTCCATGGCCTGCTGCTTCCCAGACCTCTCCCTGAGATCTCCTGGAGAGGACTCAGTTTTCTTGTGCATTTTCTTTCTTTTCTTTTTCTTTTTTTTTTTTTTAAGATGAAGTTTCACTCTTGTTGCCCAGGCTGGAGTGCAATGGCACGATCTCAGCTCACTGCAACCTCTGCCTCCGCCTCCCGTGTTCAAGTGATTCTCCTGCCTCACCCTCCTGAGTAGCTGGGATTACAGGGGCCTGCCACCACACCTGGCTAATTTTGTATTTTTAGTAGAGATGGGGTTTCTCCATGTTGGTCAGGCTGGTCTCGAACTCCCGACCTCAGGTGATCCCCCGGCCTCGGACTCCCAAAGTGCTGGGATTACAGGCCTGAGCCACCACACCTGGCCTCCTTGTGCATTTTCATACCACCTGTTCTGACATAGAGAAGTGTCTCTGAGAGCACAGCTCCTCAGCCTCAGCCACAGGGAGGACCGGGTGACGTCCCTGCTTCATTAACCCTGGTCGCAGACTCAGCTTCTGTCAGCATGTATCTCAGGGACCAAAACAACATGGGTGCCCATGGGCCCTCAGAACCCCTTCCTGAAAACACGTGTGATGGGATTCCAGGCTACAGAATGGAGTCTGTTAGGTCCTCGGGACGCCTCTAGTGACATAGCCACCATTGCAAGGCTACCAGGAGCCACAGACTTCCCAGTTCTCTGAGCCAGGCACCAGGGAGAGTACACACACTATTACTCATTATCAACAGGACCGCACAAGGCAGCTTTTAGACAGCCCAGGGCTCAGGGAGTTCAAATAATGGGTTCAGATCACAAAGCTGGGATCCTGAGTTGGGATTTGAAGCCATGTCTGTCTGATTACATTCCTGGACTCTTTCCCTCCCTGCTGCCCTCCCTCTCTCCTTTCTCTCCTTCTTTCCTTCCTCCTCCAATGCACAATTAGCAAGGTGAGAAGTTCAACAGGTAACTTACTGGGAGAATTCTGACCCTGCCACCGGGCTGAAGTCTGCAGGTTCATTCCTCTGCCCGGGAATCACAATTCCTTCAATCCATGGCCCCTAAGCTCTGAGCAGGAGGAGTAACCACCCAGCTGCCTGCGGTTCAGATCCCAGAACCAAACACAGCGTGCTGTCATTTAGTTCCTAGCTCGAGTTGTTCTGTGTGGCTTGGTCTCTGTGCCCTCTGCAGCTGCCTCACGGCCCTGTTATCCTTCCGTGGTCAGGAGAGATGCTCCAGGCTGCAACCCTTCCCTTTCAAAAACCACCACCTTTCTCCTCAAGGGACGTTTCGGTGCGATGCTTAAGATGCTCGGAGAAAAGTTGTCCTGTGGGAAAACCCGCCCAGCTGGGGAACGGGAGGCTTATCTTCTCCTGTAGGCTTCTTTTCCTTTTTTATTTGGAAAACAGAACTTTGGGTTGACCTTACTCCAACCCCCAAGCTTCCCTACCATTCTTCATTGCAGTCCCTGAAATGAGGTTGGAAGGGTCCACTTCAGCCCCTGGCCCATTATGGGGGCACTGATGCCAGCTCCTCACTGCAGAGACACATGTGCGGCCTCTGCTCTTCTTCTCTCCCCCACGGCCCCTTGGACGTGATCTTTGTACTTTCAAGTGCAGGTGTCCTCATATTAAGAAGATTCTGAGTTTGAATTTGAGGAGTGTTTGACATTAGCCCAGAGATGGGCAGTGTGTGTCCCAGACATGGACGCAAAGTCTAACGGTACTTAGGGTCTCCTCAATTTTGGGAAAGAATGAAAATGACTTGATTGCATGGAGACAGCAGGATTTTGCTGGGTGGAAACAGATGTGCATTGTCCAGGGGTATCAAAGGTGTGAGTGAACTCACAGCCTCCAGAGCTGTGACTGGAACCACGCCACGTCCCTCCGCACAACCCACTGTCCCACCTCTACCTCGATGCCACAGTGGGGGCTCCACACCCACATTTCTGAGGCTCCAGCTGGCTCCATTTCAGGCTGTGCCAAGAGGTGATGGCCGAGGGAGACTGCTGAACAAGTGGCTGAGGAAGAGGACCGCTCTTGTTTTCTTTTTATTTCTTCTGATTTACTTCCGTAGTGGTGGTTCCTGTGAAGGTCACCTAGGGACACAGCTTCACTTGTGCAGTGGAGGCCTCTTCCCATAGATGTCTCTGCTGGAGCACTCCAGACATAGGCAGGACCTTCCGCCACACCCCACACACACTCCCCACAGGCCCGCGTCCCGGTCCTACAACCCTCCTCCAGCTCCGGCCAACACCCATCCACCCCGGGACCTCTAAGAGTCAGCCCTGTGAAAACCTGCTTCCAGGGTCTAAGTCTTGATGATCTCAATCTCTTCCTGAGCTCTGCAAGTGCCTGCAGCAGTTCCTGCCTCTATGAGATGGCAGCATCTTCTACTTACCAGTCACCCAGTTAACAACTTTATACCAAACTTGTTATTCCTTAAAGTAAATTCTCTCTGTTTAATGGCTGCTGCAGTGTTTGCCTCCTGGCCAGCTCCTGACTGGTGCCCAGCCAACAGAGAAACCACACCCACCTCTGCAGGTGATGCACCAAGGGCAGGAGTCCAGGCTCCAGGCAGACTTAACCATAGGCTCAGCCACTGGCCAACCCCTGCATCTTGAAAAAGTCACTGAACTTTCTGTCCCTTGTTGCTCTAGTCTGAGCAATTGGGATCTGCTTCATAGTGTTCTTCCGAGGGTTGAGGCAGTGAGAAGATGATGGTCACCAAGCATTTCCCTGGGACTGTAAGAGCACTCACAAGCATGAGCTGTCATCACCATGGTGACTCTTATAAAAATGCATAAGTGCACCTTCCAAAAAGTAAAATAAAAAAATTCCCAAATCTTAATTCTAAATAATAACCACTATGCATATTATATAATCAGCATTAGTGTAGATTTTTCTACCTACATCCAGGTGGAAGAACAGAAACATGAAGATGAGGGAAAATGTTTTAACAGAATCAGAATATACATCAGTGTTTTAAAAATACATTAAATTTAATTTCACTGGAATTAAACAGGAGCAGAAATAAAACTCAGGAAACTGCTACATTTTAGAGAAACATTTTCTTTGTTCTGTTTCATAAAAGATCCCTCTGAGATTTTAAATCAAAACATTATGAAAAATACTGAAGTTTCAGTTCTTTGTTACAATAGGGTTTCCATTTTACTCAGTAATGATCAACTCCCTAGTCTGGAAGAAGAGGTTTTTAAAAGGCACAGAATCTTACCCATTCGCTTTCTATCTCCTTCCATTTTTGTTAGAGCCAGTATAGCATCATTATTTTGATTATTATTGTCAAGATTTACACAACATTCTGTTCTGTAATGGCAATTCTTACCGCTGTGTATTACCAGGACTGCAGATAAATGAATCAGTGTTCACCATCCGTCCTTCTATCACCGATTTCCATTCCTGAGAACTCTATTTTAACTCATCTATTGGTTTTCAAAATTCAATTGGCAAATAGACATTTCAAGAGGATGTATAGTTTTGATATTCCCTGAGCCCTTCCACGCTTAAGAATTGGTCTGTGGTGATTCAGCACTAGGAACAGAAAAATTCATTACTATGTATATATTCAGGAATACTTCAAGCTTCACTTACTGCTATTTTCTTGAACTGGCAACTAAACAGTTATGTAATGAGTTAAAAATGGATCAGTGAGCAAAGTGTCTATGTCCATCAGCTTCACCCTGGTACAATGAAAAACTTGCTTACGTTGACCACAGTGATTGACGGTGCTGGGTACCCCAGCTTCAGCTATGGATGCTCTCAGAGGAAATGCCCCATCCAAAGCCTCTCCAGCTCTGACTGGGGGCAGTGTGTGGATCCCAGAGGGCTCTTCAGGGAGGCTGCATCTCCCTGTGAATGCAGGGGCCAAGCCTCCAAAATGAGGCTCTTTATTCATTTCCACAGATTCAGGCTCCCATCTTGGACAATTTCCCTGAATCTGAAAAAGCTCCCTTTGTTTGCAGTGCACCTTGTAGTGCTGTTCTGATGGAAACGAATTTCCTTAGCTTTTTTTTTTTTTTTTTTTTCTGAAAACATCTTTACCTTTTCAAGAAATCAACGGTGAGGTATAATTTACATCCAATAACATACATCTATATTAGGTGAACAGTTGAATGAGTTTTGATGAAAGTATCCATCCATGTAACCACTATGACAATCAAGACACACAGCACTTCCATTACCCTGAGGTCTCCTCCTGACTCTGCATTCGAATTCCCAGGCCACCCTGCACCCAGCCCCAGGCAGTTCCTAATCTGCTTTCTGGCACTGTGTATTAGGTTTCTCTTGTTCTAGAGTTGAAGGTAGATGGAATCACACAGTGGACTCTTTATGTCTGGCTCTGTGCTCAGCATAACATTGCCGAGGTCAATTATTGCTGCATCGCCTGTTCATTGTCAGCATTGCCATGTAGTATTTCATTGTGCAGAGATACCCGAACATGTTTGTATTTCACTTCTTGATGCCTACCGGTGCCACCTCTTGTGTTTTCACCTGTTTTTGAACAATAATTTAACTGAGGATAATTGTTGAGGTTCCTTTATGGATGTCATTTCAGCATTTCCAGGTGGCCGAGGTAATAAGAGCCACCTTCATCTGACTCTCCTCACACAGCTTCAAATATACTGTACAGCAAAATGAGAAGAAATCAAACATGTTCTTCTTAACAGAAAGGCAAAGAACACCACAAACTTCAAATTACCTGCTGACAAATATTAATGAGAAGACTGTAGTAGCAGCATCTCTTGAGCTTCCACTGCAAATCTTTGTGGAAATCTGGTGAAATTTGGGGAAATGCACAGAAAAGAAAGGAAAAAAACAAAAAGCCTAAAATGTACCTAAAAACGAAGACAAAAATAGAAAGTCCATCCTAAATGTAAAAAACTGAAACGATACCATCAGATCAATGTACTGACTACAGGGAAAAGACTTAAATTAAGTGGATCACAGAAAGACATTGTTTCTGAAGGAGAAGAAGGTAAAAATTGAGGAAAGGGCCCCCATTAGAGACGGTGGTGAAGAAAACAGCGAAAAACAAGGGAAACTTTAGAATCCTCCGTGATAAATTAGGTCCCAAAACATCAAAGGCTACACCCCTACCGCCCATAACCCCCAAAGTCCACTCAGTAGCTGCACTGTGCTATAATGACAGAAGTTGCCCTGAAGACATAAAACTTGTAATATCCTCCAAACCATCACTATGTGAATAAACATAAGCAGTGTTCATTTATACAAAGCTAATGTGAGAATAAACAGAAAATTTAGATCAAAGTATTTCAGTGGATGAATCCACCACCAAAAAAGTGAAATAAAACTAATGCAACACTTCAAAGTAAATCACATATACTCCTAGAAGCACTGCATGTGATAATACCAAAACTTCAGAAATTAAAATAAAATAAACAAGAAGGGAAAGAAATTAAAGTAGAATTTATCGAACACAGAAGAGAAAGAAGAAAAAGGTACTATCATTTAGAAATAAAGGTGAATTTAAAAACTGCCTGAGAGAGAATATATTTGAAAAGAAATTTTCATAAAAGAAGCTATAGAATAAAGTCAGGAAAATAGCTAGGAGAATGAAAGTGAAAGAAGGAAGTAAAAAGGGCCAGATAAAAATGGTTGAAATAGACATTAAGCCAGAAAACAAAATCCAACATATGTATAATTGGAGTTAGCAAAAAAAGAAAAAGCATGCATCACAAGTAACATCAAAACCTATTTTCTGCTTAACAATAAAGACAATAACACAAGAAACTTCAAATTACCGATGGGCAGAAACCAATGGCCAGATCGCAGTAGCAATGTCTCTTAAGATTCTACTCATGGGTACTTTCCAGAAATAAAGGAAAGACCTAAGACATGCCTACACTTTGCAAGAGCCTACAGAGACCTGGGAAATATGATGCAAAATAATAAACTAAAATAAAAGTATTAAACTTTAAAAATGTATGAAATAAGATCAGGATCTCAATGCGAAAAAAATGAAAATTAGTTTAGCATCTCAAGGCAACAACAGGGCACAATAAATATGGAAAAGAATATGTTAATTGAGGATTTTATATCCAGCTATACACAGTCTAATGTCAAGACTCTCAAATACCAATTTAAATAATGTAAAAGCACAAGGAATGCAGTTCTCATTAGCCTTTGAGGTATCTACTAAAAGATGAGATTCATCCAACCAAGAGATGACTGAAAAATCATAGGCAAGATGACTGAATATTATTTAATATATGTAATTGAATATTAAGACTGAAATACAGGTGGTGATGAGAGTTGGAGAATAATATGTATTATATATTTTGACAATATGGAAATAACAAAACTAAAAAGGGAGATAAATTAAAAGAGAAAAGGGAAAAGAAAAGTAGGCTTGCTATTGATTGAAATATAGCACAAGTGACTGTCAAGAATACCACTAAAATGAATTTTTTAAAAGGTCAGCAAATTACTAAATAAGGTCACAGAAGACTAATGTGATTGAAAAAGGTGTAAGAGTGAAGGTACCACTAAAACAAAACACAAACCAATGTAAATGCCAACAGGGGTGATAGGGAAAGAGAGAGAATGAAAGAAAAAAGAGAGGACTGGAGAAAACACATCACAAAAGGAAAGAAAAGAGCAAATATGCATGAATAACTATTGCAACCGTAACAAGAAATAATATAATTGCAGTAAGCCCAAACACGCAGCTCCATGAATAAATATAAATAAGTTTAACTGACCTATTAAAAGAAAATTATTTTCAGTTTGTGTCAGAAAGCAAGACTCAACTCGACGCTGCAGCCGCAAGACACATCTGCGAAGAAAGTGACTTAGAAAAGGCTAAACAGATCAGAAAACACTGAGGTACACCAGGCAAATGAAAAAAACTAGAAAACAGAAGTCAATTAAGTATAGACAGCTGACAGTTATAAATATCTCTGCCAAAAATACGATAGCAAACATCCCCAGAGAGCTAGAAATGTAGAAGTAAACAAAAGAGAACCTAGAGACTTAGCAACACAATTAAGGAGGCAGATCTTATTGAACTATGAAGGGCTTACTCCTTGAAAATGGAGAAAACAATTTCTTCCCAGCCACACATGGCACATTCACAAGAACTGATCATTGATTACATCACAAAGAAATATCAATATATTTTATAAAACAGACATTGCAAACAATCCTTTCTGATCACAGTGCAGTAAATCTAGAAGCTAATGACCAAACAAGCAAACGAAAACAAATCATTCAGCCTGGAAATTAAAAGGAAAAAACTAAAATAACCTTTCTGTTAAAAAATTCTTAAAGAGAAATTGCAAATTGAAATTACAGAATATCTTTAAAAACATGGATAACAGTTATGACTTTCACTGAAAGCAGTCATCAAAGGAAAATCAGTAGCTTTAAATAATGATATCAATGTAAACAAAAATATTGAAAAATGAAAAATCTTGAAAAAGAACAAAAAGGAAACCAAAATAAAGCACAACAAAGCAAACAATAATGTAAGTGAAAGTTAATATAGTAGAGAGTAGAAAAATAGAAAAGCTAATGAGTAATCAACATGCGTTTTTTTTAATGAAAATAGACAAGAAACTATCCAACTTATTAAGAAAAGGGAGGAGAGAATGCTAAAAAGAGAAAGAGAGAAAGAAAGGGAAGGAAAGGGAAGGGAAGGGAAGGAAAGGAAAGGAAAGGAAAGGAAAGGAAAGGAAAGGAAAGGAAAGGAAAGGAAAGGAAAGGAAAGGAAAGGAAAGGAAAGGGAGGGGAGGGGAGGGGAGGGGAGGGGAGGGGGGAAAGAAAGAAGGAAGGAAGGAAGCAAGGAAGGAAAGAAGGAAAGAAAAGGGGACAGGAAGGGAGGAGAAGTGAAGGGGAGGGGAGAGGAGGGGAGGGGAGAGGAGGGGAAGGGAGAGGGGAGGGGGAGCGGAGGAGCCAGGTGTGGTGGCTGGCATCTGTAGTCCCAGGTACTTGGGAGGCTGAGGCAGGAGAACTGCTTGAACCCGGGAGGCAGAGGTTGCAGTGAGCTGGGACCGCACCACTGCACTCTAGCCTGGGCGACAGAGCGAGACTCCATCTCAAAAAAAAAAAAAAAAAAAATACAGATGTTGGTGAGGGTGTAGAGAAAAGGGAACCCTTATGCTTTTTTTTTTTTTTTTTTTTTTGAGACAGAGTCTCACTCATCACCCAGGTGCAATGTTATGATCTCAGCTCACTGCAATCTCTACCTCTTGGGTTCAAGAAATTATCCTGCCTCAGCCTCCCGAGTAGCTGGGATTACAGGTGCCCACGACCATGCCTGGCTAATTTTTGTATTTTTAGTAGAGACAGAGTTTCACCATGTTGGCCAGGCTGGTCTCGAACTCCTGACCTCAGGTGATCCACCTCCCTCGGCCTCCCAAAGTGTGGGATTATAGGCACGAGCCATCACTCTTCTATGCTGTTGGTGGGAATGTAAACTAGTAAAACCTCTATGGAAAACAGTATGGAGATTTTACAAATAACCATAAATAGAACTACCATTCAGTCCAGCAATCCCATTACTGGGACTCTACCCCAAGGAGAAGGAATCATTGTATCAAAAAGATCCCTGCACTGGTGTGTTTGTCACAGCACTCTTCACAGTAACAAAAATAGAGAATCAGTCTAAGTGTCCATCAACAGATGATTGATAGAGAAAATGTGGTGTATATATACCCAGCAGAGTACTATTCAGCCATGAAAAAGAATGAAATCATGTCTTTTTCAGCAACATGGATGGAACTAGGGGCCACTATCTTAAGTGAAACGACTCAGAAACAGAAAGACAAATACTGTGTGTTCCCACATGTAAGTGGGAGCTAAATAATGTGTAGACATGAGCACAGAGAGTGGAGTGACAGACACTGGGTTGGAGTGGGTGGTGCATGATGAGAGATTACCAACCTACAGTGCAGGTTATTTGGGTGATGGACACACAAAAAGCCCTTAGCCACTCTGCAATATATCCCTATGGCGCGATTACACTTGTACCCGTTAAATTTATGCAAATAAAAGATGAAAGAGAAGGAGAGGGGGAAGGAATGGGAGGGAAGGGGAAGGAATGAAAGGGAGAGTAAGCCAGAAACTAATGAGATTGGTTACCTATGAGGACTGTTGGCAATGGAGTAAAAAGTATTGGGAATGATACTTTTGTGAGTGTTACTTTTGGTATTGTTTTGAATTTTGGAACCACATTAAGATTTTACACAGTCAAAGTCCTTGAAATACAACATGGGAACGACGTAACACTACTTTATTTCAATTGAATAACATAAACACACTGAAGGGGAAAAAGCTAACCCCAGAATGTTGAACACAATCTGACTATGTAGCATGATTAGAAAGACGGGGGAAAAAAGACTATAAACAAATAATAAACTCTAGTTAGCAAGTTTGTTTTCACAGTGATGTGAAGTGTTTAGGGATAAAAGGACACCATATCTGTAATGTAGTTTTAAATGATGAAAAAATCCATATATATGTGTGTGTGTAGAGACAGAACATGCACAAATGATAAATGAGTAAAATGAAAATAATTGGTGAGTTGGAGTAAAATATAAAGGGGCTAATTTACTCTTCTTGCCTCTTTTCTATTTTTGAAATTACATTACGGTACCTCCTCCCAAGATCATATTATTCCATGTCTTCCGGATCTCTGTCTGTATTGAAATGTCAGCTTTGCTGCTCTGAAGATAGTGACTCAATTTCTCCCTCTGGTTATTTTAAAGATTTTTCTCTTTGACTTTGGTTTTAAATAATTTGAGAATGATGATCTTAAGTGGGTTTTCTTAGTATTTATCCTGCTTTGGGTTTGCAGAGTGTGTTCACTCTTTTATTTGGTATTTTAATTAGTTTGTGGCATTGGTTACGACTGAATTGTTTCCCAAAAAATACTCATACACTGAAGCTCTAACCCCCAGTGTGGCTGTTTCTGGAGACAGGACCTTTAAGGAGGCAGTTAAGGTTAAATGAGGTCCTGGGGTAGGTCCTACTCTGATAGGACTGGTGTCCTTTGTAAGAAGAGGAAGAGGTGCCAGAGTTCTCTCCCTGCAGGGCCACACAGAGGAAAGGTCAAGTGAGGACAAAAGGAGAAGGCAGTAGTCTGCACACCATGGGGAGGCCAACCCCGCTAGCACCTTGATCTTGAACTTTACAGCCTACAGAGCTGTAAGAACATGCACACATATGTTTATTGCAGCACTGTTAACAATAGCAAAGACTTGGAACCAACCCAAATGCCCATCAATGATAGACTGGATAAAGAAAATGTAGCACATATACATCATGGAATACCACACAGTCATAAAAAGGATGAGTTCCTGTCCTTTGCAGGGACATGGATGAAGCTGGAAACCATCATTCTCAGCAAACTTACACAGGAAGAGAAAACCAAACACCGCATGTTCTCATTCGTAAGTGAGAGTTGAACAATGAGAACACATGGACACAGGGAGGGGAACATCACACACTGGGGCCTGTTGGGGCATTGGGGGACTAGGGGAGGGATAGCATTAGGACAAATACCTAATGTAGATGACGCATTGATGGGTGCAGCAAACCACCATGGCACATGTATACCTATGTAACAAACCTGCAGGTTCTGCACATGTATCCCAGAACTAAAAGTGTAATAAAAGAAAAGAAAAGAAAAGAAATTTCTGTTGTTTAAGCCCAAACTCTGGTCTTTTGTTTTGGCAGCCTGAGCAGATGAATCCATCCATTTGGGGAAATCTTCCATGAATATTTTCTCAAAGCCTGCTCCAGTCTCATCCCGTGCCCCTTGATTTTCCTGGGACTCTGATCCATATCAAGTAGACCTGTTCACTCCACTCCATATGTATCTTACACTCCACATTTTCCATTCTTCTCTGTGCAACATTTTACCTTCTTTCAAATGAATTGTTGCATGGCTTAGGAATTCTTTCATCTGATATGTCTAATCTCTTACTAAATGTATTTGTTAAATTACTAATTTAATTCATTGTTATTTTAGAAATAAAGTGCCAATTTAGTTTTTCTTTCCTTTTCAGGGGTTCCAAGTTTATGATAAGTTTCCATCTTTTTCTCTGCATTCTTAGTAATATTAAATTATTTTAAAGTTTATGATTTTGGTATTTCAGCGCTGAGTTTTAGCAGGCTTTGTAATTTTTTCTTAGAGGTCAGCCTTTGCAGCTTTGCAGTTAAAAGGAAATCTTAGAGGCTATCGATGATGTTGTCTTTCACCAAAGAGGTAAAGTTTTCTTCTGACAGGTAAGGAGAGCATCATCAGGTCTCATTGGCCCCATCAATAATCACTTTTAGGGTTTGTTATGGTTGCATGCACTGGTTTTCATGTTGCCCTCAGGATGTGCCCTTGCTTTGTGGGGGCGGCCCTTTTGAGATCTCAACTGAAGCCTGAGGTGCTTTGTAAAGCCCTTGATATTGGCAGAGTTTGAGCTCCTTTCTCTTCAGTACCCTGTAGCTAGTGAAAATCTCTTCAGTTTTTTCAGCTGTCAGCCCCTGTTTACTGCTCATTTCTAGAATTCTTACTCTCACATGAGTAGTTAAGGAGTTATCCAACTACTTTCAAAAAAGTTGTTGGCAGATTTTCCAGCTCACTTCTCTGAGGTTTCTTTCTCCCTGGGATTTAGCCCCAAAATTTTCGGCTTCTTTGTTATCCCTGAACTCTGATCTATGTCTCTCAGTGAAATTCCTGCTTTCTGCCTGGAGTCTGCCTATCCCCCAGTCTCTCATCACAACTCCACTTCAGTCCTTTGAAATGGAATTCATTCCCAGGAATGACACTAAGGTGAAGCTCTCTTCTACTTAACTTCTCTGGAGGGCACCAACTTCTCAAGTCCCGCCTGCATTAACTGCTGTCTATCCATCCAATTACACATACGCATGCACACACACGTGCACACACACATGCACACACACTCGTGCACACACACAGACACACACATGCACACACACATATGCAAACACACATGCACACACATGTACACACACACACACAGGCTCACACACACACGCATACACACATGCATACATCCATGGGTTCACACACACATGCTTTCACTCACACAGACATACACTTACACTATTTTGTATTTGTTTCCTATTTTATATTTGCTATTTTATATTTGTTTCCCCAGGAAGCTTGTCATTTCTGTCATTGCCAGAACCCGTGTACTGTATATTTTCTGAACTAGATTTAAGTAAAGGCCCAAAAGATGATATTTGGTAGTTGAAATACTCCCAGAAATGTTAAGACAGTCAGTAAACGTCTGAGTAAAGGCAGTATCCTAAACAGAACTACAACTAGTAATGTTATTTGATCAGTTAAGACAGAAAACAACACTAGGATCTTGTAGAGCTACTAATGTTCACATTTAAAAAATGAAAACCTGTTTAAAATATATCATTGGCTCTTCTAAAGCAATGTCATAAATTTATTGTTAAAAATAAGGATTGGATAATTAAATTCATAACATTTTCCAGCTTATCCATTTATTTAACCATGTGTGATACACTTGATTGAAATATGAAATTTTATACCAAAGTGTTAGAATAAAGAACATTTAATTGCATAATCAACATTTTTCTTTTTTAACAAAATCCATAAATTCAAAAACCAAAAAAGTCCAGGATAAAAAACATTTGGAAAGTTTCAGAGGAGTCAGGAATGAGCCTCTGAACTGGTGAGGGGAGGCGAGGCAGAGGGCTGGAGCTGAGGTCAGAGGCCTTGGGTTCAAGTCCTGGCTCTCCCGCCTGCACCCTGGTGACCTTGTCTAAGTCCCGAGGTGCTTTCATAGTCCTCACACCTTCCTCACGGGGCTGCTGTGGAGTGAATGAGCTCACTGAGGAAAAGCTCCTGGAACGGTGGTTGGCACACAAACACGCTGGAGGTTTGCTGGTTTTGATTCAGAGACAGAAGCTTCCAGTAGGCCCAGGGCTCACCTGTCAGCAGTAATCAGGGTGGCTGCAAGAGAGACTCAGAGCCCCACCCGTCTTGGGTCCATCTCCCTCTGGGATATCTAAAGAGAGACTCAGAGCCCCACCCTCCTTGTGTTCATCCTCCCTCTGGGATATCTAAAGAGAGACTCAGAGCCCCACCCTCCTTGTGTTCATCCTCCCTCTGGGATGTCTAAAGGGAGACTCGGAGCCTCCCGGCCTGGGGTCCATCTTCCTCTGGGATGTCTAAAGAAAATCTCAGAGCCCCACCCCGCTTGTGTCCTTCCTCCCTCTGGAATGTCGCAAGGTCTTTCCCATCACAGCTCAAGGCATGGGCTGTGGCATTGGCTTCCTGCTCCAGGTCCCCACCACACCCTCAGAAATAGGGCAGTGGAGCCTCCCCTGGGAAGAGGAGGGCAGAGCCAGCCCTGTGTCACCAGGGTCAAGGCAGGTGCAGCAGGGAGTGAGATATGGCCATACTGTCTTGGGAGGTGTTGCTGTCACCTAGGAGAGACAACCATGTGAATCAGAAGTGAGTTCGGCTGCAGAAAGGGTTCCGTGTGACTGACACACTTGTGACCGAAGGATGCCAGCCCTGTGAACCTGGAGGCTTTTCCGTGGAAACAGGGCATCGTGGAGACTCATCACGGGACCTGGAGGAAGCAGGATGAGGGCCCAGCTGAACTCTGCTGCTGTCTTGCTCTGTGACATTAAGCTGCTTGGCTGGCCTGTCTGAGGCTTGGTGTCCTGTCTCTAGACTGAGGTGCTTGGACTAGAGACCTCTAAGGTCCTCTCTACTCCAACATTTTACAAGACTGAAATAGACCCGTTAAAATGTTACCCAGCTGTCTGCAAATGCTGCCATATTTTTAATGATAAGAATGTCTTCCTTTGTTTTAAAAGATGGCACTTGCTCACTTTCTGAGCACCAGTGGGTTCTTTCTTTGTGACCTGATCAGTGCAATTAGTAAGTAAACATTTAACACCTGAAAACCAGGCTGAAGTCCCTTTTTTGCCCTTTCTTCACTTCACTCTGACCTCTTATAAAATAGAGCTAATGAACATCAAGTTTGTCACTAATGTTGTAAATCCATATGCAAATGCCTTGGATACCAGAGACCACAGAAGGTGACCAGTGAAATACGGCTATCCTCATCCTTAGAAGCGAGCAAGGTGAGGCTAGCTCTAATCACTCTGCTTCTCACTATTGAAACACTGCCTGTACTTTCTGAGTTTCCTTTGTAAAAATTAAAAATAAAGGAATATTTTGATAGAAACTCTTTGTGTATCCCAAATAGCCAACTAAATCAAATCTGAGTCCTGCTGACTGAATTCTATGTCATAAGTCTAGGCATCTCCGCAGAAGATAATCTGCTTTAAAATAACCATCTACTTGGAAATCTATAAATTGCAAGTCATGATGAAGAGAGTGATCCATGGGACACCCTCCCAGGGGACACTTCCCCGCACACAAGTCCTGGGGTGATTCACAGCTTTGTATCTTAGGCAAATAAGTCAAGCAATTCCAAAGAGGCCTGTCAGCTCTGCACCAGTCTTCAGTGCATTCCAAAGGATGCTTTGATCTAATTTATGAAAAGAAGCGCTGCTGGCTTGAGGAATGGAAACAGACAAACTCCCAAGCAAGAGAGCATCAGAAAATCATCAGAAGAGCTGCAGCGTCTCCTGGAGCCAGCATTCAACTCCGGGAGAAGGCGCTAATCCCAGCTGTGCAGCCAGGTGTGAGCCTGCCTGCCGCTTGCACACTGTCTCCAGGATCCCTCTTTCTGGACCAGCCATGCTCTTGTTCAGTTAGAACCCTATAGAAAGATTTAGGGCAAGGGAACGAGATTGGACCTCTGTTCAGACTCCAATGCACCTGCAAAGTCCCTCTTACCTCCTGTCAAGTTAAAAGTCATCTTGAATCCCAGGCCAGGACTAGCTCCATCTTGTCAGTAGAAGCTCTACCGACCCTCTGCAGAGGCCATTCAGCCCTCAGCCAGTGCACGTTCACGTGCACCCCAGAGAACCTGGGGATCCCACATCGATGGCTTTGGCAATGATGAGGTCCCTTCCTGAACTATTTCTGTAAGAAGATCAGCATTTTGGTTTGAAATATAAACACTAGGGTGTTGTCAATGAAAAGCCTAATTTTCTTGTAAGAGGTATGACATAATTATAAGAACTTTGCATTTGATGTACTTTGGAAATTAATGCAACATATAACATCAGTCTGGAAGTTAATGCAACCTATTAAAGGATTTTTAAAGTGTATTTTCCAATTTAAATGTCAGATCTAAGGAATGTCATAGAATACGCTAGCGTGTGTCATAGGGAATGGTGGAATTGTTTCCTTGTCCAAGAAAGAATCCAGACTTTCTAATGTGTCTAACCCATTGGGAATCACGGTTTTAAAGGTGGTTTTACAATAATCAGAAGAACAGAGCGAGCAGGCATCCTGCTGTGCAGCCTCTCCACAGCCCTGCGAGGCCCTGGTGGCAGGCGTCCCTGGTCTTGGAGCCAGCATTGGGATCAAACCTCCTTCTCCAGCCTCGGATTCCTGACCTAGCTGTGTCACTTGGTACAGGTTTCCCCAGGGTTGTCAAAGGAGTGCAGCGCGTCCTGATTCTCGGAATGGGAGGGGAGGGGTTCATAAGGCTTAGGTCAGAGGAAAGGAGGGTCAGGTTCCACTTCACCAGGGACCATCTCCAGCACACTGGGCGAGCCCCCCCAAAGCTGCCTCTGGGGTGATGGTGAGAATCAAGGGAGGGAGGCATCGGGGCACCTAGAACACCCCCGGAAGGCAGGAGCCACAGCAGGGCCCGCTGCTTCCCTGCAGAGGCAGTCTAGTGGGCCTGGGGAGTCCACAGACCCCTTGTCTTCTGCCTCCTGATGTCCTGCTCTCTGTGACTCTCCCTGCAGCAGAGGAAGGGCAGATGGTGCAGGTGTGAGCCTGCCTCCCACTCACACACTATCTCCAGGATGCCTCTTTCTGGACCCGCCATGCTCTTGTTCACCTAGAACCCTAGGATGCAGGACAGAACAGGAAGGTTGGACTTCTGTTCAGACCCCCACCTGCCTGCAAAGTCCCTCGTGCATCCAGTTAAAAGTCAACTTGGATCCCAGGCTGGGACTGGTTCCATGTAGGAGCTCTACTGACCCTCTGAAGAGGCAATTTGGCATGGACCTGTGCTTGGCATAGTACTGCCCCCACTGGTGGCTCTTCATTTGCAAGGACGATAGTGACAAACCACCAGGTCTTGAACTAGAAACCTTTCTAGAGAGCAAACAATACTAATTAAATAAAAAAACAAGAGGAACCAGATATGTTTATTCAGCTACAGAGAAGTTTCCACTAACACAAATGGAGACTATTTTTTATACATTCAACTAATGTATCTTTATTGCCAGTATCTCCCTAATATTCCTAGATTACCCATGGCCAACACATTCATTGTTTCTGGGGAACATGGTCACAATCAATGACAAAATAGATGTAGGTAGACAAAATAGATGTAGATGAAGAGCATTTCTTATTTGGCTTGCTAGTATTTTGGTGAGAATTTTTGCACCTATGTTCATCAGAGATATTGGCCTGTAGTTTTCTCTATCTTTGAGTGTCCTTGTCTGGCGCTGGTATCAGGGTGATGATGGCCTCATAGGAGAGCCTGGAAATATTTCCTCCTCTTCAATATTTTGAAGCATTTAAGAAGAATTGACATTAACTGTCTTTTAAATGTTTAGTAGAATTCAGCTGTGAAGCTACCCTGACTTGGGTTTTTTTGTGTGTGTTGGGAGGTTTTTGATTATTGATTTAACCCCCATACCTGTTATTGATCTGTTCAGAATTTTTATTTCTTTATAATTCAGTCTTGGTGACTTGTATGTTTCTAGGAATTCAGCCCATTTCCTTTATGTTATCCAATTTGTTGGTGTTTACTTGTGCATAATAGTTTCTTGTGGTTGTTTATATTTCTGTGGCATCAGTTGTAATGTCCCCTTTCAATTCTGATTTTATTTATTTGACTCTTGTTTCTTCTTGGTAAGTCTAGCTAAAGGTTTGTTCATTTTATTTATCTTTTCAAAACACCAACTCTTCCTTTTGTTGAACTTTTCTATTATTTTCTAGTGTCTATTTTATTTATTTCTGCTCTGATCTTTATTATTTCTCTTTTTTCTATAACTTTGGATTTAGTTTGTTTACACCCTTGAGGTGTAATATTGGGTTGCTTAGTTGAGATTTTTTAAAATAGAGGTGTTGTTTTTATTATGAACTTCCGTCTTAGAACTACTTTTGCTGCATTTCATAAGTTTTGGAATGTTGTGTTTCCATTTCTGGTTGTCTCAATTTATTTTTTAATTGTCCTTTTGACTTCTTTGACACATTAGTTATTAAAGCATGAAAGCAAATACTTTTGATTTTTTAAAATTTGTTTTTTTGTTTCATAGTTTTTTGGGGAACAGGTGGTATTTGGTTACATGAATAGTTCTTTAGTGGTGATTTCTGAGATTTTGGTGCACCCAAAATCTGAGCAGTGTAACTGTACCCAGTGTGCAATCTTTTATCCCTCACCACTCCCCACCCTTTCCCCTGAGTCCCCAAAATCAAACGTTTCCTTCTTATGCCTTTGCATCTTCACAGCTTAGCTCCCACATGAGTGAGAACATACAATGTTTAGTTTTCCATTCCTGAGTTACTTAACTTAGAATAATGGTCTCCAATTCCATCCAAGTTGCTGCAAATGCCATTATTTTGTTCCTTTTTATGGCTGAGTAGTATTCTATGGTATATATATTCCAATTTTTCTTTATCCAGTTGTTGATTGATGGGCATTTGGGCTGGTCCATATTTTTGCAATTGCAAATTGTGCTGCTATAAACATGTGTGTGCAAGCACCTTTTTTGTATAGTGACTTCTTTTCCTCTAGGTAGATACCTAGTGGGATTGCTGGATCAAATGGTAGCTCTACCTTTAGTTCTTTAAGGAATCTCCCACCATTTTCCATAGTGGTTGCACTAGTTTACATTCTCACCAGCAGTGTAAAAGTTTTCCCTTTTCACCACATTCGCACCATCATCTATTTTTTTTATTTTTTGATTATGGCCATTCTTGCAGAAATGAGATGATATTGCATTGAAGGCAAACCCTTGATTTTTAAAAATCAAGCTTTATTGAGAGAGAGAAAAATATGTTTCATAGGACTTTCTAGGGCTAAATTACCCAGAACTAGGATGATCTGATGTATAAAGAACTGGGCATAGAGAAAGTCATCAAGGAGTTTCCGTAAAGTATCATAGAATGGGGAGGTCACGAACACAGGGCACATCCTGGCACACAGGAAAGGCAGAGTGTCTCCCTCTCTAAGGGTGGGGAAGAGGGGATGGTAGGGTGGGGAGGAGGGGACGGTAGGGTGGAGAGGAGAGGACGGTAGGGTGGGGAGGAGGAGATGGTAGGGTGGGGAGGAAGGGATGGTAGGATGGGAAAGAGGGGATGGTCAGGTGGAGAGGAGGGGATGGTAGGGTGGGGAAGAGGGAATGGAAGGGTGGGGAGGAGGGAATGAAAGGGTGGGGAGGAGTGATGGTAGGGTGGGCAGAACATGTGCCCCCATGGTGCCCATGTCCTAATCACCAAAGCCTGTGAATGCCACCTCATATGGCAAAGGGACTTCGCAAATGTGCTTGAGATTAAGAATCTTGAGATGGGGAGATTACCCTGGATAATTCAGATGGGCCCTAAGGAATCACGAAGATCCTTCCAAACTAAGAACTGTTCCCAGCCCTAAGAACCAGACAAATGGCTTCAGAAGAAAGAGTGTGCCCAACGTCACTGACTTTGCTGACAGAAGGGGCCTTGGGGCAAGGAACGCAGGCAGCCTCTAGAAGCTAGAAAAGGCAGAGAAGCGAATTCCCCTCCAGAACCTCCAGTCACAGCCCTGATGACACCTTGATGTTAGCGCAGTGAGACCCGAGCTGGACACCTGCTGTCCAGAACAGTAAGGTAACACATTTGTGTTGTTTTAAGCCACTACACTTGTGGTGATTTGTGGCAGCAGCTCTAAGACACTAACACAGATGTGGCAAGCAAGGATAGATTGGGGGATTCTACTCTGCCTACTATCCTCAACCTTACAATCAAAATCCTAGGTTGGAGACAGAAGGAGTCATGAGGACGTACACCCGGATGTGTTAAACAGGCACAAATCTACCTCCACTGTGTGACTCTGAGCCCCGGCAGAATCTACAAACTTTTCTAGGTCACAATGAGAACAAGGCCATGCATTTGTGAATCAAATAACTTAATGCCCCATCACAAAGAAGGTATTACCATGCATCTGGGAGCAGGTCCAGACCTGCAGTCCTGTCTTGTTAAGGCACTCACCCCTTTTTACCCTACGTCTAGCCCTTTAGTGCTTCTTCAAGGATGCCTCCTATTGAGGAAAAGGGAGCAAGATAGGCATGTCAGAAATTCCAGACTCGGAGTCTTCCTTGCTGTCACTATGAGCAGATAGGAAAAAAGTGAGGCAGTGGCCACTGCTGCCTCTGGGGAGAAGTGTGCAAAGGCCCTGGCAGCGGGAGATGTTCACGGAATGTTCAAGAAAGGGTAAGGACACGCTTTTTTTTCTTTTTTGATGAAGTTTTGCTCTTTCCACCCAGGCTGCAGTGTAATGGTACGATCTTGGCTAACTGCAGCCTCTGCCTCCAGGGTTCAAGTGATTCTCCTGCCTCAGCCTCCAGAGTAGCTGAGAGTACAGGTGTCCGCCACCAGGCCCAGATAATTTTTGTGTTTTTATTAGAGACAGGGTTTCATCATGTTGGTCAGGCTGGTCTCAAACTCCTGACCTCAGGTGATCCACCCTCCTTGGTTTCCTAAAATGCTGGGATTCCAAGTGTGAGCCACCACGTCCAGCCAGGATGTGCTTTCTATACCAAGCTGCAACCCTAGAGCAGTGCCTGACACATCGTAGGTGATAATAAACACTTGGTAAATGAATCAACAAAGTCTTAGACACTTCGTAAACGTCTGTTCAATGAAATGAATGTGCACCACGTTCTAGATACTAAAATTATCCGAGGAATGGCTAGTCCTTGCTTGCAAGTCCTCAGAGCCCTGAAGAAGCAGCAATACAGATGTGGAAGACACTCAAGTGCAATAAGAAAGCAAACATCGGAGAGAGAGACAGCAAGCACCGCCGCCTCGTCTCTATTTCCCAATGCGAGCAGCAATCATTGTGAATACAGGAAGAGGAGATCTTGTTAGTCTTTCTGCCGAGGAACCCAAAGATGGATTGTGCTCTCTGCGTGGGCACAGGAAATGGAAGTTGTTGGTCGCCAAGCGCCACAGGTTGTCTGCGCTGCAGGGGTGCCCAGCACTGACCTGTGGGGGAATTGAGTTTCCTTGTGCCCATTTGGAAATACACAATTCAGAAAAGTACCCTCAGCAGTATTTACAGATGTCAGCCGCATGATTTACTACCATCCTTTGTCTCAGAAATAGCTCTGTGCCATTTACCCATGGAATGGAGATGGGCACCGAGGCTTCATTTTTCCCCCTCCAAGATACAGGATCAGTGGGGTCACTCCACTCTGGTTCTTTAACCACATTTCAGGATCTAAAGGTTATTTTCAAGTGTGTAGCTAGAGTTTTTCTAGTGTAATTGTTTATCCAACTTCCGGCAGGGATAGACTTACAAACACCTACAGACAAACAAACAAACAAAAACCAGTTGCAAATTGATTTGCATAGGTTATCAGTAAGCCCAAAAAAGAAAAGTGAGATGGAAGTAGAAAAATGCTTATTATCTCCGGGCTGAAGGATCTGTCTCCCTCAGTGGGTGATGTTTCTACCTGACACGGCATGATATATGGACAGTGACCAGTGACGGCTACTGGTGCCTCCAGCACAGCTCTGGAGTGGATCCACACACAAGAACTGCTCTCTGCACAGCATGGGAGCCTCCCTCTGGGTTGAGCTGCTTGCCTGCAATAGAAACCCAGAAGCTGGTGACGAGGCCATCAGAGGACAGCTGATGCCTGGAGCCTCTGCATGACTTGTCTGGGGCTGCTGGCTCACATTTCCACACACTGGGGGACTCAACCAACAGCAAGTTATTTTCTCACAGTTCTGAAGGCCAGAAGTCTGCAATCAAGATGCTGGCATGGCTCCTTCTGCAGGCACTAAGGAGGCCCCTCCCTGCCTCCTCCAGCTGCTGGTGGCTTCAGGTGTTCCCTGGCTGGTGATCACATCGCTGCAATCTCTCCCTCAATCCAACCTTGGCCTCTGTGTCTTCTCCTCTGCTCTGTGTTCTATTTTTCTGTCTTGTTATTGTTGTTTTGAGATGGATTCTCACTCTGTCACCCAGGCTGGAGTGCCGTGGCAAAATCTCGGCTCACGGCAACCTCTGCCTCCTGGGTTTGAGCAATTCTCCTGCCTCAGCCTCTCAAGTAGCTGGGACTACAGGCACGCACCACCACACCTGGCTAATTTTTGTGTTTTTAGTAGAGATGGGGTTTCACTATGTTGGCCAGGCTGGTCTCGAACTCCTGACCTCAGGGGATCCACCTGCCTCAGCCTCCCAAAGGGCTGGGATTACAGACATAAGCCACTGAGCCCAGTCCTAATTTTCTGTCTTTTATTCAGCTTGCTAGAAGGTGTGATCGACCATCATCTCACATGTAAGGCCTGTGGTCCCTGCACTCCTGGGGGCAGCGGCTGCTCAAAAGAACAGCATTGATTCCTCAAACCGGGACCTTCCCCAGGCTCCTCGGAGGGAGGAACACAAACTCCAGGCCACATCCACAGATGTGCTTGGGACAGAAGCCTAGCTGCTTCTCCAAGTGAGGCTGGTCCCCTGTCTGCTAGGGGCTTCCCTTTTCCTGTGCCCAGACCCCATCTCCAGGCCACACCACTCTTGGCTGAGTTCGTCTCGACTAGACTTTCTTAGGGTCAGCTTCTGCAGCTGGTTTAGAGAAGCGACTCACAGCGAGACCACCTTCTTTGCTCCTTTGTTAAATAGATTTTAACTTGCTCATCCCACATCCTCTCTACCTTGCAAGGCCCTGAGACCTTGAGTAAGCATTGGTGTGAGGGGACTTGCGCTAAATGGGCCCATGCATAGGAGAACTGTGGCTGAGCAGGGGCACACAGGAGCTGACGGAGAGGCGCAGGCACAGGTAGTGCCTCAGGCCTGCCAGGTGGGAGTGGGGGTGAGCCCGCGGCTGCCTTGCCCCTTGGTGGAAATCTCTGAGGCATATTCCACATCGAGGGGCAGGAAACTGAGGCCTGTGGGGCCCAATCAGGCTCACCTCCAGTTTTTCTAAATAAAGTTTTATTGGAACACATTCTTGCACGACCATTGGTTACTGTCTGTAGCTGCTTTCACGCTACAAGAGAATTGGGCAATAGCCACTGACGCCTGTCAGGCTGTGAGAATCAACTGGTAACCATGTGACCATAAGAAGAAAACTATCCCAAGCCCTGATCAGGGATCTAGCATCTCTCAGAGGCCCGGCAGGCCTGCCCTACCTGCCTGCGGTGGGCACAGTTCCTCAGTCCAGGCTGTAGTGGCCCCTGGCCTGACTGGCCTCACTTCCCACTCCCCCCAGTAGTTCCAAAGCTCCCTTCTGTAATGAATCACATGTATGCACCGTGCCTCAGAGTCCACATCCAGGAAGCCCTGAGGGGATGGACCTGAGGAGTTATCACCCAGGATCTTGCAGATGGACGGTGGACACGGGGGCACTCTGAGGCTCAGGCAGAATGGCCATTGAGCAGAGGAAACAGCGACAGAGAGGCCGGGGGTGGGACTGGGCTGTCCTGGAGGTGGTAGTGGAGTAATTAGGAAGATTGCGTGTGTGGGATCAGGAGAAGTCAGACCACCATGGGCCAGGCATGGACCAGGGGATGAATCTTGTCCTGTGTCCCAACGGTGGCCAGGAGTGTGATGGGCCCAGCACCCTGCAGGTGAGGTGCTCTCTGTGGGTGAGGTGCTCCCTGCGGGTGGGGTGCTCCCTGCAGGCGAGTTACCCTCTGCAGGTGGGGTACTCCCTGCGGGTGGAGTGCTCCCTGCAGGTGGGGTGCTCCCTGCAGGTGGGATGCTCCCTGTGGGTGGGGTACTCCCTGTGGGCGGGGTACTCCCTGCAGGTGGGATGCTCTCTGTGGGTGGGATGCTCTCTGCGGGTGGGGTGCTCTCTGCGGGTGGGGTGCTCTCTGCGGGTGGGGTGCTCCCTGCAGGTGAGGTGCTCCCTGAGGGTGGGGTGCTCTCTGCGGGTGGGGTGCTCTCTGCGGGTGGGGTGCTCTCTGTGGGTGGGGTGCCCCCTGAGGGTGGGATACTCTCTGCGGGTGGGGTGCTCTCTGCAGGTGGGGTGCTCCCTGCGGGTGGGGTGCTCTCCGTGGGTGGGATGCTCTCTGTGGGTGGGGTGCTCTCTGTGGGTGGGGTGCTCTCTGCGGGTGAGATGCTCTCTGCGGGTGGGGTGCTCCCATGGCACACCTGTGACCACGGTCACAGCAGGCAGACTACACTGTCTGCTCCTTTGACACCCTTCCTTCTCCCCCTGCCTGCTTCCCCCCTTCTATGATCAGTGGGATATTGGAAGGAACCACTCACCAAACAAAACTTTGTATTATATTTAATGAAAAATATGGGGATACAGAAGGTTTCGCAGACAAACTTTGCACGTGAGTCACTCTTCCCTCACAGGTGTGGCTGGATTTGCTTCCAACTGTCCTGGGGACAGTGCCCTTTGTTCCTGTCAGTCGGCCTGGTGCCCATGTCACTGGGAACAGTCACAGAGCCCTCTCCGCCGAGGTCTGCCCAGCGGGTGCAGGCAGCACTCTGAGGACTTCCTAACTCACATCCGGCCAGGCTGTGATTGCACGGCTGCAGCTCTGATCCTCCTCAGGTTCAGTCTGAAGTTGCCAGGAGGCTTGAAGAGCCATCCCCAGCAGGGCAGCGAGGAGAGCGCTGCACCTGCTCCTAGAACATCTACAAGGCAGTCTTGAAACAGGAGCCTGAGCTTTATGAAATTATCCATTTTCTTGCTGTGAAAATTCAAGTCTTTTGTAGGGCAGCTGCAAAGTCTGTAAAAGTAGCCTCCACATGGATGAAATGATAAGTTTTCATCTGCAGAGAAGAGCTTGTGTTCAGGTGCTGAGAACAATACTGCAAGAGAAACACGCATTTTCCACGAGGAGGGGAGGTGTCCCTGGTGTTCACGGGAGGCCATCTCGCCCCAGGCCCAGGACCACGGGCAGCAGTGGGGCAGTACTGCTCACAAGTTGACGTCATCACAAGAATTTACTTTGTTACAAAAGCAACCTTTTGACCGAAAAACAAAAATTAGAACCAAAAATCCTGTGGAATGGCACCCTCGACTGTCCAGATGGTGCTGAGAATAAGGATTCTTGATTAGCGAATCACTCACTCTGCCTTCCCACGCTGCTGAGGCGCTGAACCTGTGGACCCCTGTCCCTAGGGCGGCTCTCAGCCACGTCCGATGTGGGCAGGGCCGTGATGTCACCCCTGGGTCACTCTGGCCTCTCTCACTGCCGAGGAGAAGGTGCCCACTTGGGCGGCCTGCAGAGGGGCTGGGAGCTGGGGCAGGCCGGTCGCTTCTTCTCAAGCATCCTTCGCTTCTCTTTAGAGTCTCAGGCAGGCTGCACTTCTGGGGAAAAGGTAGGTGTGGAGTTTTTCCACGTTGAAAGATTTGTGTTCCTTGCGTTCTTATGAGCTAATCATTCTGTGTTCCACATGGAGCCTGTGACCTCCGTCTCGCAGCTTCACTCTCAGCCTGTTCAGCGCCGAAGTTGGTTTCTCCGCAGCTTCAGATCAGCTCCCATCTCCCCGCCGCCCAGGAAGCCAGCAGAGGTGCCACTTCAACCGGACCCTGGCAAGAGCCACGCACGGCCCTTCTAAGAGACTCCACAGCTGTCAGAAAACAACTTGCCGTAGGCCCTGAGTCACTGTTTAACTCAGGGGCTTCATCTCCAATGTGAGAGGCTTGTCTGATCCTTTTTGATGCCCGTCCTTAGAAGTAGGCGTCTTCTCATGCGCCTCGATCCTTGTTCCCCATTAGCAGACAACTGCTGAAAATATTAACTTCCAAATAAAGTAAAAGTGATCCATATTCATGTAATGCTAATTAAGGACATCCTGAGTTCATTATTGCCAATTTTAAAAAAGGAAGCCAGATTTTTTTTCTGCACCCAATTTCGCTGCCTATGGCAGTTGAATGAAAAGAACGTGTAAGAGTGTGTGGGCCTGTGTGCACGTGTGTGTGGGTGCCTGTGAGTCTTCAAGGAAACCTTAGACAGCCTTTTACCAGGAGCAGCTGGAACCTGATCTGACGCACATGAGTATACTTTGGGGCCAGGACACCTAAACTTAAGAATCACCTTATTTCTAAATGCCCACAACCACCACCTGAATGTCACTCCCCAGTGCTGACAGCTAGGGTCTGATAAGTCTAGACAATGAGCTGAGAGCTAGGGTCCAATTGGCCTAGACAGTGAGCTGAGAGCTAGGGTCTGATTGGTCTAGACAGTGAGCTGAGAGCTAGGATCTGATTGGTCTAGACAATGAGCTGAAAGCTAGGGTCTGATTGGTCTAGACACTGAGTGAAACATGTGAACACAGCCAGTATCCAATGGGAAATATGAGATCCTGGAGCTCATGATGGGTTATGCAGGTCATGAGAACATGCAAAATAAAGTTGGGTACATATGCCTGTGTACACGTGTGTGTGGGCATGTGTACACTTGTGTGTGGGCATGTGTACATGTGTATACATGTGCATGTCTGTGTGTCTGGGTAAATGTGTTAAACCTTCTGCCTGACAACAGCACCCAGAACTGGCCAGAAGGAACTATAAGGGCAGAATAATCATCAAAGACAAAACTGCCATTGGTTTCCTAAGAGTTGTCCGAGTTTAAAAAGCACAGTATCCCATGTCTGCAGAGTGAGCACAAGCTCAGAGTTTGGGATAAGAGAGAGCAGGATTTACACCTTGTCCATGACTCACTTACTTTGTAACCTCAGACTTGTCTCTTTAAATCTTACCTTTTTGCCATACTGCCCAAGGTAATTTATAGATTCAATGCCATCCTCATCAAGCTACCAATGACTTTCTTCACAGAATTGGAAAAAACTACTTTAAAATTCATATGGAACCAAAAAAGAGCCCGCATTGCCAAGACAATGCTAAGCCAAAAGAACAAAGCTGGAGGCATCATGCTACCTGACTTCAAACTATACTACAAGGCTACAGTAACCAAAACAGCATGGTACTGGTACCAAAACAGAGATATAAACCAATGAAACAGAACAGAGCTCTCAGAAATAATACCACACATCTACAACCATCTGATCTTTGACAAACCTGACAAAAGCAAGAAATGGGGAAAGGATTCCCTATTTAATAAATGGTGCTGGGAAAACTGGCTAGCCATACGTAGAAAGCTGAAACTGGAACCCTTCGTTACACCTTATACAAAAATTAATTCAAGATGGATTAGAGACTTAAACGTTAAACCTAAAACCATAAAAACCCTAGAAGAAAACCTAGGCAATACCATTCAGGACATAGGCATGGGCAAGGACTTCATGTCTAAAACAACAAAAGCAACAGCAACAACAGCCAAAATAGACAAATGGGATCTAATTAAACTAAAGAGCTTCTGCATAGCAAAAGAAACTACCATCAGAGTGAACAGGTAACCTACAGAATGGGAGAAAATTTTTGCAATCTACTCATCTGACAAAGGGCTAATATCCAGAACCTACAAAGAACTCAAACAAACTTACAAGAAAAAACAAACAACGCCATCAAAAAATGGGCAAAGAATATAAACAGACACTTCTCAAAAGAAGACATTTATGCAGCCCACAGACACATGAAAAAATGCTCATCATCACTAGCCATCAGATAAATGCAAATCACAACCACAATGAGATACCATCTCACACCAGTTAGAATGGTGATCATTAAATAGTCAGGAAACAACAGGTGCTGGAGAGGATGTGGAGAAATAGGAACACTTTTACACTATTGGTGGGACTGTAAACTAGTTCAACCATTCTAGAACACAGTGTGGTGATTCTTCAAGGATCTAGAACTAGAAATACCATTTGACCCAGCCATCCTATTACTGGGTATATACCCAAAGGATTATAAATCATGCTGCTATAAAGACACATGCACATGTATGTTTATTGTGGCACTGTTCACAATAGCAAAGACTTGGAACCAACCCAAATGTCCATCAATGACAGACTGGATTAAGAAAATGTGGCACATATACACCATGGAATACTATGCAGCCATAAAAAAGGATAAGTTCATGTCCTTGTTAGGGACATGGATGCAGCTGGAAACCATCATTCTCAGCAAACTATCGCAAGAACAGAAAACCAAACACTGCATGTTCTCACTCATAGGTGGGAATTGAACAATGAGATCACGTGGACACAGGAAGGGGAGCATCACACACCGAGGCCTGTCATGGGGTGGTAGGGGGAGGGATAGCATTAGGACATATACCTAATGTAAACGATGAGTTAATGGATGCAGCACACCAACAAGGCACATGTATACATATGTAACAAACCTGCACATTGTGCACATGTACCCTAGAACTTAAAGTATAATAAAAAATATTTTTTAAAAACCTTACTTTTCCCCTTTGTAAATGGGGTAGGTAACGATACCTCTCTCGGAGTAGAGGGGTTAAATATGATGCTGTATATTAAATGTGCAGCTTGGTGTCTGACATAGCATACTTGTTCTAAAACATTATTAGGTATAACTGTTCCCTGCTATTTATTTTAAGATAAACTTCGTTTTTATAAAAGTTTTAGATTTATAGAAAACCTAAGCAGACAATACAGGCATTCTCAATGACCCTGCACCTAGTTTCCCTCACTATTAACAACTTACACCAGTGCAGTAATTTGTTGGGATTAATGAACTAGTATTGACACATGTTTATGAACTAATGTGCAGAGTTCATTCATATTTCCACAGCTATTTTTCACCTGTGTTGTTTTTCCATCCCAGGGCACCACATTGTATTAAGTTATCATATTTCCTTAGATTCCTCTTGGCTGTGATAGTTTCTCAAATTTTCCTTGTTTTTGATGACCCTGACAGTTTTGAAGAGTACTGGCCAGATATTTTGAAGGATATCTTACTATTGTAATTTGCCTGGTGTTTTTTCTTGTAGTTACCCTGGGTTATAAGTTTTTTGGAGGAAGAGCGCAGAAGTGAGTGACATTTTCATCACGTCATATCCTGTCAGCAGGGCCCGTCATTGTTGATGCTACCCTTGGTCATCTAACTGAGATAGGACTTGTCGGGTTCTTCCCTGAAAAGTTACACCTACCCCCTCAGTTCCATGGTGTGTGCTCAGAAGGAAGTCGTCATGAGCAGCTCCTACGTAACACGGGCACAGTAATGCCGCATAAAATACCTGGAATTCTTCTTTGTCTGCACGGAATTATGGATATTTATTTTATGTTTTGTATTTTAGGGACTCATAATCTAATATTGCTTAATTGTGTTGCTTAAATTGTTCTAGCTTTAGCCTTTGGGAGCTCTTTGATTAGTTCCTGTTCCTATCAATGTATGTGTGTGGGGTATTCTATTGCACTTCCGGCACTACAAAATATTCTAGGCTTACCTTGTATACTTCCTGTCTTAGTTCTAGAATCAGCCATTTCTCCAAGGAGCTGCAGTTCTTTTTATTAAAGAATGATATTTGGGCCGGGCGCGGTGGCTCAAGCCTGTAATCCCAGCACTTTGGGAGACCGAGACGGGCGGATCACGAGGTCAGGAGATCGAGACCATCCGGGCTAACACAGTGAAACCCCGTCTCTACTAAAAAGAAAAAATACAAAAAACTAGCCGGGCGCGGTGGCGGGCGCCTGTAGTCCCAGCTACTCGGGAGGCTGAGGCAGGAGAATGGCGTGAACCCGGGAGGCGGAGCTTGCAGTGAGCTGAGATCCGGCCACTGCACTCCAGCCTGGGCAACAGAGCAAGACTCCGTCTCAAAAAAAAAAAAAAAAAAAAAAAGAATGATATTTGAAAACAAGTTCTGAGAAGGATGTATGTTCATTGCTATTGAAATGACATTTATTTTAGGCTCTCCTAGCTGACAGAACAAGGAAATAGTGTGTATGTGCATGTGTCCATCTCTATCTATATGAAGCTGACCATGAGTTCTTACCGTTGTCTCCAGCTCTAATCCATTATCACATGGGTCATTCTAATCTTCTCTTACTTACATGTAAACCCTACTCTTAACAGTGAGAAAATTGGCTCCCACCCTCTGTCATCCAGTTCTTAACTGTTTAATTCTGGTACAAATATATAGAAGTATTGTAACTGTTAACCAATAACCCAACAGGAATACCTTTATCAATGAGTGTACAGTCTCATGAGCAGTTGCTTTTTCCTTTAAATTTATGGACTCCACTTATTTCCAGAGTTCCTTAGGTCAGTATCTCAACCCCTCAGTTAAGTGGTTTCAACATTTGTAACACAGTTAGAATCTCTTTTCCCATTCTGCTTCCTTCCTGGTATCTCACAATCTCCCAATGATTTTTAAAAATTTTTTATACATTCAGATCCTTTCTTTGTGCTCCAAAGTTCTACAGATTTTGACAATTGTGCAATCTTCTTCATCCATCATTACAGCATCATAGAGAAGAGTTTCTGTGCTTCACTTACTCAGTCCTCCCCCTCTCATTCTACTCCCTTGTCAACTAGTCGTCTGCTTACCATCTCCACATTTTTCTCTAGAATATCATATGATTCAAACCATAGAGTAAGCAGCCTTTTCAGAATGGCTTATTTCACTAAAAATGTGCATCTAAGGTTCCTTTCCGTCTTTTGAAGCTGGTGATTCATCTCTTTTTATTGCTGAGTAATATGCTATTGTGTGAGTGCACCACAGTTTGCATATCTATTCACCCACTGAAGGACAGCTTGGTTTCTTCTAGTTTTGTGGTGATTGTGAATAAAGGTGCCCTAACAGTTCTTTGTAGGTTTTTGTGTAGTCATAAATTTTCAGATCTGTTGGGTGAATGTTAGGAGCAGAATTGCTGGATCAGATGGTAAGAGTATGTTTAGCTTTGTAAGAAAACACCACACTGCCTTCCAAAGTAACATTTGTATTCTCACCAGTAATGAATGAGAGTTCCTGCTCCTCTAGACCCTCACCAGCATTTGCTATTGTCTGTTTTGTTTTGTTTCAACCATTCTAATGTGTATTTGCCAGTATCTTATTGTTGTTTTAATTTTCACTTCCATAAGACAAATGATGTTGAATATATTTTATTTCATATGCTTATTTGTCATCTGTATATCATCTTTAGTGAGGGGTCCAGAGATCCTTTGTCCATTTATTTAAGTTGCATTTTTTAATAATAATAATAATAATAATAATTTTAGATATAAATCCTTTATGAGATATATGTTTTGCAAGTATTTACTCTCAGTCTGTAGCTTGCCTTTTCATTCTTTTGTCAATATGTTTTAATTTTAATAAAGTCTAACCTATCAATTTTTAATGGATTGTACTTGGGTATTATAGATAAAAATTCATTGCCACACCTAGGTAGCATGGCCTTTGTCCTATATTTTCTTCTAAAAGTGTTGTAATTTTGCCTTTTACATTTAGCTCTATGATCCATTTTCAGCTACTTTTTGTGAAAGGTGGAAGATTTCTGTCTAGATTCATTGTTATTTTGCATGTGTATGTCCTACAAATTATTCCAGCATCATTTGTTTAAAAGACTATCTTTTCTTCATTGAATTGCCTTTGCTCCTTTGTCAAAGATTGGTTAGCTGTATTTTTGTATAATTTTCCTGAGTCGATCCATCCTGTTCCATTAATATACAGATATATTCTCTCCAATATCCTGCTGTCTTGAGTTCTACATGTTTATAGCCAGCTTTGAAGTTGGGCGATGTCAGTTCTCAAACTTTGTTGCTCTTCTTTCTCTTCCTCTCATCCTCCCCTTCTCTCCCCTTCCTCCTCCTCAAGACAAACATTGACACCTTAAAATATTGAGTCTTTTGATATCTGAACACAGAATCTCTCTACATCTATTTGATCTTGATTTCTTTCATCAATGTTTTGTAGTTTTACACGTATATATTATGTATATAGCTTTTTTTTTCTTCTTTTTTGAGCTGGAGTTTTGCTCTTGTTGCCCAGGCTGGAGTGCAATGGTGAAATCTTTGCTCACTGCAACTTCTGCCTCCTGGGTTCAAGTGATTCTCCTGCCTCAGCCTCCCAAAGTGCTGGGATTACAGGCATGAGTCACTGCGCCTGGCAGATTATGAATACAGTTTTAAATATTTGTACCTAAGATTTCTCATTTGAGAAGAGAGACTTTTTTATTGTACATGACACTGTGTCATGTACAATAGTTCAAAGTTCTAATTGCTCATTGCTGGTAAATAAAAAAGCAATTAACTTTTGTACGTTATCTCTGTATTTTATGATCTTTCAATACTTGCTCATTAGTCCCAGGAACTTTGTTGTGTATTTGTTGAGATTTTCTACATAGGCAATCATGTCATTTCTAAACAAAAGACAGTTTTATTTCTTTCTTCCCAATCTTTTTTTATTTCCTATTTTTGTCTTATCTTACTAACTAGGACTTCCAATATCATGTTCCATAGGAGTGGTGAGAGGAGATAGACTTTCCTTGCTCCTATACTTAGGAGTACAGAACCCAGTTTCTCATCACTAAACATGATGTTAGCTATAGGTATTTTGTAGGTGTTTTTATCAAGTTGAGAAAGTTTTTCCCTATTTCTTTTTTTTTTGAGACGGAGTCTGGCTTTTTCCCTATTTCTAATTTAATACTTTTTAAATCTTGAATGGGTATAGAATTTTGTCAAATGCATGTGCTGCATTAATTGATATGATCATATGATCTTTTTTCTTTAGCTGGTTGATGGGAGTGTATTATACTAATTCGTTTTCAAATGTTGGACCAATATTCCAAATTTGAAATAAACCCCACTTTGTCATGGTGTATAGTTATTTTTACTCATTGGTGGATGTGATTTGCTATTATTTTGTGAAGAAGTTTTGCATCTATAGCTATAAAAGACATTGTCCTGTAATTTTCCTCCCTTGAAACACTGCTCTGGTTTTGGTAAGAGCACTGCTCTGGTTTTGGTAAGGGAAAAAGGTGGGGAGATTCTCCCTCTGCTTCTATTTTCTGGGAGGGATTGTAAAGATTTTCTATGATTACTTCTTACATTTTGGTAGAATTTACCCACGGAACCGTCTGGCCCTGGTGGTTTATTTTTGGAAAGTTATTAATGTTGGTTCAATGTCTTCAATAATTTTAGGCCTATTCCAACGGTCAATTTTTCCTTGTTTGAGTTTTGGCAGTTTGTGGCTTTCAAGGGATTGGTCCATTTCATCAAACTTATCCAAATTATGAACATAAAATTGTTAATAACTTTTCCATTTATCTTTTTAACATCCCTGGGATCAGTAGTAATGACTCATTTTTCATTTCTGATGTTTGTAATTTTTGTCTTCTTTGTTTTTGTGTTAGTTGGACTGGTCAGAGGTTTACCAATTTTAATGATGTCTTCAAAGAGCTGGCTTTTGATTTTAACATATTTTCTCTGTTGATTTCTTATTTTTAATTTTATTGATTTCAGTTATAATTATTATTACATCTTTTCTTCACCTGTTTTAGGCTTACATTGTCTTTATTATTTCATTTCCCAAAGTAGAAGCTTCAGTTATTGACTTTAGAGTGCTTTACTTTCTATTGTGCACTTAATACTATTTATTTTCCTCTAAGTGTTGCTTTTGCAGAATTCCACAAGTTTTATGTTACATTTTAATTTTCACTTAGTTCAAAATATTTCACATTTCTCTTGAGACTTTTTCTTTGACCCATGTGATATTTAGAAGTACATCACTTAATCTTCAGGTATTTTGATATTTCCCAGTATCTTTCTGCTACTGATTTCTACTTTAAGTCCACTGTGGTCTGCAAATATACTTTATATGATTTCTATCTTTTTAAATGTATTATTAAGTATATTTTATGGTCCAGAATGTGATCTATTGTGGTGAATGTTCCATGTAAGCTTAAAAGAATGCTATTTTTCTGTTATTAGATGAAGAATTCTATAAATGCCAGTTTGATCAAGTTGATAGTTCATGGACTCTTAACTATGTCTTTACTGATTTTTCTGTTGGCTTGATCTACAAACTTTAAACTTAATCTATAAACTTTAACATTCCTGAAAGAGAATGTTAAAGTCTCCAATTATAATAGTGTATTTTTTTCATTCCTTCTTGGAGTTTGATGAGTTCTGCCTCACATATTTTGATGTTCTGTTGTGAGATGCATTCACACCTTTATCACAGTATAATTTCCCTTTTCTATCTGAAAATGGTTTTTGTTCAGACCTCTGCTTTGTCTGAAATCAGTATAGCTACCCCAGCTTTCTTTTGCTTAGTTAGCATGATATAGTTTTCTCCATCCCTTTACATGTAATCTATCTGTGTCTCTCTGTTTATAGTAGGTTTCTTATAGACAGCGCATGATTGAGTTTTGTTTTTTTAACCACTCTATTTGTCTTTCTATCAGTGTATTTAGACTATACACATTAAAAATGATTATTGATATAGTTGTATTAATATCTTCTATACCTATAACTATTTAACTAGTTTCTCACGTCCTTGTTTTTGTCTCCTTTGTTGTCTTTGGGTTTCCCTAGGGATTTCTTCTTAAATGAAGTCTATGCCTTTTAACTCTTTCAACTGGATTTCCCTCCTACGATACTGGATCTCTGCTGATGTAATAAGGAGGTGTGGGGAAGGGAGTGCATTCTGAAATCTTACAGGATGTCTTTTAGTGAGTCTGTGTCTCTGAGCTTCACCATTGTAGGCTTTTACTTGCTTCAAACTATTCAGGTGACACAAGAAGGTTAGGGGGCCCAAAGTAAGTTAATGCCCTTCCCTCAGGTGGGATTAGGTTCTAGTAAAGTCATTTCTCCTGAAATTTAGCCTTGTTTCATGGAAAATATTTAGGTTTATTCCAAACTTGTTACTTTTTTCCTTCTGTGTCAAAGTCATTAGGGCTTTTTTTTCTCCTCTTGACTGTGAGAACTTAGGTTCCTGGAGATAAAACCAATGAAAGTGTGCTCCGTACCCTGACTACAGCCCCCAGAGTCTCTGAGTCTCTCACTGTCATAGTAGTCCACTCTCAGCCTGCAGCAAGTCATCAAAATTATCATGTAAGTCTTTCTACTAGGCTTTAGTTCAAGTGTTTTCTCCTTGGGATGTTGATTTCTGCACTCATCTGTCTCTCTAGATTTCAAGGAGAAGCTTGTTTTGTAACCTCAGTTCCATGATGGGGCCAATAAAGTCATTGACTTTTACTTTGTTCTGCTTTCCCTTGTTAAACTTTCACAGTCTTTAAATGTCATAGTTTAAGCTAAAGTTCCTATCTGCGTTTCTTAAAGATTTCCATTGGAAAGCACCATTGCTAAGGATCATAGAGGGCATCAGCTCCTTACTACATCTGGGCCAGGCTTTGATCAATGCTGAAAGCCTCTGCTGGACCTGGCATGTTTTACAGAAGGAATGGAAGTTGGTGACTCATTTCCACTGCATGATAGTGATCAGAATCAAGTGCTGACAAGGCCTTAAGGAGCTGCCTTAGAAAATACCACTTGATAAACTGAGTAAAGTGTTATTTAGCAACTGGAAGATAATTAGAAAGCAATTACTGAAACAAAAAGAAACACTGAGAACACAAATAAACAATTAGAATCCAGCCCAAATTTATGGTCAGGGTCAGAGACTGTGTTTTAATACCTGTGTGGTTGGAGCACATTAGAAAATCCAAATTAATGCTTAATTTGCACAACTGACCTACTTATTATTGAAATATGACTAGATATCTAATTGCCTTTTGTAATCAGAGAAAGCTGCAGGTGTTTTTCTCTTCATTATATTCCAAGAAAATGAAATAGAAAAACTTTTATTGCATTTTTACCAGAGCACCTAAAGCTACATCTCTTACACAGTACTGAGGATGCTTTTGAGATAAGAACCATGAAAGTGAAAAGGTAGCATTTCATCCCACTGTGTTTGCCACATGCCTTCTGCAAGGAGCAAGGTGCTGGGGTCTCCTTCCCTGTGATCCTCCTTGCTCAGTATCAGCTAGACCTTGAGGGGCAGGAGGTGCTGTAAGGACAATTCCTGGCCAGTGGCATCCCTGCTTGGTTGCCTTTTTGTGTTCTGGGGGGTCCACTGTTTAAATCTCCAAGAGTCACATTTTCCCTAATCCCTCTCATCCCATCCCAGACTTTGTCCATCCAGAGCCCAACCCTCCTTTCAGACATGGGCATAACCCAAGCTAGGAGTGGGGAGGCCTCCCTGGCTTTGTTCTAGGTCCTTTCTCTCAGTAGAGAAGCTTTAAGCCTGAGACTCCAGGGCATCATATAGAAATTTTGGGCAATCAGGGGCTTTCAGCCATGGCTGCTCAACACACACTTTGGAGATGCTGAAGGCACTCTGGATGGAAGGTGAGGCAGGAAGCAGATGTATAAATTAGGAAATATTAGAAAATTAGAAAATTCAAGTGGCATTCTCATGCTTGTAGAGAGTGAGGTTGTGGTAGTGCATGTGTGTGTATGTGTGTCATATGTGTGTGTGCATGTGTGTTAGTGTGTGTATGTGTATATCTGTGCACATATTTGAGTCTGTGTGCACGTGTGTATGTATGTGCATTGCATGCACATGTTTGAATCTGTGTGCATATGTGTATGTGTGTGCATGTGAGTGCACATATTTGGATCTATGTGCATGTGTGTGCCTGTGTGTATGTATGTGCATATGTGTGCACATGTCTGAGTCTGTGTGCATACATGGTCATGTGCACATATATATGTGTGTGCACGTTTGTATCTGTGTGTGTGGATGTGCATGTGTATATGTCTGTGTATATGTATGTTGTGTGGGTATGAATGTGCGTGTCTGTGTGTGAGTGTGTGTGTGTCTGTGATTATGTTCATTTTGATTAAAGAGTTACCTGGGGGCTGCTCATTTGAACAAGATACTAATTACACAGTCATCCTTCATTGCCTCTAGTGTTCCGACACGAACTGGGATGCTCTGGTCTGGGTTCTCAGGAGAGAGACAGGAATAGATAAAGTGCTGGGTTCCCAGGGCTTAAGCAGGCACCCTCAGCTTCCAGGGACAGAGGGTCAGAGCACTGCTAGCTCCATTAAGCTGCTAGAATGTTTCCTCTGGACTATTAATTCTTGCTCCAGGTGGGAGATGGTTGATGGTCTTGCAAGCCACGTTGACATGATGCAGCCAGCTGAAGGTTTGTATTTTTCTTGCTGGTTTACTCATGATGTAACATGGTATCTGCTGGTGTTGATAGGATCCCTTGACAAACATTGATCCCATCATCCCTTAGGCACAATTCTGGTTAGATCCCACTGGCCTGTCACTGGGGACTCCAGTTACTTGCTGAAAGTCCCTTTGGAAGACTTTTGTAACTTCCTCTGGCTTCTAGGCTTCATGTAATCCTGTCCTCAGCAGCACAAAGCCCCCACAGGAGTGGAGGACCCTGTGGTCACACCCTGCAACTATCTCCAGTGCTACCTCAAAAAACACAGAGTCACACAAGTTGTGTGCAGCTCGCTAGAGCTCAGGGCCAGTTTGCCTGTGATTAAAATAAAAGTGGGTCCATGGTAATGTTTTAAGTAGAACCAAGTTCACTAAAGAGCAATAGATAGGTATGTTTCCCCAGCAGGGCACAGCGGACGTTAAAACCTTTCTCGTGAAGCCCAGCTTCTGCAATCCTGGGAAGAACAAGGGTCACCCTGTGGGACTATGAAGCTGTGGGGAAGACAAAACAGGACAAGCTGTATCACTTACAAGACCCAGTGCAAAAAAAGACCTTTCCAAAAGATGTTAAGAACTGCAGTGTGGCAATTCCTCAAACACCTAAAGACAGAAATACCATTCAACCCAGCAATCCCATCACTAGATATATACCCAAAAGGCTATAAATCATTCTATTATGAAGACACAGACACGCGTATGCTCACTCACACTATTCACAAGAGCAAAGACACAGAACCTAAATGCCCATCAATGATAACCTGGATAAAGAAGATGTGGTACATATATACCATGAAATATTATGCAGCCATAAAAAGAATGGGATCATGACCTTTGCAGGGACATGGATGGAGCTGGAGACCATTATCCGTAGCAACCTAACGTGGGAATAGAAAACCAAATACTGCATGTTCTCACTTAGAAGTAGGAGCTAAATGATGAGAACACATGCATGAATAAAGGGGAACAACATACAATGAGGACTACTGGATATGATGAGTGAAGGAAGAGGGAGAGGATCAGAAAAATAACTCATGGGTACTAGGCTTAATACCTGGGTGATGAAATAATCAGTACAACAAACCCCTATGACACAAGTTTACCCATGTAACAAACCTGCTCACATACCCCTGCACTTAAAATAAAAGTTTAAAAAATTGCAAGTCAGCAGCAACAGAACATTAAACTGCATGCAGGTGCTTCTGAGTGCCAGGCCTGGGTGACAGCCCCAGTCACACATCCATGAAGCTGGCCCTGCAGAGAAAGCCTCAGAGTAGACTTTCTGCCCTCCCCTGATAGACTGGTGGCTCTGCCCTCTTTCAATGCAGCTCACAGATTCCTCTCAGGATTGGAAGCTGAGATGCTACCAGGTCCTCCTGACTGCTGAGATGCTACTCAGCAGTCCTGAGTGCTCAGACCCCAGCCAGTTACCTGTTTATCCAGAAAGTGTTTCTGAGCACCACACAGCTATCAGACACTCTGCTGAACTCAGAAATGCAGCTACACATAAAACAGACATAGGCCCTGAGTCCACAGTCCAATCGGAAAGATGACCATTAAGTATTTGGTCACTCAAAACATAAGTTATGGGGGTGATAGATACTACCTACTAGTGCAGGATGTCCTGCAAGGAAATAACAGTAAGCCTCGGTCTGTAGACACCCCAGGCTCTGGGTATGCTTGTGTGTACATGCAGGTGTGTGTGTGCATGTGTGTGTACATGCAGGTGTAGGTATGCATGAGTGTGTACATGCATTCAGGTGTATGTGCATGTGTGTGTACTTGCAGGTGTGTGTGCATGGGTGTATACATACAGATGTGTGCACATGTGTGTGTACATGCTGAAGTGTGTTTGTGTATATGCAGGTGTGTGTGCATGTATGTGTACATGCAGGTGTGTGTGCACATTTGTGTGTACATGCAGGGTGTGTGTGCATGTGTGTGTACATGCAGGTTGTGTGTGTGCATGTGTGTGTACATGCAGGTGTGTGTGTGTACATGCAGATGTGTGTTCATGTGTTTATACATGCAGTTGTGTGTGTGTGTACATGTGTGTGTACATGCAGGTGTGTGTGAATGAGTGCAAGTGTATGGGCATGTGCACACAGGTCTATGTGAGTGCAAAAGAATGCAGGTGTGACTTGTGAGTTTTTGCGATTGTGTGTGCACATAGGTATGAACACCCACAGTAGTGTGTAACTGTGTGTGCATACTTGTGAATGGGGTTGTTCATGCACACACACAGGTGTGTGATTGGTGTGTGCATGTACTTGTGCAGGTGTGAGTGTATGTGTGATTGTACATGTGGAGTTGCTGGGGTGTGCATGCAGGTGTGTGACTGTGTGTGGGCATGTGTGTGACATGTGAGGTGTGTGTGACTATGGTGCATGTGGGTGGGTGTGAGTGCATGCAGGTGTGTGACTGTGTGTGGGTATGCATGCAAGATGTGAGGTGTGTGTGACTATAGTGCTTGTGGGTGGGTGTGAGCGCATGCAGGTGTGTGACTGTGTGTGGGCCTGCGTGTGAGATGTGAGGTGTGTGACTATGGTGCATGTGGGTGGGTGTGAGTCTATGCAGGTGTGTGATTGTGTGTGGACGTGTGTGTGACATGTGAGGTGTGAGTGTGACTGTAGTGCATGTGGGTGGGTGTGAGTGCATGCAGGTGTGTGACTGTGTGTGCCGTTGCTTGTGCAGGTGTGTGTATGGGTCTGTGGGTGGGTCAGTTGCCCAGAGAGGGCAATAGTGCGTCTGCTGTCTTTGGGGAAGTGACCTGAACATGTACTGCGAGATAAGCAAGACCCTCCCAAGGTAGGAGCAGTGTCTGACCAGCCTGTGGGGAGGAGACAGATTACAAGCAAGATGGCCCCTAAGGGAGGGGCAGCATCCAGGCAGCCTGCAGGGAGGGGATGGAGGACGGAATGGGGTGAGGAGTGGCATAGAGAGCACCCACCACGAGCAGGACTCATGGCCTGTCAGGGAGGTGGGGCTGTACCCCAAGAGTGGTGGAAGCTCTGAGAGGGTCCGATGGGGGTGGTCAGAGGCCCGGAGCCAAGGCAGGGAGTAGATCGAGCCGGGTGTAGAGGGCAGAGAGGGTGCAGGGGGCCCTTTGGCAGGGGCCTCAAGTCAGAATCCCCCCAGGGTCCCCACCTTATGTTGGCAAAGATAGGTGAGGCCTGCTGTGCTGTGACCAGGATGCAGCAGGGATGGCTTGTGAGTGTGATTGTATTGTGCACCCCGACTCCTCACTTCCAAATGCTCTGCCCCTCCCATCCACGAACCTCCCCATCCTCCGCAGTGTTTGGGGAGGCCCTTCCCGTCAGCATGGAGCCGCATTGCAGGCACACGTTTCATTTCTTGTTGAGGAAACAGGCCACATGGTTGTAATTGAGCTGTGTGCATATGGCTTAAGGTTCAAGTTAAAAAAGAATTCCAATTTTTAAAAAACTTTTACATTTCTGTGTTCAAATCATGTGACTATACATAATTATGCAAATATATTTTTGAAATCCTATTATTTTAACACAGCTGCGATTTGTTTTGCACTTCTGTTCTATGTGTGTGCTCCTCACAGTTGTAATCATGGCAAATAGGTAATTGTGAGCCTTTGTTTTGCATTTTGCATGATTTTGTGTACATTTTTTATATTGTGACATTTTTATGTTATTTAAAATAAAATATACTCATATATAAACATATGTTCAACACAAAAATATTGACAATATAAAAATGCATAATGCTACTAACATTCTGAAAAATCTCCATCTGTATTTCAGGATAGGTCCTTTCAGGGTTCTGTGCATAAACATTCACATGTATTTAAAAGTGGGATCTCATTGTTCATGCTGTTTTAAAGTCAGCCATGTTTACATGTGTATACATACATGCACACACCCACATGAAAGGTTTTATTGTGTGAAAAAAATATACTGTGATATAATACTGCATTCTAGGTATGTAATAAATATTAAAGGATTCATTTAATTAATTCACATTTCTAACATTTTTTAAAGACAGGGCTAAGGCTGGATTCGAACTTCTGGGCTCAAGTGATCCTCCCACATCAGCTTCCTGAGTAGCTTGGACCATAGACAGGCTCCACTCTACCTGTGCTATGTTTCATGGCATTTTAACTTTTCCCATTCCCTCCCTCTTTCCCTTTCTCTCCTTCCCTCCCTCTCTTCTTTCTTTACATTTTTTTTTATTTGAGTACCGTAATAGTTTTTGAGGAATAATCCTATAGCCTATATTTTGTGTAATTGCTCAGTTATTCTTAGGAGAGATCACTAGAATCAGAATTGTTAGGTTAAAGGCTATACACATTTAAATATTTAATACAAACTTGTCAAACGTTTGCAAGACATTTGGGATAATTTACATCCCCTCCAGCGAGGCATATGAATTTTCCCATTAACTTTCCAAATATAGACAATATCCTGTTCATAATTACTGTCAATTTGATAAGAAAGAAAAATAATGTCTTATTGTTTGAATTTGTATTTCTTTGGCTTTTAGTGAGGTTGAATTTTTGATGATGTGTATTCAACATTTTGTTTATTTGGCTTTTGTTGGTTGCCTGTTCAATAGCTTGGAGCATTCATTTGGAGAACGCATACATCACGGTTATAATATTGGGCTGGGTATCAACCAAACGTCTATCGAGATCCCAAATCTACCAAGCTCTGAAAACTTGGGCGAGTCGCTCCACCTTTCTGTGACAATAGCTTCTAACCAACAGGGTCGTGCGAAGATCTAAAGGGATAATATAGCATCTGCAAAGTATAGTGCACAGTAAGCCCTAAATAAAAATCTGTTTATTTTCATGAGATTTTTATTAAAGTATCACATGAATATAGAATTGTGCGAAAAGTCTAAGTGTACAGCGTGAAGAATTTTCAAACACAGATTGTATCCGTAGCAACTGGATCACAAAACAAACATTGCTAGAATTCAGAAACCCCCTGGCACGTCCATTTCAGCCACTCAGACTCTCCTGGGGTAACCACTGTCCCAACCATCATAGAACGATTTTGCTTGTCATCAGGATTTCTATGAACGGATTCTAGACGCCTCCCATCCTCCACTGCTGCCAGGTGCCAGCGCTCTTGAGACAGCTCTGCAGCTGTCACAGCCCAGGCATGGGGCTTCAGAAGCCATCTCACCTCTGGACCCACCAGTCACCTGGGCTCTGGCCTCAGCCATTCAAGTCACAACTGCCATTCGAGTCTCTCTGGGGAGACAAGCCATCCCCACCCTGACCCAGGGTCTTACAGAGCGAGTGCTGTTTTGTGCCACTGAGGCTGGGGTGGTTTGCTCTGCAGTGACAGACAACTGAGCAGGGTGGAGCTGCGCGTTCTCTTAGGGCCTCTCTTGGCCATGGGGGTTAGGCAGAACCATCGCTCCTGCACGCCTCTGGTGAGGGCATCCGGAGGCCCATCGAGACAAGGGAAGGGACACAGACAGCCCCTGTGGATGACTGATGTCGAAGGAGACGTGGCCATATTTTAAAACTGCCACCGCCATGTTTACCGTTTTGTGTCTGGCTTCTTTCACTCAACATTATGCTTTTACGACCAATCCAAGGCTGAGGTAGCTGTAATTTGCTCATCTTTCTTGCTGTGTCATCTTCCGTTGCCTGCATGTAGCACAGTTTATTCAGCCGTTGTACTGCCCCCGGACGTCTGGGTGATTTCCGGTTTAGGGTGCATTCTGGGATAGCCCCGGGAGTGTGCTGTGACCCCATCCACGTCCTGGCTGTGCACACACACACATCTCATGTGATCACCGAAGACGAGGATTGCTGCGTGCTCTGGAGCATACCTGATCAGCATTTGTAGGTAAAACCAAACTGCCTTGCAAAATGGTGGTACCAATTTACCATCCAACCAATATGACCAGGGCCCTGCCTCTCACTCTCACTGACCCTGGTGTTGCCTGAGCTTCCTCCCGCAGCCTTTCTCATGTGTGTGTTATGATATCCCATTATGATTTAATTTGCATTTTTCAATGACTACTGAAGTCGAACACTTTTTCCTATTCAGTGTCAATTTGGATAATCATGTTTATAAATCAGTACATGGTCAAATTTGGGATCCCTTTTTTTTTTAATAGGTCTGCCTATCTTTTCCTTAGTGATGTAGGTAAAAGTGGTTGATGTGCCCTAAGGGTGAATTTTCTTTGAATATATGTATTGTGAATATTGTCAGTATGTTTACCTACATTGCAGCTTGGCTTTTCATTTTCTTAGTGGAATCTTTTGCTAAAGAAAAGTTTAAAAAAACAAAACAAAACAAAAAACAGGTTTTAATGTAGTCCCATTTATCAAGTTTTTTTTTTATTTATAGTCAATGCCTATCGTTTCTTTTCCATTTAAGAAATCTTTACCTACTCCAAGGCCTTGGATGTTTTCTTATATTATCTTCCAAAAGCTTTATTGTCTTATCTTTCACATTTAAATCTCTGTTCTATTGGGAGTTTTTCCCTTGGAGATATCTGATGAACCCATCATTATTGCCTAAAATGACAAGTCTTTTCTCCACTTCATTGCAGTTTAAACTTTATTATATTCAGGTGGCTGGATATAACCAGGACTGCCTCTGGGCTCTCTATTGCTGTCCCTATTCTTGTTTCTATGCCACACTGCCTTAATAACTATTGCTTTATGACTCAATGTTTGGTAATATAAATATAAATATAAATGCCTCAGGTTTAAACATTTTTTGTTTCCTTCATTTGCTATTTTTAACTCTTCACATTTCCATATAAAGTTTTTAGAATAAAATAGTTAATTCACACACAAAAAAGTGCTGGTGTTGTAGAGGAGATTTCATATTGTAACATTTTTCCATTTATAGAGAATATAAGGGATGAGGTTGGCAGAGAGAAACCTGTCAGGTTACTACAATAGTTGTCTCTTTTGTTTTCTTTTTAAAAATCTGCTTCTGGCCTATCATAGTATGTTTAATATGATTTTTAAAACAAATTGGAGATCTCATAGCTTCATTTGCACACCAATGTGCACCACTAGGTCTGTGGTTTGGGGGTGTATGTATGTGTTTCCTCCAGTTTGGTGGAAGCAATTTTCCATTCGACCAAAGATATGGAATCAGCCTAAGTGCCACCAATGGTAGACCGGATGAAGAAAATATGGTGCATATACTACACAACCATAAAAAAGAATGAGATCATATTCTTTGCAGCAACATGGATAGAGCTGGAAGCCATCATCCAGACTACCTATCTGATCCTGGGAGACAAAATAATCTGGACACTCAACTCCCATGACAAACAATTTATCTATACAACAAATCTGCACATGCACCCCTGAACCTAAAATAAAAGTTAAAAAACAGAATACAGTATTACCTTTGACCGTTAGTTTTTATTGATAATTTTCAAGAAGATGTTTGTTTAGCAATCAATAATTTTAAGCAAAAATCTGGAAATTATAAAAGTATTTGCCAGGTAACTCTTTCTGCAAATGGTATTATCTGTTAGTAATAAATGCCCACTGAATGCCTTGTATGTGCAGATCCATGCTGAACATGATTGGTGGCACCCAAATGGACAGTCATATATTATTGTCATTGATATGGTTAGGCTTTGTGTCCCCACCTGAATCCCATCTTGAATTGTAGTTCCCATAATCCCCGTGAGTCCAGGGAGGGACCCAGTGGGAGATAATTGGATCATGGGAGCAGTTCCCCCATGCTGTTCTTGTGATAGTGAGCAAGTGCTCAGGAGATCTGATGGTTTTATAAGGGACTGTTCCCCCTTTGCTTGGCACTTCCCCTTTCTGCTGCCATGTGAAGAAGGACGTGTTTGTTTCCCCTTCTGCTATGATTATAAGTTTCTTGAGGCTTCCCCAATCCTGCGGAACTGTGAGTCAATTAAATCTCTGTCCTTTATAAATTACCCAGTTTGGGGCAGTACTTTATAGCAATGTGAGTTGTGAGAACAGACTAATACAGTCATTCAGTCATCTTCTAGAAATTTTCATATGATGGGGTGATGGACATATACAACCTACATACAAATATACGTGCACACACACACATATGCACTCATGTTTACATCCACATGGATATACCTAGACACTCATACACACATACAGACACACATGCACACTCACAAGCACAACCACGCACATACCCTTGCACACACATAGCTCTAGAGAGAATGATCGGTGGGGATGTCTGTGTAGGGCCTCTTGGGAGCTGAAGAATGGGCACCACATGACTTCTGGAATGGTGCCTTTAGTTTCTTGCCAAGGTCACTGCTTGGGGTCAAGCACACCCTAGATTTTGGACAGCCTTCTCTGCACCCTGCCAGTTGTCAAGTGGCCTGAGCTTAAGATCTCCAAACCACAGATATGGGCTCCTGTTCTGCCAGCTGCTCATCGAGTGACCAGAAGTGTGTTAAACATCTCTGATCCTTAGTTTCTTCACCTGAATAATGAAGGCAATGATTCAAGAAGTCAATGTTGGTGGAACCTAAAATCAAATGGAGACTCTGAACAAGCACTTTGTCATCTAGTGAAAGGGTTGAGGGACTCTTAAATAACACGAAAAGATCAAATGGCATAGGGGTTTTAAACAAAAACATAAAAACACTTCACCACAAGAGGAAGCTTCTGACCGTCCCCCTTAACGCCACGTGTCCTCTGTACCTTCCCACACTCCTGTCAGCTCTAAGTAGAGCTCTGACTCCAACAGCTCCGCCAGGAGCTCCCTGCATTGAGGGAGGCCTGTTGTCTTGAGTGTGGCCAGCACCAATGAAGCTGGGCATTTCCTGGGACAGTTGTGACACTCCTGACCAACCGTGTTTGGCTGGAACAGCAGCCAGAAATGTGTTTTCTCTGTGGTTATGGCTGTCTCTGAGCAAAGCTACAGAAGGCAGCCGGCTCCACCCGGGGTTGCTCTGCACTTCTTCATCTCTGTGCTGCAGTGTGAGGGACCCATGTCTGATCTACAGAGATTGCTTTCTCTGCCCGCTCTAAATGAAGCCCATCTATCTTTCCTCCTCCCCACACTGGAGCTCGATATTAGTTGTTCTGAAATGTTGATGCCTGACTTATGCAGGCTACTGGCAAAGTGAATTTTAGTTTCTACTATCATAATGTTTCATTACACACACACACACACACACACACACACACACACACAATCTCGATTTAGAATGATGCTCCTCTCGCAGATTTCCCCTGCAAGGAAATTGTCTGCCCAGTGCTTCAGCTTGTGGAGAACACATTGAGAGTTTTGGGGCTGCAGATTCACCAAGAGTGGTCAAGGGCTGGGAACTGCAGCAGGTGGAGGGCTGTCGGTCAATGCTGGCGGAGGCAGTGCTGCTTCCAGGGGGTGTGGAAGGAGTCAGGCCTTAGCTCCTGACACTAGGACATGGGAACACTGCCCAGAGAGATGTTGCCTGAAGGGCCCCCATGGGCATTGGTGCAGGTCCCACATGGTAAGAGGCATCGCTGAGTCTCCCCAGCACCCCACCAGGAGCGCCTGGCTCAGAGCAGGTGCCCAGGATGTCTGTGCAGACCTGGTGATGACCGAGGAGAGGCAGGGTCTGCAGACGCTGCCCCTGGGGTTCACGGCTGGTGTGATTCAGCCTCGGGAAGGAGGGGTCTCAGTGCAAAAGAACCAAGGGAAATGGCGGCAGGCTTCCATTTGTCTTGTCTGCCTGAGTGTCATTCACAAGGAACTTGGAGTCACATTCCTGTCCCCACAAGCACGGAGCCCCTGGAACCAGCTGCCCACCCTCACCCCAGCTTCTTTTCCTGAAGAGGGTCCTGGAGATGGCAGGCCTGGCCTAGCCTCCATGTTGACACGCACCAACCCCTGTTCCTCGTCCCTTTCTGCCTTCAGTGCGGGGGGTCCCACGACCCTCCCACAGTGCTGTTCTGAGGATCCCATAGGGTCATGGATACATACTCCCTACACAGAGCCAAGCACAGAGTGTGCTCAACAGAAGGCAGCTACAGCAATGGTGATGACAATTGTGTCGCATATTGATAGAGTGATTTGACCTAAGCATGTTTTCTTCTTTTTTGCTTTTTTCCCAGCTTTATTGAGGTATACTGACAAATAATTATATAAAATTAAGGTGTACAATATGATGTTTTTTGGGTTTTTTTTTGTTGTTGTTGTTTGTTTGAGATGGAGTCTCACTCATTTGCCTGGCTGGAGTGCAGTGGCACGATCTCGGTTCGCTGCAACCTCCGCCTCCTAGATTCAATAGATTCTCATGTCTCAGCCCCCCAGTAGCTGGGACTACAGGCACTCGCCACCGTGCCCAGCTAATTTTTGTATTTTTAGTAGAGATGGGGTTTCACCGTGTAAGCCAAGATGATCTCGATCTCCTGACTTCATGATCCTCCCACCTCGGCCTCCCAAAGTGCTGGGATTACAGAAGTGAGCCACCGCGCCTGGCCACAATGCGATGTTTTGATGTACATAAACTTTGTGAAATGGTCACCACAATCAAGCTAATTAACACATCCATCACCTCATAGAGTTACTGTCTTTATAATGAGAACACTTTCGAGGAGTCTAGCAAATTCTGAGTGTGAAATTCAGTGTTGTTAACCACAGGCTCCTGCCTTGAATCAGGCCTCTAGATCTCCTTTGTCTTACAATTGAAAGTCAGTGCCCTGTAACCACAGCCTCCCTATTTACCCCTCCACTCAGTGGTTGGAGTTTGACTGATTCTAATTCCACACAGAAGTGAGATCAGGCAGAATTCGTCTTTCTGGACCTGGTTTATTTCACTTAGCATCACGTGCTGCAGATCCATGTTGCCACCAATGGCAGGATCTCCATTTTTTTTTTTTCTTTGAGATGGAGTCTCACTCTGTCACCCAGGCTGGAGTGCAGTGGTGCGATCTCAGCTTACTACAACCTCTGCCTCCCAGGTTCAAGTGATTCTCCTGCCTTAGTTTCCTGAGTAGCTGAGATTATAGACACGCATCACCATGCCTGGCTAATTTTTGTATTTTTAGTGTAGGTGAGATTTTGCCATGTTAGCCATAATGGTGTCGATCTCCTGACCTCGTGATCCACCTGCCTTGGCCTCCCAAAGTGCTGGGATTACAGGTGTGAGCTACCACTCTGGCCCGTCTTCTTTTTTGAAGGCTGTATCCTATCCTATTCCATCACCCCATTTCTGACACATAGGTTGTGTCCACATCGTGGCTTTTGTGAAGACTTGAGCGTATCTGGCTGGAATGACTGTGGCACACAGAAGGCATGGTGTGCTAAGCTTCTGACCACACCATACCCAGGGGAGTGCCTCTCACGCCTCTTCTGCAGCTGCTATGAGCTACCTGGGCTCCAAAATAAACTTCCCGGCCCTGAAGCCCACTCCAGGACAGAACCTGTGGTCTCAGCAGCCACAGCACCATCCCCATGAGCACTAAGTCAGCCGAGGGACCCCGGGACAATAGTCCCCAAATAAAGGACGGAGTTGCTCAGATGCAAGAAATATCAGCCAGACGTTGGCTCACAAACTTGCAGAAGACTCTTATCAAGCTTCACTGAGGAGTGAAGAATATTTTTGAACATAAATGATAGAAGACTCAAAAAGAAACATTATTAGTAGCTTTGTCTTGGCTGGCTTTGATTTAAACTTCCCTTTGATTTTTATAAGATTTCTCTTCCCTAAACAATAAGTGATAAACTGATAGTATCATTTACATGCAAATTAACGTGTAAACAATATCTATGACTTTTTATTTCTTGCCGTTGAAAGTTTTTTAAAATAAATTGAGACTGATGACTTAAGTTATTTCATTTGGTTTCTTGGAAAACACAGGCATGTAAAGAAGAGTAAAGGGAAGTTATTTTTCTGCTCGTAGCAATATTGAGATGAGACTTTCCTCTTTTAATTGGAATTAAAGATAAATATTAAAACAGAATTAATTAAAGTATAAGCAGAGATAATTAAAACAAATGTGGTCACTGAAGACTTAAACATTAAAATAAATTAGGTTCATATAAAAGTTGGGCAACATTGAATCATATTGCATATTTAATCAGGGCTCCACTGAAATTGATTAAATATGCCCTTGAAATTAACTATTGATCATTTTTAACTGGTTGGATGTAACCCAATTTATTTTCCTATGGATTTTGACTGAATTTCATAACTTAAGCAATTTCTAAAAATACCTGTTTACTTCTTACTGATAGCAAAGTGTTTTGATGTCAGCATGGAATGGTGTAGCACAGAAAACATTTACAGAAATATTTAAATAACAGTGAGTTTCTGTGCAGCAGTCAGTGTAGTTGTGGTCCAGGGAAAACATGAAGAAAGAAAACACAAATCTACATCTATATTTAATCTATAGATCAGTAAATGTATCCATCTAAGCGATCCCAGTATTGCATTTTCAAATAGGGCATAACATATCTGTTTAACCCAAAACTCAATCTCAAGCAGTCAATTGAAATGACTGCATATTCTCACCCATTTTCATATCATGTGCGAATTTCTCTTTATTTCTTAGTTGGTCTTCATGGTCAGGTTTCTTTTCTAGGACACCATCTTTTCATTGCTGAGACACTTCTCCAATTCCAGGACCTTCCCTTTAGCCTACTGAATGCAAGGCGGAACACGGACACAGGTTGCATGTTAGCAAGGTCTTACCTGCAACTCCATGACAAAAGTCTGAGTTACGGCATCAGAAAGGAGCCATGCTGTGAGCTCTCCTGGGCCCCCGGAGAAAGAACAGCTAAGTGACTTAGTGCGGGGGGAGCGGAAGAGCCATTGAGAATAACAGTTTTATGTGTTGTCAATTACTGGCTTGGATAAAGTTTGTGATTCCATTTGGCGGCACCTCTCTTAGCATTACTGAAGCAGAAAGGGGATTTTTAAAGAGCTTGTCAATAAAAATCACATGTCTACCCAGCATTTTCCTATATGCAATATTTAACCTCTCAATTTCCTGGATATATAGCTCTGTTGCTAGTAAGTGTCTACTTAAAAAGAAAAGTGGTTCAGTTCAGTCTTAGCAGGACTCCCTCGGAGGGAAGCATTTGAATTCAGAGGAGCTCCTTATGCCATTTATAGACATTAATCAAGGCCATTCCTAATGTCTGGGTATGTGCTTGTGTTCAACAGTGTTCCATGATGCAGAAGGTGGTAGGGCCTGGCTGTGTGAGGTGGGTTTTGTGTTGTCACACATGTATACACCTGTTGGTGGCTGCAAGCCGAGCCCTGTCACATGCAGGAAGCTCCCGGGATCTGGCCAGGAGTGCTGGTCTGGACACGGTTTCTCCCCAACATGTGTTTTCATATTGGATAAGTTTTCAAGCTTCCATGAGTCTTTTGTTCCCATCTGAAATAAAACGGGGCTTAACCAAAAATATAGGCAAGAAAACCAGTAGTTTTCAAATATTTTACACAGCAAAGCCATTAAAATAAATCTCTCAGGAACCCTAGGAGATCAATTGAAAGAAAGTGGAGTTCTAGGGGCTGGTGCATGCAGGCCGGGGGCAGGAAGGCATGGCCCGCCTTCCCCAACAGTGGCCTCTGACGCATCTCTGAGGCTCAGTGCAGGTCCACGGAATCTGACTGGATAACCATCGACCATCAGCACCATATCTCAACTCCAAGAAGAGACAGTTTTGACTGTCAGCCTCCTGTGGCCTTGATCACATTATTTATTTTTTTCTAATGAACTGAAAACTTGTCTCTGAAGTGCTGCTTTCCTGAAATAGTTATTATTTGGAATGTGAAAAAATGTTCCTCTGAATAAATGGGTAAGGCAGGGGAAATGCTAGTAATTATCTTCAAACTTCACATTTTTGCACTTATTGTGAGGACGTGTATTTAATTATCTACTGCTGCATGAGAAAGCATCTTCAAGCTTAGTGATTTAACACAACTGCTGTATTCCTAATGGTTTTGTGAGTCAGTGATGTGGGATGGGCTTTGCTGGGTATTTTTCTCTGTTTCAGGGGTGTCAGCCAGGGCAGCGGAAGTAAGGACCCTCAGTCTCTCTCTCCCTCCAAGTGCAGCTTCCTCACTGCACGAGGACCCTCAGGGACTGGGCTTACCATGCATGTCCGTCTCTGGCGGATCCATCTCTCTCTCTCTCTTTTTTTTTTTGAGATGCAGTCTCACACTGTTGCCCAGGCCGGAGTGCAGTGGCGCGATCTCGGCTCACTGCAAGCTCTGCCTCCCAGGTTCATGCCATTCTCCTGCCTCAGTCTCTCGAGTAGCTGGGACTACAGGCGCCCGCCACGACTCCCAGCTAATTTTTTGTATTTTTAGTAAAGACAGGGTTTCACTAAGTTGGCCAGGCTGGTCTCAAACTCCTGACCTCATGATCTGCCTGCCTCACCTCCCAAAGTGCCGGGATTATAGGCGTGAGCCACCGCGCCTGGCTAACTTCATCTGTTACATGGTGGCAAGCTCTAAATGGAAGCCTTCCAAGAGCCAGGAGGAGGAAGCTTCCAGGACAGCTAAAATCTTGGTCCACGGAGGCTCAGTGTCCCCTCCTCCAGATTCTATTGGTCAAAGCAGGTCCCCAGGCCCACCCATCCTCATGGGAGGGGAGGAGGTGGGGCAAAAGACCACACTTCTAGATGAGGGCATGGCAGAATCTGCCACAGAGGAGGGAACGTGACGGCAGCCCTTGCTGCAGCCACATTTAGGAAATAAAATCCTCCATATTGGGAATTCTCAGTCATTCTCCCCAGGAGAAGAAGCACAGATGCCGAATGCTGAGGTTGCAGAGGCAGACGTCGAAAGCCCGGTGTCACAGTGGGTGGGCAGGTGGGAGCTGGGTAAGAGGCCAAGAAGGGGCCATCCACCTGCTGTCTGGGGGACACATCCTCAGTGAAGGAGCCCCCTGCTCTCTTTGGTGAGTGCTCTCGCCCTCCTGTGGCTTCCCCGGGGGCCTATGAGGCAATGGTGTCTCAACCCAACCCTCACCTGGAGGTCACCTCCCAAAGCCTGAGGGGAGAGGCAGCCTTAGGACGGAGAGCTCATGCCTGCTCTTGAAAACCACAGGGGCAATGCAGTGGGCCCCACAGTGGCCGGGTATGAACAGGTCATGTTAAGAGAGCTGGGCATTGGCAGGGGTGGGCGGGGTGGGGGTGCTGGGGAGCTTATCTCTGCAGGCGTCACCTCCATGCACACCGCAGACGCCCTGTGTTCACTCAGAGCCAGCTCCCCTGTCATAGTCGGAGTCATGAAGCAGTCGCCACGCAAGAAAAGGAGCAAAAGGACCCCCCACCCCAGGATGCGCTCATGCAGGATGGGCTCACTCAGGTGCTTGCAGGAGTGCTGTGCGTGACTCACGCTGAGCAGGCGCTGCTGGTGACTGCCCAGAATGCCGTGGAGGCAGCCGGAGGCAGGGGACCTGTGCCTTGCCGGGAGGCGCTTTTGCCGTAAAATGACCCACTGCAAGTTAAACTGAACGCTAAGCATTTTTTTTTTTTAATGAAAACTAAAGGAATCGGACTCAGTTGGAACAAAGATTGGGAAAGGGCTTCATTTAGGTGAACTAAGCTGGGCAGCCGTGAAGGATTCCCTCTGAAGCGCCTTCTACCCAATGGGCCCCTGGAACTGGGGTCCGGCTTCCCCCAGCAGCACAGCAGGGCGTCCTGGCCACCTCCTCTGCACTCTCGCCCTAGAGTGGTGGGCTAGGATGGGACACTGACTCCAGGCAGGGGAGATGGACAGCAGTTTTTCCGTCATTCTCAGCCCAGCAGGGTAGGTCCCAGCCTGCATGCAGGGCCACATGGACCAGATGGAACAGCCAGGGTTGGTGGGAAGCTGGCTTTGTGGTAAGGAGGGGGTGCCCCTGGCTCCTGCAGCTGGGGTGTGGTTGGCTTTGTGAGTCATTCTGTGGGTGGCAGAGAACAGAAGACCCCGACTCAGGGGTGAGCAGGAGCTGCTCCTGGTCCCTGCTACAGGAGAATGGATTTGCTAAGGGGCCTTTACTGTGAGAGCAGAGCTGAGAGGGGACTCAAGGTTAGGCCAGGTAAGGCACCCACGGCGTCAGCAGAGGTCAAGGCAGCCTGTCCTGTGAAGTCTTAATTCTAGGTCTTACACCACGAAGGCCTTTGGCTTGGACCTGGCCAAGTCCTGCAGCCTGCCCTCCCCACAGCTGCCTGCCCAGTGCAGGGACGGGCGAGGGCTGTGCTCACAGTGGTGCAGGGAGGACCGTCCCTGGGGAGCAGCTCAGGCTTATTTTCCATGCAGCTTTCTGAAGATGAGCCTCGATAACTACAGCACGGCTCCCTCCAGGAAGCTTGGAACACTCATTAGAAATCCATTCCACGTCACTGCTTGGGAAGAAAATAACTTCACTCCGACCCCAGAAGCTTCTATTTGGCCTTGTAGAACATTAGCAAACACAAATGTTGTGTTTTCCTCTGAAAAATACAAGCTGAAGGCCATCACTTATTTAGCTTACTGTGTTGTTTGAATGATTTGAAACAGAATACGTTAGGAAAATAAAAGATAATGCACTACGCGTGCCACACACCATGTTTTCTGTTTCTTGGGCCAGACCCCTCCCACACCTATGGGGATGAGGGTGTTGATGGAATGACACGTTTGTTAAGGAAATGGGACCGAGGATGGTGGGACTGGCTTCCCTGCTCTGTGTGGGAGCCTGTATCACATAGTGGGCCCAGGGCCTCCCGGTGAGCTGACCTCCTGCTCAGTGTGCACGCCCGGCCCCAGAGATCCCACCGGGCAGGTCCATGCTCTGGGCAGGCTGGGAGGATGAAGGAAACAGGGAGAGGAGAGCTGCCCATCGGACTGGGGGCCCTGGGAGCAGTTAGCCCAAGCACCAGCCCTCACCCACAGAAAGTGCTAGAGAACTTGCAGGTCCAGCCGTGATCTACCCCCAGCATCCCTGGGACACAGGAATGTCCTTCCCACCCTGATGTGGAATCTTCGGACATGGGAAGGAGACGCCTTGCTCCTGCATTCAGCCGACATGATCCAGCGTTTCTAAAATACACTATGGAAATGAGGAGAGGGAAACTGGACGTTTGCAAGGTACACGCCAGAGAGAAAGACAGTCATGTTTCAACTCCTGGGTGTCTTACAGCAAACTCCGAAATCCGGGTGGGCTGCCTGGTGCAGAGCCCCATCCCTCACAGCACCCTCGGTTCCATGTGCATAATCCATTTTCTCAGGTATGCTTTTCTTTGATTACTGCAGGAAGGACCAGTCATAACCCTGATCATTCAGCTCTGGAGGGCTGTGGAGGGCCTGACCTCTCCTCACGGTGCCCTCTGTCCAGTGGGGGAACCAGCACGGGAGCCCCTGGCATGGCCTCCATCCTCTGGAGTTGTGAGGGACCTGGGGGTTCCAGGTCATCTCTGAGTGTCATCCTCTCCATCAGCAGAACAGACTCTGGCTCCCCTTTCCTCTCCACCTGGAGAAAGGCACCGGATGTTTTCTCCATCACACATTCTCTGTTTTTCTCTGCTCTTCTTTCCCCAGTTCAAATAAATCCATGCTCTGTTCAAACCCTTTGGCCAGCAAGTGCTTCTCAGTGAGCCGAAAGGCGTTTAGAGGCTCCCTGAATGCCCCATGAGTAGCCTTGGTGTGGACCAAGAGGCATGTCTGAGCTGACTCTTCCCTGTTCCCAGACATGCCCAGGAGGTGCTAAATGACCAGAGATGGGGTGACACGCAGCCCTTCTGCGGCACGTTCCTAGGCTACCTCCACCTTAGGAACCCCATTCCAGGATCCCCACCCAGACCTGGGCCCAGAGCTGCTGCAAAGTGGCTTTTGAGGGGCTCAAGGCTTTGAGGGCCAGAGGGCAGCAAGGGATGTGGAAGGCCAGGTGCCTGGTCACCGTGTCTGTTCATTGATGCTGAGCTCAGCCCAAGACCGATGCTGACAGAGTGGCACTGACAGTCAAAGCCTAAAGGTGCCATGTAGTAGTCCTTCTGGTTACACCCTTCCCACATTTCATGGAAAGCCTAGAAATCGGAAATAAAAATTCCTAAGAATTTTAGGTGTTTGTGATATCAAGAACTGCAACTTAGGAAAGACAGAGAGAGCCTAGCGAGTCCATGATTTATGGGGAAGACATTCATAGGCAGTACATCAGACATCAGGTGAGCCAGGCAGGGCAGCCAAGTCTGGGCAGGGAGAAGCAGCCCGGGCTGGCTGTGGGCACAGGTGTCGGACAGGGGTGCTGAGTAAACCCCTCGACTCCCACTGCAGGCCCTTGGCCTGGCTTCTCAGCTTGGGATCCTGGTGCTTCTCCTCTTTGTCCACCCCTAGCCCATGACCTTCCCCTCAAAAGGCCAGAGACAGTGAGCTTTGGGGCACAGGAGATGAGCTGTCACATGCAGAAAGGATTTGCCGTCCATGCCCATCCTCCACTCCCGTGGGAGAAGCGTTTCCATCCATAGCAGGCTCAGGAGGATCACGTAAAAACAGTTCCAGAGTTAGGAACTGAAACCTAATACATTCATTAGCTTAAATAGCAACAAAATCACAGCCATACATGAAGCAAACCCTGGTGAGACTGTTGTTAATATTTAACATAAATGGTTTTGAAAATGTGCTAGATACCAAGATGTGGAAAAGGAAGGTTTCTGCGCTGCATTTGTGATATGAATAATAGGCATTCGAATGCAAAGAAAAGCACCTGGGTGAACAGACAGAATCCCAGGCAGAGGCTCTGTCCCCTGGTGCTCCTGGCCTGGGTTGTGCTGAAGGGTGTGTGCCTTCCAACGTGCCCTCCCCACTGGCCCCTTCGGTTTGCTAAGACCCGTTCTCCAACCTCAAAAGTAACCCAAAAGTTGGCAGCAGCCTGCTTGGGGCATGCCTCAGGGTTCCTCTGAAGAGGGAGATGGGGAATATTTGGAAACGCAGCATCCCTGCAGCGTTGCTTTCCTGTGGAGGTGGACCCAGAGGGGGTCGGTCTGGGATGCAGAGACATCGGCCGCCATCACAGGATTTCATGCCACACAGTCCACAAAGTACAAACTCCAAGTCAATACGGACTCCCTCTGCTTTCAAACATGTTAATAATCCTTTCTCTCAGGAATACTTTTTTTTTTGATTGCTCCGAGAGGGAGGGTCATAATCCTGAAAGACATAATTCTGAACATCATAATCCTAAATGTTGACATTTTGAAAGATCAAGGTCCTGAACATATAATTCTGGAAAAATAATTTTAAAAAGTTTCAAGACATTTATTTACACTTTTAAAAGGAGATTTAACCAACACATATAAAAACACAACAGAACGTTTTATAGGTCACTTTACACAAAAGGCCAAAAATAACAGACACACTTTTGCAAGCATAAAGATGCAGGTGTATTAAGGACAGCCGCATGGGTGTAACAGAAATGGGCGCACGGACTGTGCTCATAAAGAAATAGGCTGAGAAGGGAAAAGTGTCGACGCATGTCACCGTGGCAGCCACTGTGCACACCCAGCTTTGTGGCTGCTCACCAAAGCACCAGGAACAGCCTGAGTCCCAGTCCTGCCTAGCATGAGACAGCTGTCCTGTGATGGGATTTTCAGGACTTCATCCCCTAGGGATTTTAGGCTTTAGGGATTTTGATTTTTCTCAGTGTTAACATCTGGGTTGTGGTGATTGGGATTGTGTCTTTCAGGATTAGTATCCAAACCCCTGCAAGACCCTTGCTGTCAAAAATGTATATCTGAATCTCTTTCCAAATGTATATTTATCTTGATGACTGTGACACCACTATTTTCACAATGTATGTATGAGTCACCCTCACCAAATACCCTGCAGAATGTTTTCTCCTGAGTACAACGGCCTCTCTTCCTTTGACTCCTAAACCATATCCGGAAGGTGACGGGTAGAGAAGGAAGCCTGCTGGACCCTGGGTTTCCTCCTGTGCACGGGTGTGTGAAGAACCGAGGTGTAGGAGTCTTTTGGTTCTGGCTGTTGGATGCCTCCCTCCTTGCTTTCTGAATGCAGAATTTTAGTAAAAAGCTGTATCAGTGTCCTGTGGTAGCCATAACAAATTCCTGCAAACCGAGTGGCTAAAAGCAACAGAAAACTATTCCCCCACAGTTCTGGAAGCCACAAATCTAAAGTCAAGATGGCAGCAGAGCTGGCTCCTTCTGGAACTATGAGGCAGCACCTGGTCCAGGCCCCTCCCAGCTTCCAGGGGTCGCCGCCCTCCTGGTGCTCCTTGGCTTCTGATAGCATCGCTGCAGTCTCTGCTGGCGCCTCCCTGTGCCCCTTCCATCTGGGTCTGTGTCCCCTGTCTCCATGCAGCCTTCTCTCTCTGTGTCTGTCTCTTCTCTTCTAAGGACACCAGTGGCTGCAGTAGGCCCCGTCCTAATTCACTGTGACCTCATATTAACTAGTTACATCTGTGAAGACCCTGTTTCCTGATAAGGTCACATTCTGAGGTTCTAGATAGACATGAATTTTGGGGGAACACTCTTCACCCCACTGTAACAGCAGAAGTCCTATTTCAGTAAGTCCTGTGGCAGCGGCCGTGGGGAGGGGCGTGCACCCTCACTGCTCATACGGCTGTGTCCAGATAGCATTCCCTGAAGCCCCTGCCAAATACGCAGATCTCCAGGTCTCTGGTCTGGAAATGCTGACTGGTACATCTGGATGAGGGTATTGAAGAAATAGCCCAGAAAATTCTTATCTTCATGGAAGCTGGAGAAGCTCTTCAGAAATCCTGTTGATTGAGGGAAATCCAATCAACATTCCAGTACATAAAACTTCTACATGGGGAGGAGAAAGATGGAGTATGTTTATCAGAGGAAGCTAGGTGGGCACTGAAGGCTCCCAGCCCTGTGGGTACCAGCCAGCTTGTCCGTTTCTGCCACCTGATATTCAGGGGTAGAGAGCAGCCGCAGGCAGGGAAGGCAGTGTCCTTGGAGGGGGAGCACTGGGAGGCACAGCCCCTCATCCTTCCAGGCTTGACAGAGCTCTAAGGGAGGAACTGGGGCTGGAGGAACAGTGACACAGTCAGAGACCTGGGGAAGTGACCTTCAGACAATTGCCAGGGTGGACCCTCCAGCCATAGAGGAAGGAGGAAACTGATGGCCCTGGGGACAGCTCAGTTTAGAAGTCCTGATGAGAGAGGAGGAAAGCATCACTGTCACCCAGAAATGTTAGGAGCAGACAGGGGTCACAAAGGAGACCCAGGAGAGCAGTGCTAAGGAAGAAAAGGGGCCACCTACCCAGAGGGGAGGAGGAAGACGGTAGGTAACTCGTTCACTCCATAGTGACTTACCAAGAGCCTTTGATGCGGGGCACGGGGCTTGGCTCCTGACATAATGACATGGTCCATGCTCCAGACACCGCGATGGGGACTTCCAAGTCCACTTCATTCTATTCTAACACCAAGGCAGAGTCTGAGGCTGATTTTACAGACGGCAAAGAAACTGGGGCAGGGGCACTGAAAAATGTCTTCATTTGCCTGAGGTCATGAGCATCATAGCCTGGGGAACTGAGATGCAAGCCCAGCTTGTCTAATGTGAGTCCTGGCTTTCTGACTCCACAGCGACGCCTTGTTCTGAGAAGACTCTCAGATCGCACAGTCACCAGCCCCCACCTGCACCCCACTGTCTCCCTGGCCTCACTGTCAGGAGTGTTTCTAAAATGCATGTGCCCTGTCCTGAGTCCTTCACGACCCTATGGAGGAGATCCTTCTGGTGAGTTTCTGGATCCAAAGGAGAATAAGAGCACCTGGTGTTTCTCTTACAAGTCTACAAAAAGCAACCCAGGAGAGAACAAGGAGAGTCCAGGCTCTGGAGTGGCCTCGCGTGAGGTATTTATCTCCATGAGCCTCAAGTTTCTCACCTGTCAAATGGGCATAATAATGGCCCATCCCTCATAGACTTTTTGTGTGAATTAAATGCATTAAAACATAGGGGTCAGGCCTGGTGACTCTGCCTGTAATCCCAGCACTTTGAGAGGCCAAGGTGGGCGCATCGCCTGAAGTCAGGAATTCGAGACTAGCCTAGCCAACATGGCAAAACCCCATCTCTACTAAAAATTAACTAAATGCTGCACGCTTGTAGTCCCAGCTACTTAGGAGGCTGAGGCAAGACAATCTCTTGAACCTGGAAGGCGGAGGTTGCAGTGAGCGGAGATCATGCCACTGCACGCCAGCCTGGGCAACAGAGAGAGACTCTGTCTCAAAATAAATAAATAGAAATAGAAAAATAAATGAATTAAAACATACAAAAGTGCCTAGACCAGAGATCGTCATACAGTGTTTTAATAAATGTTAGCAATTTCTGTCATTCCACTCCCCTCGCCAACGTGCAGGCCTTTGGCTTGATTTATCGTTTAACCCGTTTGCTCCCGTGCTAAGTCCTCTAAACTTGACTCATAACAGAATATGGGCTCTCCCATGAGGTAAGGTAGCAGCCAGTATGCCCATGACAGGGATATGACCCATTGAAGACAAGGGCAGGCATTGATGCCATATGGAAAGCCCCCTTATTCTAAAAGGAAAGGGAAATATCCTTCAGCCTTCAAGTTTTCTTTTTTCTTTTTTTTTTTTTTTTGAGATGGAGTCTTGCTCTGTCGCCCAGGCTGTAGTGCAGTGGCATGATCTCTGCTCACTGCAACCTCTGCCTCCCAGGTTGAAGCAATTCTGTCTCAGCCTCCCAAGTAGCTGGGATTACAGGTGCATGCCACCATGCCCGACTAATTTTTGTATTTTTAGTAGAGATGAGGTTTCACCATGTTGGCCAGGCTGGTCTTGAACTCCTGACCTCAGGTGATTCACCTGCCTTGGCCTCCCAAAGTACTGGAATTACAGGCGTGAGCCACCACGTTTGGCCAGTCTTCAAGTTTTTTAAAGACACAATCGTCTCTCCTGCTTTTCACCTGACATGGCGCATCAAGTGGGAAAAATGTGGCCATGCGCCCACCGCCCAGCCCACCAGCAGTGCACGCCACGGACTGAGCCACCCGCCCCACCGCCCAGCCCACCCGCAGTGCACGCCACGGACTGAGCCACCCGCCCCACCGCCCAGCCCACCCGCAGTGCACGCCACGGACTGAGCCACCCGCCCCACCGCCCAGCCCACCCGCAGTGCACGCCACGGACTGAGCCACCCGCCCCACCGCCCAGCCCACCAGCAGTGCACGCCACAGACTGAGCCACCTGCCCCACTGCCCAGCCTTCTCATGCTTTTGGGATCCTTCTTGATCCAGGACTCAGGCCTCACTACCAACTGATTTGTTGAAGTTAACCTAGGGGTTGAAATTGACTGGTTCTCCCTGTCCGTAGCTTCTTTCCCCTTACCCATATTATATTTCTGAACCCATGAATATTTGAAAGGACTCCCAGGGAGGACATTAAAACACCAAGCCTACTAGGGCACAGGGACCTGGTTCCGGATTCCTGCTCTCCCGATGGAAGCCATCCGATGGCAAAGTCAACATCCAAGGGAGCAAAGTCGACAGTTCCGACACCCGCCATGTCTACGGATCTTAACATCGGTGAAGCAGCAAGGATGTTCTTGTTAGGAAACATCCTGAGAGCCCTCTGTTAAAATACTCTTTCAAGATAAAGAGAATTTTGTGAGACACAGCTCTTCCCGGGTAATGTGTGTGTGCAGGGGCGGCAGGTGCAACCGCGCTCTGAAGGCAAACACCTGCAGGAGGTACAGCAGATGCCAGGCCCAGTAATAAGAGGGAGCACGGAGAGGAGGCTCTGGAGAAAGAAACGCACTTCCCTTGCTGAGAGAAAATTTTTCATTGTGGTATTTTCTTATGATTTCTGAGTCTGTCTTGTGAGCAAATACAGGATCTACTTAGGGGTTATTTATTATAAATGAAGTAAGTGAAAATGCTCTGGAGAAGAAAGAAATATGACCACCAGGAAGAACCAGAAAATTGAGCTTTCAACAAATGCACCCATGGCTGGTGTTTCATCTGCTTCTCCCTCTATTTTCTCTTCCTCAACTGCTACTTGAACTGACATGAAGGTAATTAGATTCTGCTTTTTCAAGAGAGAAAGTGTTATTAATTTTCGTATTTAAGACTCTGCAGTCCTCATGCCTTTATAGAGGACTCTGCCTTCCCCTGTGCTGAGCAGAAGCCCTGGCTGCCCTTCCCAACGGGGACCCTGGGAGCCAGGGAGACTGAGCGGGGTAAGGAAATCCCACAGGGAAAACCCTGCCTCTGGAGACCTCACTGTGGGGTGGAGCCCACAGGCTGTCCAGGGACCGTGGTCCCAGGCACCCAGCTCCGCTCAACACCCTCCAGATACCCTGATGCCAGCTCAGCCCAGCACAGTCTGTGCAGGGACCCGTGGTGAAGGGTCCGTCACTCATTCGCTGAGGTTCCTTTTCTCACTCTGGACTCGTCTGCAGCATCCAACGCAGTGGTCATTTGGAAGAGAAAGCTGTATTTGCTCTCTGGTTCACTTGATCCTTAATTTTTACCTTTCTTTTTGTTTGGATGCATGTGCTGGGTATCATTTTTTTTTTCTTAATAAAATGCTTTTGTGTTTCACGATATCGCATGGAAGATATTGGTCATGGATCAGTTTACTCCCCTACTCTCCTGGTTGGAAATAGGATTTTAGGAGGATTCGTTCTGCTCCAAGCAGCAGGGCCATTGACTCTAGTTACATATTAGGATTCAACCATGTGGCAAGACCCTGTCTGCCCTTCCTCCATCTGGCTCCGAGTCACCACTCTCCAAGGTGTCTGGGTAGTGACAGGCTGCACGCAGCCCCCTCAGTCTCCCATGGCCACCAGCACAGAAAACTGCACACACGGGTGCTACTTCTGCTACCAAATGAGCTGTCTTGGGGCTTGGATACAGGCCCAGCACAACGCTGGGCTCAGTTACTGTTTTGCTCATTTGTTAACTGATTAATTAACTAATTCTCATGTCTTGATAGACCAGGAACACTTTTACTATTAACAGGATTTTTGATGCTGGCAGAGAAATGGTTGCTCACATCTGGACAGAGAAGTTTGCAGCTTAAGGCCTTCACGGTGCCGACACCCTTATTTAGACCCAAAACTTTTGCTTGACCACGTGTATATGTCTTAAATATCAGAACCCATTTTTAACCATACATATTTAAAAATAGTTTAAAAGGAGCTGGGCACAGAGACTCACACCTGTAATCCCAGCACTTTGGGAGGCCAAGGCAGGTGGATCACCTGAGGTCAGGAGTTTGAGACCAGCTTGGCCAACATGGTGAAACCCCATCTCTACTAAAAATATAACAGCCCGGTGTGGTGGCACACACCTGTAATCCCAGCTACTCAGGAGGCTGAGGCAGGAGAATCACTTGAACCTGGGAGGTGGAGGTTGCGTTGAGCCAAAATCAAGTCACTAAATATATATATATATATATATTAGAAGAGAGAGAGATATATATGTAATATATATATATTCTGATATATATGTAATATATATATATTCTGATATATATGTAATATATATTTTCTGATATATATGTGTAATATATATATTCTGATATATATGTGTAATATATATATACTGATATATATGTGTAATATATATATATTCTGATATATATATTAGAAGAGAGAAAGAGACTTCTATACCAATTAAATAACTCTGTGTAGGAGAAGAGCAATGTGGAAATAGCTTGCTGGTGTGTACAGGCCTTCCCACCAAAATTGGTCCCTGAGTCCTCCCAAACATTAAGCTTCCAGTCTTTCCTACAACCTTACCAACAAATATGTCTGGTCCTGTCCACTCCGCATGCATCCTGAGATAATCAGGTTTTCATTTTGCCCACCTGCAGAGGTTCACAGGCCAACGCCCAAGCCGCATACGCTTCCTGTGCGGCAGGGCCCATCTGGATTGTGTTCACCTCCTGAGCCATGCCGGGTGCCCAGACCTTCTCATCCCACCAGACCCTTTCATCCTCTCACATGGCAGGGACAAGTGTCATCTGGGAGCAGCTTCTCTGCAAATCGGTCTGAGGGGGCTAATGGATGTAACAGCTGGTAATCCTCATGTGAAACGAAGGAGGGCAAGCCATCATCTATTTGCAGGTCACGCACCTGGGAGAGGCTCTCCAGGCCCATTTGGAGCCATCAGCCCCGAGGGCCCAGCAGCCCAACTTCGCAGGCACTCCCGTTCTCCCCAGAGGACTCACTCTAAGCTGGCGTCTCAGGTCTTCTCCAAGCATCTATGGATTTGTCCTCAGTGGCAGGCTGCCGTTTGAAGGCCAGACTGCTATGGAATCTTACTCACAGCACATCTATGGAGGGTTTATTTTTGTGAATTGTCAATCAGCTGAGAATTCAATGAATGCTTGTGTAAACAGAAGGACTCTGTTCTTAGGGCCTTTCCCACAGTCTCTAGGAAATGGACCTTTTCTCCACAGCTCAGCAGTTGCCGTGTTTCAGACTGGAAACTTGGGAGATCAGATCTCAGGGCTGTGGTTTCTCACCTGCCACGAAGCCCACGATTCTCCAAACAGCAGCATTGCCCATTTCCCCCTGTGGTGTGGGTCTTGGCACTTCATTGCGTGAAATAAGCGATCTGTTGGCAAACAGAACACAAAACCTCAAGACCCATTTTCTATTTTTGTTTTGTTTGTTTGTTTGTTTGGAGACAGGGTCTCTCACTCTGGATCACAGTGGTGCCATCACAGCTTACTGCAACCTCGACATCCTGGGCTCAAGCAATCCTGTACCTCAGTGTCCTGAGTAGCTGGGACCGCAGGCACACAGCACCACACCAGGCTAACGTTTGTGTTTTTGGAAGATACAGGGTCTCAGTGTGTTGCTCAGGCTGGTCTTTTACTCCTCGGCTCAAGCAATCCATTCACCTCAACCTCCCGAAGTGCTGGGATTACAGGCGTGAGCCACTGCACTGGCCATGACCCATTTTCAAGGCAAAATGAAGGCCAAGAGTCTGGGAGCTCTGCAGGTGTCCTGACCACTGCCCATCCTTGTCAAGGGTATCTGATCCGCACCTTCGGAGCCAGCATCCACTGGCTTCCCATCTAGGTCCCGCCAAATTTCTGTGTCCTACCAGACCCTGTCCCTGTCACTCCTGTTGCTTCTCAGGTTGCCTTTTTCTATCCTGGTGAATGTTCTCACCTGTTTGTCACCCACCTCCCTACGCAGGTACATGGGAGTGCTATGACCTCCATCCAACACCGTCTCCTCACTCTGGACAAGCGGGCCAGCATGCAGCCGGCACTAAACACAGGCTACATGTCGTCTTATATGAGATTAAGAGCGATTATTACATTTTATAAAATGATAATTGATATGTAATATTTATATAGGGACAATTCACTCACTCATTCCATAATATATACGTGCATATTTTACTATAGCTATTGTTTCTTTTTGCCAAGTGACAATGGCTTGCTTTCTTTTCTTTTCTTTTTTTTTTTTTTTTTTTTTTGAGCTCTGTTGCCCAGGCTGGAGTGCAGTGGCGCGATCTTGGCTCACTGCAAGCTCCACCTCCCAGGTTCACACCATTCTCCTGCTTCAGCCTCCCAAGTAGCTGGGACTACAGGTGCCCACCACCACACCCGGCTAATTTTTTGTATTTTTAGTAGAGACAGGGTTTCACCATGTTCGCCAGATGGTCTCGATCTCCTGACCTTGTGATCCACCCACCTCAGCCTCCCAAAGTGCTGGGATTACAGGTGTGAGCCACCACGCCCGGCGATAATGGCTTTCTATATAAGGTATTGATGTACATTTCACTATTTATATACTATGTTTACATTAAGAGATAACTGATTTATAGGAAAATATTAAGTTAATTTTAATCTAGGAGCTCCTTGGCTGTAGAGAATATTGTGGTGGTGGCTGGTATTCCATGACCTTGTGTCTACTCCTCCCTTCTGAGAAGCCATTGATTGGGATCTCTCTGAGCCCCCTGGAAGTCCTCTGAGGCAAACACCCTTTTGATTAAATACTAAAGAAAGTGGAGAAGGAGGGAGAAGAGAAGTCTGGGGTATGACTCCTCCCCAAAAGCACCTTCCCTTTCAAAAAGCAAGGGGCAAGTGGAAGTTCCGGTTGCTCTTGTGAATGACTTGCACCAATTGCATAAAGTGAATGAAATCGGGACTACGTAGGTTGGAGGGTATCCCTGTCCTGCCCAGCCTCCCTGGGAGCAAAGGCGCTCTGGGCTGAATGCCCAGGCTCTGCACCAGCATCCCCATTGCAGGGAAGGCCCCTCACTCTTGCTCATCAGGACTGCGGCGTGTCAGGAGTGCCTGGAGTCTCCAGGCTTCAGGAGAGCACGAAGGCTGGCACTCACGGGTTGTTGACATGCTATTATGACAGGCACCAACTCACCTAAACTCACAGCAGAGTCCTGCAGAGTAGGTGTTATTATTCGCACAGAGGAAGAAACCAAGGCACAGGAGGTGAGCTCGCTGAGGATTTAGAACTACCAGGGTTTAAACTGGCCAAGCACACGTAAGTACCACGTGATGAAGGCTGGAGCTCATGTGCACAGACATCCATGTGACAAGCATGCTGTGGGCAACATGGTCAGTTCTCATCTTCGCAAAGCCCTCCGAAAATAGCCTCAGGGGCTTCCTGAGAGGAGGGCTGCATCAACAGTGTTTCCCAATCTCATGATGCTCTTCTCCAAGGCTCCAAACGTTGCAGGGCCCCGGCCTCCTTTCCACCTTGCTCCTAATTCTTGCAAGAGAAAGGGAGCTGTTTTTCTAAGTCCTCAGAGTCCAGGAGATGCCTCTGTTCATGTTTCGGGTGGAAGCCACTGTGTGTCCAAATGTCCCACGTGCAGCCGTCCTTTTGTTACCTCCTTGGACCAAGCCCTGGAGCTGAGACCTCAAACCCAGCTGCCTTTCTTTGCTGTCCCACACTGTTGCCCCGTCCCATCCCCAGATTTCTCCCCAGTGCCCTGAAGCACAAACCTCAGCTCAAATTGTGTGTGTGGGGGGGTGGGGGGGCAGTACGGAGTCACATGTCCCAACCCAATCTCCTCAAAGAGTTCAGCGTCACTATTTCGCCCCAGACCCACAACAAATTGGAGGCTCCTTCTTCTGTGATCACCGCCCCAGGTTGTGGAACTCCCTCAGGAACCCCCCAGTGATGAGCGAGCCCAGGATGCCAGGAGCATCTGAGCTGCCCAAGCCCCCAACCAAATGCCACCCGACAGCCCTCGGCCGCTTTCACCTCCAACAACACTGGTGGCCCATTCACAGCTGACAGAGCCGACATGGAGACGGAATCTTACAACATCATTGTTTCTGGTCTACGAATGTCTTAAACGAAGACAGCAAGCAGATATCCCAGCGAAGGGCAGCAGAGGTGCAAATTCAGAGTTTAAACCTTGACTACTCCCAGAGGAAGAGGAAGACCTAAGGGCACAACCTCCTGAATGATGCTCAGAACGCTGGGGCTGCCGGACTGTACCCAGCTCCCCAGGAATCCAGGCTGAAGATGGCCCACCCTGCACCAGCAATCAGACAGGATCTGCAGATGAAAAAAACCCAGACAGGGTGGAAGGGGCCCGTGGCACCATATTCCAACCCACGGTTAGCACCTTACCCAATGCGCAGCGAGCGGTGCCTCCTGCTTCTTTCTTTGAACACATGGGACCCATGCTGGAGCCAGGGGCCAGGGCGGTCCTGTTTGGGCACCCCCTTGAGAGGTTGCAGAGTGCCGTGATTGGAAGGGTCGGCCGCTCTGAGGAGGACAGGAGAACTGAGGAGCAGAGTTGGGGTGAGAGATCCTCAAGGCTTTCCTGCACCCCTACTGTGGGAGGAGAAGCCTTAGGTTAGAAGCCTGAGCTTCCATTACAGAGCATAAAAACAGGTAGACACAGGCTGTGCCCGGGGTGCTGGCACCTGGGTTTTCTGATGGGAAGAGCCTGCTCAGCCATGTCCAGAAAGCACTGGGCAGGACCAGTGTTTTACTGGTTAACATCTCACAACCAGCTGGGGTACAGATGGGGAAGGCTGACTTCCAGCATTTGCCAATTCCTTGGTGTGGATCCACCCCACTACTCCATGCTACCGACATGAAGTCTCTGAAGGGGAAGAGGTGCTCGTCGGTGCTTGGGAGGCTGGGCAAGCAGGCTCAGGCAAACCGCTGGGCACACCCCACCCTTGCTCTCCCTGGCATACAATTAGGCAACCTGCCGTCCTCCTCCAGTGGCCGCTGCTGACGCAGCATCCAAGAGTCCCAAGTCTCTGTGATGTCCCCTGCAGTCTGGTGCTCTCAGCACAATCATGCTCCATCTCCCTTGGCAGTCCTGAGTCATATGTTTCCTTTTGAAATGTTTGCAGATGAGTTGCAAGAAGCAGCAGCAGAGCTCCAACAGGTTCCTCTTCAATAAATCCATCCATGTGTGCTTACAGCACTTCTATTTTCCCGGCCCCAGTGACTTGTGAAGTGAACCCAGACTTGTGTTTCTCCTGCCCGACCTCACTTCCATCGAGTTCCACAAACCTCCATCCTGCCAGCCCCTCGTCACAGGCTTGTCACCTGGCGGTGGGTGTGAGTGGGGTGTGATGGCACCCAGCTGTCCCCATGGGCAGGTGCTGCTGTAGACATGGAGCAGTGCAGGAGATACAGGGCTACCAGGGAATGCCAGGCGCCCGGAGTCCGTGTCTGGAAATTGACTGACTGAACGATTTATATATCTAGGCTACTGAGGAGGGAGGTCTTTTTACTGAATCACTGCGTGCATCCAGGGAGTGACCTGGGAGGATGGTGAGGGCAGCCCAAGAATTAAGGGGAAAGTGGACAAAGCAATTCAGGGAGTCTAGCTTGTCTTTCCCCACACGCAGTTTATAGAAGCTTTAAGAATTGATGAGTTCATATTCTTCTTCTTCTTCTTCTTCTTTTTTTAAAAGTAGGGACATGGATGCAGCTGGAAACCATCATATTATTCTTAAATAGTGCATGCAAATGGTGAGTGTCCAGACAGATTCGTGGTGTGTTCCTGCCTCCCATCCTGTGCTCATCAGCCCCCTGGCAATGCCCTCCCCGAGGCCCCTTTCTGCAAGAAAGATATGCACTCACCTCCAGGCTGCTGATGAACCTAGTGTATTTTTCTACTTACCACGCAGAGCTGCAACGGATATTTCAAGGGGTGTTGTTTAGTGTCTTTGATTATGGTTTTGTTTTGTCCTTAAAGCTTCCGCTATTTTCTTTTATAAAAGTAAGATTTATTTATTATAGGAAATGTAGAAAATACCTAACTTTGGAAATGTCTATATTTCTACAAATGAATTAGTGTGGGTTCCCGGGAAGAGCATGGATCAGGGGATCCCATGAAGCTGCTGTGAGCGCCATCTTTCCAGCAACCATGCGACCTCTGCGAGCTACCTCACCACCCCGTAAAACAGGTGCAGTGTCGTTTCAGAGTTGGCGTGCAGGTCAAATATCCTGCACCATCCTGTGCAACCACAAGACGACGAGCACACCGTTACCTTAGCCTCTGCCCCGAGGCATCCACATCTCCCACCAGGTGGAGAGACCCTGAAACTAGTGAAGGTGGTGTGCCACAGTTAACTTTGGTGTCAACTTGGCCCATGGAGTGCCAGAATTTTTTTTTTTTTTTTTGAGATGGAGTCACTCTCTGCCGCCCAGGGTGGAGTGCAGTGGCGTGATCTCCGCTCACTGCAAGCTCCGCCTCTCAGGTTCACACCATTCTCCTGCCTCAGCCTCCCGAGTAGCTGGGACTACAGGCACCCACCACCACGCCCGGCTAATTTTTTGTATTTTTAGTAGAGACGGGGTTTCACCGTGTTAGCCAGGATGCTCTCGAACTCCTGACCTCGTGATCTGCCTGCCTCGGCCTCCCAAAGTGCTGGGATTACAAGTGTGAACCACTGCACCTGGCCCAGATATTTTTTCAAAAAATTTTCTGGGTGTGTCTGTGACGTTGTTTCTGGGTGAGATTAGAATGTGAGTCTGCAGACCCAGTCAAGCAGAGGGTCCTCTGTCATGTGGGCGGGCCTCACCAGTCAGCTGATAGCCTAAACAGAGTCAAAGGCTGAGTGAGAAAGAATGCCTTCTCTTTGCCTCTTTTTGGACTGGGACCTGGGTCTTCTCCTGCCTTTGAACTCAGACTTGGACTAAAACTTACACCATCACCTCTCTTGGGTCTCCAGCTCACTAACAGCAGATCTTGGGACTTGTTGGCCTCCATAAAAACATGAGCCAACTCCTTATGGTGAGTCTGTCTCTCGATTCCCTTGCCACACACATTCACACACACACACAGACACATATTTCCTATTGGTTTCCCTGGAGAACCTAGACTAAGCCACCACGCTTTCTGTGTACAACACAACAACATTGGCATAGAGTTTTGAATCACTGAGTGAATTAGTAAACGAATAGGAGTAAGACAAAACTCAATGTGGGTTTTAAATACCATATAGGCAGGCTCACCAAGGTGAAGATGTTTTGGGAGGAGACCTTGGAGAGCAGGAGCTTCAAGCCCAGGAGGAATTGGAGCAGGTGTCAGCAGCAGCATCCTGGGCTCAGTGGGGCAGATGGCAGGTGAGAGGGGCAGAGAAGAGGCGGGGGAGGGAGGGCGATGCAATCAACATTTCTGAGCTTCCAAAGATGCTATTTTGATGTAAGATTTAAAAGAATGGCTGGGTTTGGGAACTGGACAGTGGGGATGGTTCCACAGTACCGTGAGTGTACTTAAGGTGGAACTGGACAGTGGGGATGGTTCCACAGTGCCGTGAGTGTACTTAAGGTGGAACTGGAGAGTGGGGACGGTTTCACAGTGCCGTGAATGTACTTAAGGTGGAACTGGAGAGTGGGGACGTTTTCACAGTGCCGTGAGTGTACTTAAGGTGGGACTGGAGAGTGGGGATGGTTCCACAGTACCGTGAGTGTACTTAAGGTGGGACTGGAGCGTGGGGACGGTTCCACAGTGCCGTGAGTGTACTTAAGGTAGAACTGGAGAGTGGGGATGGTTCCACAGTGCTGTGAGTGTACTTAAGGTGGAACTGGAGAGTGGGGACATTTTCACAGTGCCGTGAGTGTACTTAAGGTGGAACTGGAGAGTGGGGACGTTTTCACAGTGCCGTGAGTGTACTTAAGGTGGAACTGGAGAATGGGGACGTTTTCACAGTACCGTGAGTGTACTTAAGGTGGGACTGGAGCGTGGAGACCGTTCCACAGTGCCGTGAGTGTACTTAAGGTAGAACTGGAGAGTGGGGATGGTTCCACAGTTCCGTGAGTGTACTTAAGGTGGAACTGGAGAGTGGGGACGTTTTCACAGTGCCGTGAGTGTACTTAAGGTGGAACTGGAGAGTGGGGATGTTTTCACCGTGCTGTGAGTGTACTTAAGGTGGAACTGGAGAGTGGGGACATTTTCACAGTGCCGTGAGTGTACTTAAGGTGGAACTGGAGAGTGGGGATGTTTTCACCGTGCTGTGAGTGTACTTAAGGTGGGACTGGAGAGTGGGGACGTTTCCACAGTGCCGTGAGTGTACTGAAGGCCACTGAATTGTGCAGTTAAAATGTTAAAAAGAAAATATATGTTTGTGTATTTTACTACAATTTAAATAAAAGAATGGTTGAAAAATGAGTTAGAGGTTTGTATGCGATAAGAATGTTTAGACTATTAAAGAATTGAGGAAAGTCATGTCTGCGCTTGGGAAGTGGGAGAGTCGTGACACACTTTCCGATCTTCCGCTGGCCTGTGAATGGCTTTATGTTCTTCTGGCTGTTTTACGTCACTCACAACAGCTGGAGCGCAGCACGTGGGGCATGCCCAGTGGTGCAGGTGCTGACACGCGGGTCTGCCCGGGATGGGTGCGTGGGAAGAAAACATATCCTCCAGGTTTAGTTCCTCTGGAATCAGCAAGGATCCCATGGGATGAGGTTCACTGTGGATTCCCAGGAGAACTCTGAATAGCACTGGAGGCCTCAGGTGCACCCATGGGAGCTGCAGCAGCCATCGTAGGCCATGGCTTCTTGCCCTCTCGCCAGCAGAGTGACACACAGAGCCTGCACTGCAGACTGTGCAGGGGAGATGGAATGAGGGCTCCCAGCTGGACCTGGAATAGGAGACTCCATCCCGTCTCCCCCAGTCGGCTTCCTTGTGTCATTTGACACCATGTATGGCTCAGAGTTGGTAGAAGAATGCGGTGACCTACATCAGCCCAGGAGCAGGATGCTTGCCGGCCAGGATAGCACAGACAGATGTGAAGTGACAAATGCTACCCTTGATAGATGAGGAGATGCATTAGTGAAATGAGAGGGGGTGAACTCTAAATGTAAAGTATCAATCATCAGGTTCGGGGCTGCAGAGGCCCACGGAAGGTCCTGAGCTTGACTGTACTCTATGACCCAGAGGCATGCTCCCCGGGGGTTGCTGCCAGGCACTCTGACTCCGGGTTCCTGGGGACAAGAAAGCTCTAAGTGGGACCTGCTGTTCACACTCCCCTCCCTCTCCTGAAACCTGCTCAGCCCGGACCCTCCCTCCTACGGGAGCCAGGCCGGAGCACCCCTTGTGGACTCCCCACGGGACTCCTCACGGGCCATTCCGCACCCTTCACTCAGGCCCTGAAGTCTTCCCTCTGTGGCTCCCGCAGAGCAAAGCAGCAAACCCAAGCTCGCCAGACCAGCTACCTGCAGGTGAATGCGAATCCATGCCGCGAAGCGAGCGGGGCTGCGTACAACCGCACCTCTCTTGGGGCCTTTTCGCTAATTCTCCGTGAGACTACAGCATCTGGCCTCCAATCTGCAGGGCGGCACGGTCAGACTCAGCACTTTTAAGGAGCCCTGCTAAGAATAGCAGTGGTGCCAACCAGCAAGCGTCTCCCTGGAAACCTGGACCAAGAGGAGCAAGGAAGGAGGGTCACTGAACAGAGGATGCGGGACTGCAGTGGGACAAGGTGCGGGGTGACACTCTGCCTTGGGTACAGATCCATGTGGAGACGCTGGCCACCCGGATGAGGAGTGCAGGGCAGGCAGGGAGGGAAGGAGGAAGGGAGGTAGGCTGCTGCTGAGGGTGATGGGAACTGCGGACTGAGGCCAGCCCAGGGGAAGGGAGGACTTGAGAATGTCCTTGGACACACGGGGGCTCTGGGAAGGGCTGGGCCAAGCCACATTGGAGCCCTAGGTTCCTGGGGTCGTTCCAGCATCCGCCTCCTCCAGCCACCTAGGCGGGGACTGAAGCAGCCACTGGCCTTCTGGTCCCTGAACTGGGTGTGGTGGGGGGCACGGCGAGGAGGCTCAGGGCCCCGGGAGCGCAGCGAGGAAGGCAGCCAGGGGAGCAGAGGATGGTGGAGGGCAGGAGGGGCTGACAGGCATGTGGGATACACAGGACAGAAGTGCAGATGTGTGGGGGGGCAGCATGTACATACGAGTGTCTGTGCGTGTGTTTGTAATATGTGTGCCATATGCGTACAGGACACAGGGAGTATTTATGCATATGTGTATATGCAGGTGTGTACGCATGACATACATGAGGCATGTGGAGATGTATGTGGGGGTGTGTGTGAGTGTGACTGGGGAGTGTGTGGTGGGGTCTGTGTGTAGTGTGTGTGAGTGCGTGAATGTGTATGTTTGTGTGGTGGGTATCTGTATATGTGTGGGGTGTGTGTGGTGGGGGTGTATGTGCATGTGTGGTGTGGAGGGGTGTGTGTGATAGGTATGTGTGTTTCTGTGTGTGTTGTGTGAAGTGGGAGTGTGTGTTGTGTGTTGGGGGAGTGTGTGGTGGATGTGTATGTGTGGTGTGTGGTGGGTGTGTATGTTTTTCGTATGTGTGGGGAGTGTGTGGTGGGTTTGTAGGTTGGTGTGTGTGCTATGTGAGGGGAGTGTCTGGTGAATATGGGTGAACGTGTGGTGGGTGTGTATGTTTGTGTGTGGTTTGTGTGTGTGGTATGAGTGTGTGAATGTGTATGTGTGGTATGTGTGGCGGGGGTGTATACATGTGGTGTGACGGGGATGTGTGGTGTGAGTGGGGTGGTTTGTGGTGTGAGTGTAGTGTGTGTGTGTGTATATGTGGGTTTTGTGGTGGGGGGAGAGTCTGTGTGTAAGTGTGTATGTATGTGTGGCTAGTGTGTTGGGAGTGTGTGTATGTGTGGGTAGAGTGTGGGGTGTGTATTGGGTGTGTATATTTGTGTTGTGTGTGTGGTGTGTATGTGGTATATGTGTATATGTGTGGGTAGAGTGTGTTGGGAGTTTCTGTGTGTGTGTGAGTGTGTGTGGGGAGTGTGTGGTGGGTGTGTATGTGTTGTGTGGTGTGTTTGTGTGTGTATGTGGTGTGTGGGTACAGTGTGGTGGGAGTGTGTGAGTGTGGCTATGTGTGTGGAGTATGTGGTGGGTTTGTGTGTTTGTGTTGTGTGTGTGGTATGTGGTGTGTGATTGTGTGCGTAGAGTGTGGTGGGAGTGTGTGAGTGTGGCTGTGGGGGGGAGTGTTTGGTGGATGTGTATGTTTGTGTTGTGTGGTGTGTGTGTGTATGTGGTGTGTGGGTAGAGTGTGGTGGGAGTGTCTGTGAGTGTGGCTATGTGTGTCGAGTATGTGGTGAGTGTGTATGTATGTGTTTTGTGGTGTGTGTGTGTGCGATGTGGGTAGAGTGTGGTGGGAGTGTCTGTGTGTGTATGAGGGTGGGGTGAGTGTGGTGGATATGTATGTTTGTGTTGTGTGTGTGGTATGTGGTATGTAATTGTGTGGGTAGAGTGTGATGGGAGTGTGTGAGTGTGGCTGTGGGGGGGAGTGTGTGGTGGATGTGTATGTGTTGTGTGGTGTGTTTGTGTGTGTATGTGGTGTGTGGGTAGAGTGTGGTGGGAGTGTCTGTGAGTGTGGCTATGTGTGTGGAGTATGTGATGGGTGTGTATGTATGTGTTTTGTGGTGTGTGTGTGTGTGATGTGAGTAGAGTGTGGTGGGAGTGTCTGTGAGTGTGACTGTGTGTGTGGAGTGTGTGGTGGGTTCGTATGTTTGTGTTGTGTTGTGTGTGTGTGTGGTGTGGGTAGTGTGGTGGGAGTGTCTGTGTGTGTGAAGGTGGGGGTGAGTGTGGTGGGTGTGTATGTTTGTGTTGTGTGGTGTGTGTGTATGTGGTGTGTGGTAGTGTGGTGGGAGTGTCTGTGAGTGTGGCTGTGTGTGTGGAGTGTGTGGTGGGTTCGTATGTTTGTGTTGTGTTGTGGTGTGTGTGTGTGTGGTGTGGGTAGAGTGTGGTGGGAGTGTCTGTGTGTGTGTGTGAGAGTGGGGGCGAGTGTGGTGGGTGTGTATGTTTGTGTTATGTGGTGTGTTTGTGTGTGTGGATTGTGGTGGGAGTGTCTGTGTGTGTATGAGTGTGTGTGGATTGAGTGTGGTGGGAGTGTCTGTGAGTGAGAGTGTGTGTGTGGATTGAGTGTGGTGGGGTGTCTGTGTGTGAGTGTGAGTGTGTATGTGTGGGTTGAGTGTGGTGGGAGTGTCTGTGTGTGAGTGTGTGTGTGTGTGGATTGAGTGTGGTGGGAGTGTCTGTGTGTGAGTGTGTGAGTGTGTGTGGATTGAGTGTGGTGGGAGTGTCTGTGTGTGAGTGAGAGTGTGTGTGGGGATTGAGTGTGGTGGGGTGTCTGTGTGTGTGAGTGTGTGAGTGTGTGTGTGGATTGAGTGTGGTGGGGGTGTATGTTTGTGTTATGTGGTGTGTTTGTATGGGTAGATTGAGTGTGGTGGGGGTGTCTGTGTGTGGGTGTGTGTGTGTGTGTGTGTGGATTGAGTGTGGTGGGAGTGTCTGTGTGTGAGTGTGTGTGTGGATTGAGTGTGGTGGGGGTGTCTCTGTGTGTGTGTGTGTGGATTGAGTGTGGTGGGGGTGTCTGTGTATGAGTGTGTGTGTGTGGATTGAGTGTGGTGGGAGTGTCTGTGTGTGAGTGGGTGTGTGTGTGTGTGTGGATTGAGTGTGGTGGGGGTGTCTGTGTGTGAGTGAGTGTGTGTGTGTGGATTGAGTGTGGTGGGAGTGTCTGTGTGTGAGTGTGTGTGTGTGGATTGAGTGTGGTGGGAGTGTCTGTGTGTGAGTGTGTGTGTGTGGATTGAGTGTGGTGGGAGTGCTGTGTGTGAGTGTGTGTGTGTGGATTGAGTGTGGTGGGAGTGTCTGTGTGTGAGTGTGTGTGTGTGGATTGAGTGTGGTGGGGGTGTATGTTTGTGTTATGTGGTGTGTTTCTATGTGTGGATTGAGTGTGGTGGGGGTGTCTGTGTGTGAGTGTGTGTGTGTGGATTGAGTGTGGTGGGGGTGTCTGTGAGTGTGTGAGTGTGTGTGGATTGAGTGTGGTGGGAGTGTCTGTGTGTGAGTGAGTGTGTGTGTGTGGATTGAGTGTGGTGGGAGTGTCTGTGTGTGAGTGTGTGAGAGTGTGTGTGTGGATTGAGTGTGGTGGGAGTGTCTGTGTGTGAGTGTGTGTGTGTGTATTGAGTGTGGTGGGAGTGTCTGTGTGTATGTGTGTGTGGATTGAGTGTGGTGGGAGTGTCTGTGTGTGTGTGTGTGTGTGTGTGTGGATTGTGGTGGGAGTGTCTGTGTGTGAGTGTGTGTGTGTGTGGATTGAGTGTGGTGGGGGTGTCTGTGTGTGAGTGTGTGTGTGTGGATTGAGTGTGGTGGGGGTGTCTGTGTATGAGTGTGTGTGTGTGTGGATTGAGTGTGGTGGGAGTGTCTGTGTGTGAGTGTGTGTGTGTGGATTGAGTGTGGTGGGAGTGTCTGTGTGTGAGTGTGTGTGTGTGTGGATTGAGTGTGGTGGGAGTGTCTGTGTGTGAGTGTATGTGTGTGTGGAGTGTGATGGGGTGTCTGTGTGTGTGAGTGAGTGTGTGTGTGTGGATTGAGTGTGGTGGGGTGTCTGTGTGTGTGAGCGAGTGTGTGAGTGTGTGTGGATTGAGTGTGGTGGGAGTGTCTGTGTGTGAGTGTGTGTGTGGATTGAGTGTGGTGGGAGTGTCTGTGTGTGAGTGTGTGTGTGTGGAGTGTGATGGGGTGTCTGTGTGTGTGAGTGAGTGTGTGTGTGGATTGAGTGTGGTGGGAGTGTCTGTGTGTGAGTGTGTGTGTGGATTGAGTGTGGTGGGGGTGTCTGTGTGTGAGTGTGTTTGTGTGTGTGTGGATTGAGTGTGGTGGGAGTGTCTGTGTGTGTGGATTGAGTGTGGTGGGGGTGTCTGTGTGTGAATGTGTGTGTGTGGATTGAGTGTGGTGGGAGTGTCTGTGTGTGAATGTGTGTGTGTGTGGATTGAGTGTGGTGGGAGTGTCTGTGTGTGAGTGTGTGTGTGTGTGGATTGAGTGTGGTGGGAGTGTCTGTGTGTGAGTGTGTATGTGTGGATTGAGTGTGGTGGGAGTGTCTGTGTGTGAGTGTGTGTGTGTGTGGATTGAGTGTGGTGGGAGTGTCTGTGTGTGAGTGTGTATGTGTGGATTGAGTGTGGTGGGAGTGTCTGTGTGTGAGTGTGTGTGTGTGTGGATTGAGTGTGGTGGGAGTGTCGGTGTGTGAGTGTGTGTCTGTGTGGATTGAGTGTGGTGGGGGTGTATGTTTGTGTTATGTGGTGTGTTTCTATGTGTGGATTGAGTGTGGTGGGGGTGTCTGTGTGAGTGTGTGTGTGTGGACTGAGTGTGGTGGGAATGTCTGTGTGTGTGTGTGTGTGTGGATTGAGTGTGGTGGGGGTGTCTGTGAGTGAGTGTGTGTGTGTGTGTGGATTGAGTGTGGTGGGGGTGTCTGTGAGTGAGTGTGTGAGTGTGTGTGGATTGAGTGTGGTGGGAGTGTCTGTGTGTGAGTGAGTGTGTGTGTGTGTGGATTGAGTGTGGTGGGAGTGTCTGTGTGTGAGTGAGTGTATGTGGATTGAGTGTGGTGGGAGTGTCTGTGTGTGAGTGTGTGAGTGTGTGTGGATTGAGTGTGGTGGGAGTGTCTGTGTGTGAGTGCGTGTGTGTGGATTGAGTGTGGTGGGGTGTCTGTGTGTGTGAGTGTGTGTGTGGATTGAGTGTGGTGGGAGTGTCTGTGTGTGAGTGTGCGAGTGTGTGTGGATTGAGTGTGGTGGGAGTGTCTGTGTGTGAGTGTGTGAGAGTGTGTGTGTGGATTGAGTGGTGGGAGTGTCTGTGTGTGAGTGAGTGTGTGAGAGTGTGTGTGTGGATTGAGTGTTGTGGGAGTGTCTGTGTGTGAGTGAGTGTGTGAGTGTGTGTGGATTGAGTGTGGTCGGAGTGTCTGTGTGTGAGTGTGTGAGTGTGTGTGGATTGAGTGTGGTGGGAGTGTATGTGTGTGAGTGTGTGAGTGTGTGTGGATTGAGTGTGGTGGGAGTATCTGTGTGTGAGTGAGTGTGTGAGAGTGTGTGTGTGGATTGAGTGTGGTGGGAGTGTCTGTGTGTGTGTGGATTGAGTGTGGTGGGAGTGTCTGTGTGTGAGTGTGTGAGTGTGTGTGGATTGAGTGTGGTCGGAGTGTCTGTGTGTGAGTGTGTGAGTGTGTGTGGATTGAGTGTGGTGGGAGTGTATGTGTGTGAGTGTGTGAGTGTGTGTGGATTGAGTGTGGTGGGAGTGTCTGTGTGTGAGTGAGTGTGTGAGAGTGTGTGGATTGAGTGTGGTGGGAGTGTCTGTGTGTGAGTGAGTGTGTGAGTGTGTGTGGATTGAGTGTGGTGGGAGTGTCTGTGTGTGAGTGTGTGAGAGTGTGTGTGTGGATTGAGTGTGGTGGGGTGTCTGTGTGAGTGTGTGAGTGTGTGTGGATTGAGTGTGGTGGGAGTGTCTGTGTGTGTGTGGATTGAGTGTGGTGGGAGTGTCTGTGTGTGAGTGAGTGTGTGAGAGTGTGTGTGTGGATTGAGTGTGGTGGGGTGTCTGTGTGTGTGTGTGCGTGGATTGAGTGTGGTGGGAATGTCTGTGTGTGAGTGTGTGAGAGTGTGTGTGTGGGTTGAGTGTGGTGGGGTGTCTGTGTGTGTGAGCGAGTGTGTGAGTGTGTGTGGATTGAGTGTGGTGGGAGTGTCTGTGTGTGAGTGTGTGAGTGTGTGTGGATTGAGTGTGGTGGGAGTGTCTGTGTGTGAGTGTGTGAGTGTGTGTGGATTGAGTGTGGTGGGAGTGTCTGTGTGTGTGTGAGTGTGTGTGCGTGGATTGAGTGTGGTGGGGTGTCTGTGTGTGAGTGAGTGTGTGTGCGTGGATTGAGTGTGGTGGGAGTGTCTGTGTGTGAGTGTGTGAGAGTGTGTGTGTGTGGATTGAGTGTGGTGGGAGTGTCTGTGTGTGAGTGAGTGTGTGAGTGTGTGTGGATTGAGTGTGGTGGGAGTGTCTGTGTGTGTGTGAGAGTGTGTGCGTGGATTGAGTGTGGTGGGAGTGTCTGTGAGTGTGTGAGAGTGAGTGTGTGTGGATTGAGTGTGGTGGGAGTGTCTGTGTGTGAGTGAGTGTGTGTGTGTGGATTGAGTGTGGTGGGAGTGTCTGTGTGTGAGTGAGTGTGTGAGTGTGTGTGGATTGAGTGTGGTGGGAGTGTCTGTGTGTGAGTGAGTGTGTGTGTGTGGATTGAGTGTGGTGGGAGTGTCTGTGTGTGAGTGAGTGTGTGACAGTGTGTGTGTGGATTGAGTGTGGTGGGAGTGTCTGTGTGTGAGTGAGTGTGTGACAGTGTGTGTGTGGATTGAGTGTGGTGGGAGTGTCTGTGTGTGAGTGAGTGTGTGTGTGTGGATTGAGTGTGGTGGGAGTGTCTGTGTGTGTGAGTGTGTGTGTGAGTGTGTGTGGATTGAGTGTGGTGGGTTGTCTGTGTATGTGAGTGTGCCTTCTGTAATTGCACACTGGCGTTTACTGAACACAGCCTGTCACACCAGGCCCTGAGCTGAGTGCCCTGCGCCTGCACCTTCCTGACACTTGCACTTTGCTCAGCATGAGAAGGGCCGCCCGCCGCAGCAGGGGGACCTAAGCCGGACCGAGGGGAGCCTTGGGTTGAATCAGGCTCCGACTCTGACTCGCTCGGCAAAATTTCAAGCAATGGCAGCCACAACAGGAAGTGACATTGAAAGAAATAAACGCAGCCCACTAAATGGAAACCCAGGGAGGCCCAGCCCAGCCTCCCCATAGCCAGACCCCAGCCACGCCACAGCTTCCACCCCGAGGGGAAGTGGGACCCACGGAAGGTCAAAGTGGAAAGAAACAACTCAGCAGATTGCGGCTTAGAGATATTTTGCAAACATCCCAAAACATGTGACTCCGCAAACACACTGCCAGCCCCTTCCAGCGGGCGGTGTGGATGTCCGTGCAGTGTGGACAGTTCCCACACCGGACCCTTGCTGGGATGGGCAGCGTCCTCCTCATCCCTCCTGTCCAGGAACCTGAGGTTCGGAAAAGTCGGGGTCTGGAGGTGGCTCATCGGAGGAACTCGGCTGCTCTGAACCCTTCTCCGAGGGCGGAAACAGCTTGGCTACCAGTGTCCTGGGGCTGCTGTGGGAGCGCACTACAAACGGGGGGCCCAGGACAGCAGAAAGGGATCGGCTCCCATGCAGGAGGCCAGAAGGCTGAAATCAGGGCATCAGTGGGGCCCTGCGTCCTCTGAAGGCTCCACCAGAGAACGCTTCCCTGCTTCCCTGCTTCCCTGCTTCCCTGCTGCCCTGCTTCCCTGCTGCCCTGGCTCCCGGCCATCTTCAGCGTTCCTTAGCGTGCAGCTGCATCACCCCAGCCTCTGCCTCCTCCTCTCCTGGGTTCTCTCCGGTGTGTCTCTCTCCTCCTAAGGACACCAACCCCTAATCCAGTGTGGCCACATCTTAACTTCACTCCCTTTGCAAAGACCTCTCTTCTCAACCAGGTTGTACCCACAGGTACCGGGGGTGGGACTTGGACACATTGCCCAGCGGAACCCAGCATGGAGGAATTTGGACTGAGAGTCAGAGTCTTGCCAGTCAGAAGTGCCCACCGCTGTCAGCTCAGGGGGCCTGAGACTTCTCCCCACATACAGACCGAGACTTCTCCCCACGTGCAGACCGAGACTCCCCCCCACGTACAGACCGAGACTCCCCCCCACGTACGGACCGAGACTCCCCCCCACGTAAGGACCGAGACTTCTCCCCACGTACGGACCGAGACTTCCCCCCACGTGGAGACCGAGACTTCTCCCCCACGTACAGACCGAGACTTCCCCCCACGTGCAGACCGAGACTCCCCCCCACGTACAGACCAAGACATCTCCCCACGTGCAGACTGAGCACTTCAAGGCTTGCAGTGCTCGAAAGATCTGAAAACATCGTTGCGTATTCACTTTTCCTTTTGCCTCAGTAACAGCACAGATGTGGAGAGCGGCTCAGTGAAGAGGGCACCCTGGGCTCAGAGGGAGCACGACCAGGGACTCCCTAAGAGAGAAAACAGAAACAGGTGCAAGCAGAGGGACCCTCCAACCTGGAAAAGCACCAGCAGGTGGTGCATCTCTATTGTCTCTGGAGGAGGCTGCAAGTTCCTGACCCCTAACTCTCTCTGACCCCAGCATTGTGTTTAGGGGCCTAAAGAGGGGCACTGCCAGCAGAATTACAGCTCCTGCTCGTGTGCCTGGAAGAATGCAGTAACTGCAGCCTTGTCTGAGTAAGCACAGGCTTGCTTTTGCGGACCTGTGCTCCCTGCCATGTACAGGAGCTGGGCTTGTGAGAGGAGCAAAGTGAGGGCAAAGAGAATGGCTGAAGCTCTTGACTTCAGCAAAGCTCTGCTCATCCGCAGCCTTAGAATAAAATCAGTTGGATACTTGAGAAATCAGAGGTGAATTTAGACATCGGCTCAGTGATTATATTTCTGCATGTAATCATAATGTCCAGAGCGTGGTGGTCGGGGGGCAGGACCAGGCATGCATTCATTGAGAAATTAAATGGTTTGTTGAAGCCTTAAGAAGATCATGGCATTATCTCGCTGAGTAAAAGCCATATCCAGGAGAGCAAGAACAAATCAAAAAAGCCCTGCTCGCTCTGCTCTGGGAATGAATTGAGCAACTGCCAGACACGTGGTGTCCCAACTGATCTAGATAAAAATCAATTTCGTTATTTCTCATTCTGCAAAACTGGAATTAAGGCTGGGCAGAAAGAATATCTACATTTCCAATTCAGCAGAAAGCTCTTTCCTTTTTAAATAACTACAGGCTTACTCTTTGTCCTTCCCTTCCTTCAGCCCCCTGATAATAACAAATAATTCTTTTTTTTGGAGGCTAACAAAAGACAGCTTTGAAATTTGGTGGGAAACTTTTATAATATTTAAAAATTGGCTTTTAGAGAACGAAACTCCCGTCCATGCATTTCTTGGGGATAGAAGCAAGTCGAGGTTCGAGGAAGCCTTTTCCTGAGGCTCCCTGGAGGGCACCCTTTCCCTGAGGTCCCTTTCAAGGGATCCCTTTCACTGAGGGAGGCTGGCTCTGGAGGTGGCCCTGACAAGGTTGTCTAGGGGACAGACGTTCATGAACGGCTGCATGTTCCCTTTCTCTCTCCCCTCCCTGCCCCCCTCCCTCCTGAAGACAGGCTCTGGGGTGCTGGGACAGGATCACATTCTCCAGGCAGAGAGGACTCTTCTTGGGCCCTGCTGAAACCTGCAAGCCTGGGAGGGCAGATCCCGTCCCAGACTGGGAGGCCGCACAGATCTTCAGTAGTTCTGTGCCTCAGGGTCCTGGCTGGGAACAAACTCGGCCCTCCAAGGGGAACTGGGGAGCCTCACATGCGGAGTCTGTAGGGAGAGCCACAGCAGGGTCCAGGCAGTTCAGACGGGGTGGGAAGCCCCAGGCCGGCAATGCCACAGAGCCTTCCCAGCCCTCGGCCTGCAGTGGCCCAGGTGGGTGCACTGACCAGAACCCAGGCGAGTCAGCCAGAGAGCTGCCCAGCAGAGAGCAACCACTGCCTCCCTGAGCTGCCTGCCGAGGCCACGTGCCGGGATCGGGGAGGAGGGGAAAGGAGAGGAGGGGCCTCGGGCTCCTTCGGGTTCCCTGCCCAGGCGCTGGCGGCCGGGACACTGGCCAGAGCAGTGCTGTCAGATCCAGGCTCCCACAGCACCCCACAGGGCAGCACAGGTGGGGAACAAGTGGGCGATCTCCAACTTCGAAGCCGTCCTGGCAAGCCCGCGGGAGAACTGTGCTGACAGAGGTCTCAACAGGTTGTCCTGTGCGTCCACAGCCTCGGAAGAGATTCTAGATATATTTTGTGCTCACTGATGTGTGTGTGACATTTCTCAACAACCTGTTTATTTGGCAACATCAATGAATGAATGTGTAATTGGAACTGTTTTGTCGGGGCCTCCACATTCTTCCGCCCTGACGAGTGGTCTTTCATCGCTAGTGACAGCTCTCTGCCTGGATCAGAGTTCAGCAGATGAGTCTGTCCCCACCATCTCTGGCTTGTGCGGCAGGGAGGGTTGGCCCATGGTTGTCCTGCCTTAGGCGCAGGGGGCTTCAGGGGCTGCTGGGGGGCAGGAGAAGAATCATCTGGGAGCCAGCGGGTAACTGAACAGCCACTGAATTGCCAGTTCGGTAGGAGGTGAGGGGAGAAACCCAAGTCCCTGGAGGAGAGACACTGCCTGGACCTCGCCTAGGTAACGGGCACAGAAGCCATGTCTGGGGCTGGGAGTTTGAACTCAGCTCCAAAGGACGACTGGGAATTGCTTAGGGAGAAAGGAGGGCGGAAGTGTGTTCCAGGCAGTGGAACAGCCTGCAGGAAGGCCAGAGCTAGAAGGGATTGTGGCTCAGGAACAGGACATGGCTGGCATTGGAGGGGCCATCTCATGATGAATGGGGAGAGGGCAGGAGAGAAGGGGTCGCTGTAGACACAGAGGGGCCGTGCTGATCCCGGTCCTGTATCTTCAGAGTGTTGGGAGTCCGTGAAGGGTCACAACTGGCAGTGGTGAGATCCACAAGTTTCAGGGAGAATTCATCTGCAGTGCAGGGATCAGGTAAACCAGAGGCACTGGGGGCGCCGGTAGCAGGTGGAGGAGGCAGGTGTCCAGGCCAGAGAGGCTGGGCTGGTCAGGCGGGCTGCAAAGGCTGGGAGGGAAGAAGGTGAGGCTTAGAAGGAAGCAGAGTGTCTTCAGAAGGCAGCCTGTGGACGGGCGCCTGTGTGCCTGCCACTCCTCTCTGTGTGCCTTGCCCGAGCTGGCATCCTTGGGTTATTTGAGGGCTGATTCTTCATCTCATCCGTCCATGTGAAGAACAGCCATGAACGGACCCTCATCTGCAGTCGCCCACCAGCATGTAAGGTGCACACAGGCCCAGAGCTGTGGTCTCTTCCTTGCAGGCAGAGTCCCCTCCCCAGGGCCCACCTCCTTGCAGGCAGAGTCCCCTCCCCAGGGCCCACCTCCTTGCAGGCAGAGTCCCCTCCCCAGGGCCCACCTCCTTGCAGGCAGAGTCCCCTCCCCAGGGCCCGCCTGGTGCTGGAAGCTCAGTGGGCTCAGGCTTCATGCCTGCTGAGCGGGACAGGGCAGCCTTCCCTGGCTCCTGCTGCTGGGAGCTCCCTCACTGCTGAACATGAACCCAGAGGCTGTGGCCTGTTTCTCATCCTGCCCCCTGCCTTCCTCTTGTGGAGAAATTGCCCAGGAGCAAGTGGAAAGCTGCCGCCTTTGGAACTCGAGGCTTCCCAGGAGACGCAGCAGCCTGAATCCTACTCCATCAGCCTGTCCTAATAAGAAGAGATTTGAACACAGAGACACACAGGGACAGTGCCATGTGGTGGCTGCAGCGATGTCTACAAGCCACGGAACTTCATGGATCTCCGGCTACCACCAGAAACTAGGGGAGAGGCATGGAACAGATTCTTCTGTGAGTTTCGGGAGGAACCAACCCTGCCCACACCTTAATTTTGAACATCTGGCCTCCAGAACTGTGAGAGAATGTTTTCGTTGCTTTTAGCTACTCAGTTTGTGGTACCTGGTTGTAGCGTCCCAAATAAACTGACACCCGGGCTTTGCTGCAGATGGGGAAAGAGGCATGGGGAAAAGGACCGTCCAGACTCCAGCGCTGGCGAGGGGCTGCCCATCTTCCCTCTGTGGATCATGGAGGAGATAAAAGATCTTGTTTGGTTGGAAGTGCCTTATTTCTATGTGCAGAGACTCTTATGTGAATTCACAAATGGCATCAATCTGCCTACGTATTAGGGTGCAAGGGTTCTTCGAGCTCACAAGGACCTCAGAAGTCCTGAGTCTGCTGTGCATTTGGATGTGAAGTTTGGATGTTTGCCCTCACCAGCACCCCCTCACACATACCCTGGGGGGGCCCCCAGCAGGCCCTCCTTCAGCCGCTTCTGCAAGGTGGGATTTTTCATGCTAAAAGGGGTGGGTTCCTGACATGTCCCAATTCCAAAGTAAAACTAAGCTCCAAGTTTCCCATGGAGCATAAGCACATCAGAATATTTACGTCTTATATTCCTGCTGGAAATTCAGCATTCTGAATGCTGAAACCTAGAGTCGCTGGGCAGAGACAGCTGGTTTTTAATTGGTGAGGAGTCGGGAGCTGCATCACCCACAGCCTGGGGACGGAGCTGGATGTCCCTTCCCCAGCTCCCTGTCTTGCTCTCTGTCTATCTGCAGGCATAGAGAAAGCTGACAGGCAAGTCTCTTTCCACTGATAGCTGGAATTTGGCATTGATGGTGTGAGCTCTCTGCAATCAGCTTAGAATTGCATGGCGCTGTGATGGAAAATGGGGTTGGCGCTGAGGCTGAAATACCGCTGTGCTCAAAGTGAGTTGGGTTGCACTTGAAGACATCTCATCACAGAGGCTTATTGTGTAACTTATTTTTTGGGATAAAGAAATCCCCGTAGGCCCACTGTGGGTGTTACGAGGTTCCTGAGTGAGTCCCGATTCTCGAGGCTTTGAAAGGAATCCATGCCCCTGGGATGGAGGTGCCCAGTTTCACAGAGAGCAGGCGTGAACGGGAACCAGAGATGCTTTATAACCTGCTTGAGAAAGATCATCTGCATTCATTTCATGCATGCTCCAAGAATGTGAGTAAAGCCTGGAGTCTTCTAAAAGAGTGGAATCAAACACAATATGTGGAACTAAGTATCTGTGTCTGCCACTCATTTTCCACTTACCCAGCTAGAGCCGCTCTCTGCTGTATCTGCCCTGCCCTGTGCCTGTGGATGGGCCAATGCAGTCAGAGGCCTTCTGATCCCACTGGATGTAACCAAAGGCACAGGGGCGGGGGGCAGCAGGGAGAATCCTAGTGGGGAGAAGAGGAAGGTCAGGGCATCGGATTCACTGGCTGGTTCCCTGCAGGGTGTCTCAAGCTAGCGTGTCCCTGAGCCAAATGCCCATCTCGTCTCACTGTAGCCCTCCCCCTGCTGGTCTCTCTGCCAGCTTCAAGCAAGAGCTCCATCTCTGTCTCCCAGCCCCATCTCCGGCTTCAGGGAACCACAACCACACTGATACTAGCACCCAGATCCCACCCTGTCCCTTACAGCCTCTCTCATACATCGTCTCCTCACTGACACTCCCTGAGCTGCCATTGCAAGTGAATCATGGCTTCCTGCAGGGCCCTGGCACACCAAGCCCCTCATAGTCACCGCTATTGATCTTTCCACTTACATGCCAGTGATACCGTGATTTTGTGTGGGTCTTTGAAGAAATTGTCTTGCTAAGTAAGTATCTGCTAACTGTTAAGCCACATAACATGCTAGTCTTTGTGTCAACCCTATTGGGGTTTGTTTTTCTGCTGTGTTGTAGATAGCTACACACCCCACCAAAATCATTTCTTTATTATCAGCTGAGTCATGTCTAAAAAAAAGTCAAGTTATGGAGACTTCTTAGAGAAGGGAGGGGGTTTCAATTTCCACAGCACTGCATGGCTGGAGAGCAATTGTAGGGGCATTTGAAGAGGTCCCGCAGGCTGTGAAAGGGTTGGCCAAGGGGAAGGATTGGAGAGAAGCTGTCCACGACACGAGTCTAGGCAGTAGGTCGCCTTATGTGAAAGTTATTTGAGGCTACCCATCATTTCTTGCATATTTTAAAGCACAATAGACTTTAGGCAAAAAAGAAAACGTGCAACACAGGCTCACAGACCCATTCATTCATTCAGCAAGTCATCATTGAATCCTATGCACATGCCTGGCAATGTTCTGGGTGCTGGATCACAGTAAGCGACACCGGCCTCGCTCTCCGCCCTCTAGATACTCACAGTTCAGGGTGGCATCGTCCAGGAAGCAGGCGACAGAGCTGTGGCCGGCTCCACAGAGGACAGGGTTGAGGTAGGATGCACACTTATGATGCGGTGTTCCATGATCAGGAAGATCAGGGAAGGCTTCTAGGAGGAAGTGGCATCTGAGCTGAGGACTGTGAAACTGTAGGAGTGCACCAGGCAGAAAGGGTGGGGGAGCGGGGTCCCAGACAGAAGGAAAGATGGTACTAAGGAGACAGGAGAAAGGGCCAAAGATGTGGGGCAAATGGATATGGAGGGATGTGGGTCAACCTGGGGTGAATTGTCAGGGAGGGTTATACTAAATAATTCTGCTTTATCTCCAAGGCAAGGGAAATCACTAACGGACCTTAGTTCCTTAGGGACAGTCAGAGATTTTCATTCTTGTCAGATCACCCTGGCTGAGACCAGAGCAGAAGCAGGGGCCTCTGGAAATAGGGAGGAGGGATGCACACAGGCAGAAACACACATGCACTCGTCACACAGAAACACACACGCACACACACACACACTCATGCACACAGCTACACATGCACATACATATGCACCTGTGCACACAGAAACACACATGCACACACACTCGTGCACACAGCTATACATGCACACACATCAGCACATGTGAACACATCACACAGGTATGCACATATCACTTATTTATGCACACACATAGACATACATACATGCACATATATGCACACACTAGTTCTAATAATAACACAGGCAATGCCATGGTTCTTGTGTGGTAGTTCCTGCGATCTGCTTGGTTTAGGCAACTCTTGCAGCATCTGCCAGGAGGAGGCGGTTGCATAAAACCACTTTAAGTGAAGCTGGCCAGAGCCTGGATGAGACACGCGCCGTGGGTCACTCTGGGTCACTCCCCAGCCCTTGAGAGCGTCTGCGTTTGACTCTGTCGTGATGAGCTGGGAAACGGCCGCATCAGCAGCTGCCCGTCTTGCTTCCTCAGTTGATTCTCCACCAGATATTTCTGGAAGGAGTGAACAAAGCTTCCTATCATAGCCTACATTCCAGGATGAAAAATTGCAGTGATCGGCCTTATCTTCCATGCTTTAACCTTCATTATGTCAAATGTTTTCTTATCATAGAAATTGAATAGCTTCAATCCAGCGCTGGGGTCATATTCCCCATAAGTAAAAACTAAAAGTACTCCCTGCCGTCAGCATGCGCGGCAGGACTTTCGACCGTCTCAACCTAAGGGACGCGTGTGGATCTTACGAACGGGAAGAGCATGCTGTTTTCAAGCCCAAAATCACCCTTACACTCAAATGTAAAACTTAAAAAAAATTCCTATTAATCTGCTGCGTCGTGGGAACAGAACAACCCTCCTTTGTAGAAAATAGAAGACCGAATGGTCAGCGCGCAAAGTGAGTGAGCAGCGGCGAATCTGTACAGGGCGGCAGTCTCCATTCTCGCCTCCTTGAAGGAAAGAATTCGTCCGAGGGGGATAAGGCAGCGTGAGAGACCGAGGCAAGTTTAGGGCAGGAGTGACCAACGTAGCACCTCTTGGTGCCATTGAGCCATAGACAATGTGTCTGCAATCCTAAAAAAAAATTAAACATAATTTGGCCAAGTTTATCTTTTTTTTCCCCTAGAGATAAGGGGAAGCAGATTGCCTTGTGCCTTGAAGATAATAGAATTAGCTGCTCTGTCCTCCCGGGGCTGTGGTCTGGCCCTCTGTCCTCCTAGGGGCCTGGCCATAGCAGTGTGATCCTGGAGAGCCCCAAGGCTCTCCCACCAGTGGATGCCTTGGGGAAGGACGGGGAAGTGGACTGTCATGGTAGGACGACAGCCCCATCACCTCTGTGTCCCAATGCACAACCCACAGGTGCCTGTGGAGCAGAGTCACCCACGACAGCAAGCAGTGTGACCACAGGGGTGACCACCGAGGTGACCACCGACACCGCAGCCCCAGATGCAAGCCCAATTCTGGCCTCTATGCTTTGGGCCATGTAGGGAATAATATACACTTTTGGGTGTGCATTGTTCCCATTTTATTGATGAGAAAACTGAGGCTCCTGGGGACTTTGTGCTCTCCTGGTTTTCCAGGCCTGTAGCGCAGTCTCTGATCTTCACACCCACTGTTCAAGACAGACACAAATCATTTCCCGGGTGGGCATTTTCACTGGACTTGAAGATGTTCATTGTGGGGATTTAAGTGGCTCCAGGTCCCTGAGACTGTGTCTGCTGCAACAGATTGACCTGAAGAAGCTGGAAGGGGAGCGGAAGGAAGCAGAATCTGTCCCAGTGGCCGTGGAGACCCCTGTAAGCCCACCTGAAGGTAGGAGCCAGTTGGAAACTAGGCTTCAGGGACTGCAGGGTTCTCAGGGCACCCTCAGCCCGAGGACCACGGGGCCCATGGCTGGTGTTTAGACTCTTTCCAACCAGCGGCCCAGGTCACTCGTGTGTGTGTATGGAAGTGTGCATGTATCTGCACACGCGTGTGTCCATGCATGTAGGAGAGTACCCATTAGCTCACTGAACCACGCTGCAGGTGCAGAGCCCCACAGCCACACTGGCTACACCTTCCACACTGGCAATCAGGAGCTCCAGTGCTCAGATGTGCCGACTGCCTGGCGGAGGGAAGTGTGGCGACTCCAGAGCCCTGCTTGGCTCACAGGAGTGGAGACAGCAATGATGCTGGCCACCAAATCCAGCCCTACGTATAGAGGAATCTCAGCTTGAGGGCCCCTCTTGGGGGTGGCAAGGGAGGCTTCAGACCATGTCCAGGAGCCATGGCTATGTGGCAAGACCACCAGGACCCCCTGACCCCCGGGAAATGAACTAAGACCTTCCTTGGGCATCCCAGCATTGGTGGTAGGAGGATTGGGTTAGGGGCAAGGGGAGCAGGCCAGGGATTGATGCCCGTGGATGCTGATGTGACCATTACTGGGATTAATAGGACCAAGAGACTGGTGACTGCAGACACATCTGTGCTGGCTCACATCACATACGTGAAGAAACAGAAGACAGCAGAGATCCGGTGACATGCTAGGCACCATCAGCTCCTGGATTCAAACCCACCTTCATCCAGCCACACAGCTGGGCTTTCAGCTTTTCAGTCAGGGAGAGAAGAGCTGAGCTCTACACGCAGCTTCTCTCTTGCACACTTGCCCTACTGAGCAGTCTCCTGGGTCTTAGCATGCATGAAAAAAATGTCCAAGTCTCTAAGTACCAGAAGTTTACAATTTAAAAGATGTGAGGGTGATGATAGAAAACTTTTCAGCATTCTAAGTCCCCACCCCTTTCCAAGCACATTTGAGAGACCAGATACAACTCCTGACCTCCCAGGTGTAAATGACACATGGCTCCTCGGTTTTGGATGCCGTTCCTGCACCCACCTGGCCTCCCCACAGTCCTCTCTGAGGCTGACACTCTTGGATGCTCCTGAAGCCTGCAGAATGAGGCCGCACTGCGGTGCCAGCACTGCCAGCCCGACTCTGACTCTCAGCATTGTCCTGCACAGGCTCTCCACAGGGCTGCTCCATGCTACACCCTTCATGCTGCCCCTCTGAGAGATTTTAATCCAGTGGGCAGGCAGGCCCAGGAATCTGCATTTTACCATTGAGCGATTCCGTAGCCATCATCTTTGGAGATCACAATTCATCATGGAAAGCTATAATCACATGATGCTGTGTGCACCAGCCCCAGGAGTGAAGGCTGCAGAGAGCCCAGCCTTGGCCATCACATTTGCCTGCTAGCCTCTGCAGACCTCTGCCCTGCAGCCCAGGATGCTAGGGCATCCCTGACCTTCCTCTTGGATGGTCCAACTGAGAGCCGCTCCAGGTGAAGATTCCCCCAACTCCTGCTGCACCCCCTGCAGATCCTGCCACCCAACAGGGAGGGGCCAGGGTCACCTCACCTCAGCTGATCTGATAAAGTAAAATTGCAGGTTTCCCACCTGGGTATTGCTGGGAGCCGTCCACTGTGTCCCTGCCTCCTGGAGGGAGCCAGAGCTCTGGGATGTGTGGGTACCTGCTTTTGCTAGGAAGGTTTTGCTCATTTGGGCAGGTGAGGCCAAATTGTCCTGGGTTCTACACGAGGCCTGCCTTCTGAAAAGATTTCCGGGCCTGCCCAGGAGCATGTTTCCCAGCAGAGAATCTGGGTTTCTGGAACAAGCCCCATAAAAGCTACAGAAAAAGAGTTCCAGGGCTGCACCTGCCCCAGGCCTGCCAGATCCCTTGCTTCCCTCCCAACCAATTAGTTCACCAGCCCTGGGTGACCCCTCCAATCTCCCTTGGGATGAGATGGGAGCCTACCATGGCTGGCCCTAAGTCTGGGCCCAGCTTCCCTTTGGTTCTGTGTAGACAGAAAGTTTAGAGTGCACCCAGGGAAGATGGCCTTTGGGCCACACAGGCCTGGCCCTGAGCTGACTGGTGCAGAGCCTGGCACAGGTGGCATTAGGTAAATGCTGGCTCTACACCCTTTTGTTGCTGCACATGGCTTGGGGAAGCCCAGGCCCCTCCAGTCTGCCCTGAGTGTTGATGTCTTGCCTTAGAGAGGCCTTCCTCCAATCCTGTGGCAAAAGCAGCCACACAGACTGTACATAAAGTCAAACATGGCTGCAGGTGACCAAGCCCCTCTACATGTTTTCAATCCAGGTATCATTTGCTATGTGTTTACTGACCCAGGGATTAGATGGAATCACTTAGGAAAAATGTTTAGAAGGAGAAGATACAATTCAGTGAACATAAGTCCTGTGATCAACTGCCACCTTCCTTATTCTCTCCTTAAATTCTAGGTTCAGATTCTGTTTCCTGATCACCCCCTACTCATTCTGAAATGTAACTTTAATGTGATGGGAGCGGGAGAGGTGTGCAGGAGACACGTGCTGGAGGGAGCCTGCGGGGCATCTCTGTAAAGGGATGGAATTTTTTAGCTGAATGGAAATGTGCTGGAATTCACGATTCCTGCCCAGTGATCACCAGGCAATTTCTAGCAAGCTACGCTGCAGAACGCACCCGTCTTTGATGTGGTTCGCGTGTAATTAGAAATCTGTGAGAGCTGCATTGATTCTTGAAGCAGAATAGCCCACATCTGCTGTTAGTCATGCACCATATTCGCTCAGCAGCTGATGATAACCTGATGACACCCATAAATATGGTAACATTGGCGTAAAACCTTGTGCAGGTTGTCATTGAAGTGCAGTGGTCAAAGCCAGTTACCTGTAAACCTTCTGTGGCTTGTTTGCATCCATCACCCATGTGCTGGGGGGAAGAGCGTCCCCCAAAATCCATTTACATCTAGCGCCTCAGAATATGAACTTTAACTGAGAAGGTCTTTTCCGAAGCCATTAATTAAGATGAACTCACACTGAACTAGAAGAGGCTGTAAGTCCAATCATGTGTGTATTCATAAGAAGACGAGAGGAGGACACAGGGAAAACGCCATGTGACAGCAAAGGCAGAAAGTGAAGGGACAAGCCTGTAAGCCAAGGACCCCAGCAACAATGAGGAGCTGGGAGAGGCGAGGAGTCATCCTCCCCTAGAGCCCTCGTGGGGAGCGCAGTCCTGTAGACATTGTAAGTTTGGACTTCCAGACTCCAAAAGAGTGACAGGAGAAACTTTCATTGTTCTAAGGCACCTGGTGCTCGGTCATTGGTCCTGGCAGCCCAGGAAGCTGACACACCCAGCCAAAGAGGTTTGTCCTACTCTGAGGGCTGGTGGACGAGGTCACCCTCCAAGGACCAGTGTGGTCATTGGCCTGCACAGAGCAGGATCCTGTTTAGGATAATGTCTTTTCCCTTCACCACATTCTTCTATATTTTAACATGTGTCATGTGGAAACATACCTGATTGTGTTGATTTTTTAAAGATTTATAACTAGTTTGCTATCTTCCCAATGTTGGCAAGTGGAAAAGGCTAGAATCACTTCTGATCACCATGAAGCGAATGTTTGTTATTTGGGGACTCGTGGTGTTCGCAGCTGAAGAAGGAAAAACCACGAAGTGTTGGATGACTCCAGGGTGAGGAGGACCTGTCTGAGAGTTGGAGTGCAAGCAGCTTTCTTACTTGCAAAGAAATATTTGGGGAGATGCAGTGGCAACACTGCTTCCCTGGAAGGAAAATTCCATGATAAACCGGGACCTTGGTTGGATCCTGTGTGTCCACTCAGGGCCACAGGATGAAGGGATTGGGGCATCTGGTGGATGGGGCACCTGGGTTCTCAGCAGAGCCAGACCCCTGCCTGGCCAGGAGACCTCTGCCAGCTTTGACATTCTAAGATCAATGCCAGGGAGCAGGTCTCCTGGCCTCATGTCCCCAGACTCAGTGCCAAGCCTCACTCTCTGAGGGACACCTAGAAAGTATGTTCCCATGAAGGTGGCCTCAGGTGGCCACACCAAGGGCCTAGTACATAATGCCAGGGGTTTCTCGTAGGAAGCCCAGCAAACCCCAAAATGTGCAAATTCACACTTGTGATAAATGCAGGGTCAGATAAGACTTTTAGCCACCATCCCCAATGCAACTTTTTAAAAAAGCAAAACAAAGAAATTTCAAAAACGTAAAGATCGAAGCTCTGATTTGGTGCTTCCTTTGTATTGGACACAGGAGTCTCAAGCCCAGTCCTACAGGAAGGTGGGCGTGCAGGTGCATCTGTGGCTGCCCAGGGCAGGAATGGGTCTGGAGGGCCTGGGGGCAGATGGTACCCCTGGAAGGTAAGAGTCACAGTGCCCTGAGTTCTCTCTGTGTCCTGGGGTGCCGGTTCTCATGGCCTCGGCGCGAAGCCCGTTGTGCTGTACCTGGGCAGGCCTGCTGTTTTCTGGCCTGTGGGTGCTGGCTGCAGTTGGGCTGGGCATAGACCTGGTGTTCACCAGGATGGAGGGCCATCAGGAAGCATAGAGGCTTGTTGAACTCGTGGTGGTGAGAAAAGTGACAGGTGTCAGGCTAAGTCCTAGGCAGGGTGTTGATCTTCAAAGATGTGCTCATGTCCAAGCACAAGGCAGCGCAGACCCTCCCCCTCACCAAAAACTGGGTGTTTGTGGTACCTGTTCTTCCCAACAGGCCACTGGATTAATCATCCAAGGACCATGTTGTTTTGGCTGCAAGAAGTTTTGCCCTGGCATTTTGCTCTTAAATTCGGCTAACTTTTTATCCATACCTAACCATGCTGATCCTTGTACAGAAAGCAAGTTGCAAAGAGGCTCACATGTACACCTGACCAGGGGCCCGTCTCCCACGTGGGATCACAAAGACTCAGTGCCCAATTATTCTCTGATGCTTTTAGAAATACTTTGATGCATTCAGAGCTAGAAAGTGTTTGCTCTCTCCCCTTTAGAATGGCAGCCTTTCTGATATTAGCCAAAATAGGAAAAAAGAAGGATGGCGTGGCTTATGTCCCCTTGCTGCAATTTCTACTACCATCAAGGAATTTGTTACCACTATTGGAAGAATTATGAAGATGCTCAAGAAAATAAGCTGTTAAGAAAAGGCATTTAGGTATAATAAAATGAAAGGCAGTGTTTCTTCTTGCCAAAGGAATTATGCAAAGGGACATAAAATGCGGTGTTATGGCTGGAACGTTCTAGCTAACATTTCCTGCTCAGCGATGACATGAGGACGGCTTGAAAGGAGTAGAAAAACAAGCTGAGTATGGACTCAACTACAACCTGACATTTTTCAAGGGACAGTGGGCCTCCCTTCACCCGTGCCTGAACTCTGAGGAGGATGCTCAGTGTCCTCAGGAGCAGCTGATGCACACCAGGGAGCAGCGGCTGCATCGGCAGAATTGTTAGGAAACTCTGTGTTGCCTACATTTGTTCTTTTCTCTGTAAACCTGGAATCAGTAAGCTTTCCAGGGCCATCTTTCTGTTGGTTTTGGGGGAAACGGGTTAAAACAATGAGCCCAAAGAACTTCCTGAACCCGGGAGGCAGAGGTTGCAGTGAGCCGAGATCACGCCACTGCACTCTAGCCTGGGCGACAGAGTGAGATTCCATCTCAAAAACAAAAAACAAGACCAAACAGACAAAAAACAATGAGCCCAAATTAGCTCACTAAGTGTGTGCTTTAAATGAAAATAACCCTTGGGAATCCACATGGGAAGTGGTAATAAGGGATAGGGCTGGTCAGCCAGGAACGGATTTTAGCAAGCTGGGTCCTAGTTGACTTGACTTTTTCATCTTTCAGCATTTGCTAATTTTGTCAAAAGCTTCTTTTCCTTGGGTAAGATTAGACCCAGTGACAATGACTGACCAGAGACAGCTGCCCGGGGTCATGGCCCGGGGACCCCGAGCAGATCTGCCCAGCAGAGGTCGGAGCACCAGCCTCTATGGTAAGACAGTTTTCACTGCGCTCACGCGATTAATCAAATCAGCTCAATCCATACGTGCAATTCTTAATATATATGAATTGATCCTACGTGTTGTAAGCAAACACAGACACATTCAGCTCCTTATTTACTTAGCCCTGATCTAAATAACGATGTGCTTTTTTGCTGACATCTTCTGACAATTAAGTCTTTTTTTATTTTCTTTTGTCCAAGAAATGTCTCTAGAGGTGAACAGATCTGAATTCATTTCACATTTTCAGCATGGATTCTTTTTATTTCTTGCCTTAAAAAAAGAAAGACAAAAACAATGAACTGTGCACTGTAAATAAGGAGAAAGGAAATCCATTTTTTTTCTGATGATAATGCTTAAACCTGTTTCCCTTGATGAAACTCTTATGGTAATACACAAGCCCCATTATAAATACATTTCTCGTATTTTATGCATCTGGTTCTAAAGTTATAATATTTACCATGCATCAACACAAATTCCATCATCACATTCATAAGTAAGCTTGGTTACACAAGAAATGGCACAAACACAAACAGGAGTGAAGAAAACAAAGACGAGAATGAGGAGCTGCAGGAGGTGCCACCCTGACGTCAGGGCACCTGCTAGCGCAGGGGCTGCCTCCAGGGGGGTGGGTGGGAGCAGGCTGTACCCTTCTGCCTACCCCCCAGGCCTCACACTGGGACTTTCCCACCTTCCCTCCGCTGCTCTGCAGCAGGACTGAAATGACCACAAGCGGCATTTACCAAGGCACCTGCCTGACCTCTCATTCTGCCACCTCTGATCTCCTGCTGTGGTCTCCACTGGGAAGAGCCAGCCTGGGGCAAGAGGGCAGAGGAGCTTGGTCCCTGGCACAGAACTAAGAAGGACAAGGAGCAGGAGATTCAGTTGGGCAAACAGAGCAGCATGTCTTCCACGAGCCTGTTCATCTTTTCAGCCCAGGCCATCCTCTAAGGACCCACAAGAGTATCTTACCCAGGCTCCTGTGGCTCTGCAGGTACCTGGAGCATCCTGGGCTTCACTGTCAGCATCTGCTGTGTGGGCTGAGCACAGGGACTGGTGCTACATTCTCTACCAAGGCCCTGGATGGTCCTACAGGGCTTCTCTGAACTTTCCTTTTTATCCAGAGGTCCCAGGAAGAATCCCAGCCTCACATCTCACTAGAGATTGTTGATGCCTTTGAAAGAATGAAGGTTCCCCTATATCCCTGACAAACCAGGAAGCCTTTGGTGCCAGCGCTTTGCTAAAACTGCTTTGCTGTGGCCCCCCAAGGAAGGCTGAATGGCAGTGGGACTCTGCCAGCATCTGGCCACATATGGAAAGGAAGTGGGTATGGAGGAGAGGAAGCCAGAGAGATGACAAAGCATGTTTGGAAAGTACATGTTCTCCGAGTATCTGTGACACCTCCCTACCTGCCTTGATCCTGTCTTCCCAACTCCACGGTTGTTTAGGATAAACTCAGAGGGCTTTTCTCTTCTGTTTCCGACCAAGGACAATGCATCTTTGAAAACGGGTTTGGAGTTCTGAAGTCCTGTTTTGAAATCCAGGGAAATTCCCTTTCTTCATCTCAGCAGCCCCTGCCATGTAACTGGTCATTCTGTCACAACTCAGCACGGCTTCGTGTTGCATATTTAATAATTGCTGTGCGTGGGGCTTCTCAATGTCAATCACCTGAGGAAGAAAGCAGTTGCCAGGGATTAGTGTGGCTCAGGGAGCAGATCTGTAATTAGACTTAACACTCTCCATCAGCTCTGAAACCCAGTAAATCCCACAGGACTCACCACAAGGGACCATGTGGCATCCACGGCGAGTCAGCCCACTGTGACTGCAGCTGACGTGCCCTGGGGAAGAGGAGGCAAGGTGTGCAAGGGGCCTAAAGGGCACAGCTTACTCCACATGCATCCGGAGCATGGCTGCAGTCGGGATGCTGTGTCGGCCCATGAGGTTGCAGGTCTGAGTGCACAGACTGTCCTAGAGGGCTCCCAGCTTATCCAGTGAGACAAAGAGATAGGCTGGTCGTTGCTATGCAAGGCTGCTGGGTGCAGGTCAGCAGGGCAAGCAGAGGCCGTAAACCATATTCCAAGTGCTTAGAAGGTAAAAGTCAGGCTAAAAAATTGCTAATATAATACGTTCATCTTCTGACCGTAGCAAATATACTTCACAGGACAGCATTGAAAACCACGTATGAATCTATTATCTGGATAGCACTGACAGTTGGCAAAATATCAAAGATGATAAAATTAATCATCATTGCATGTGTCTGAATTCTGTGCTGATTGCCTGGTGAAATCTGAGTAATAAAATGAAGACACAAATTCCATAAAACAGAAGCTATCAAACCATTTTGTTTGCTTTCATTTCAGCAAAATGTCTAATTATTATGTAATTAAGGAGCACTTTAGAGCTTGCATTTTTCTTTAGAACTTGTATATTTGACAGTAATATTATACAGAATTAAAAATAAAATTCACTGGCATTCAAAAAAACTTGAAAATTTATCAGAAATTAAAATAAATATAAAATTTCAAAAAGTATAATTATTTAATGCATTGCAACACTATTTTTTCAAGATAGTCAAATATCTATTAACATTGGAACACAAAATAGAAATTATAATTAAGAAATATGAAACTATTACCAATAAATTATTAAAATAAATCTGAATTTTCATTACTCAGTATCCATCCAGTTGACCAGAAAAGAACTGATATCATGCTTCATTCAGACCCCTTCTCCAACTATACAGATTTAAATTTAAGAGCATTAAGGAAGATTTAGTATGGAAGAACGTTGCTCAGTCACACCTTCTCCAACAGCAGCAAGTTCTGTGCAAATTCACGGGCATCTGCAGGGGGAGGTCTGTGCCACAGCTGGAGAGGGGTATGGTGGTTGGCAAGAGGTGCCTGCAGGCCTGTGCTCCCAAGGAAGTCTTGGCAAGCTCCGCACGTGGTACAGCCCCTTCCCAGAGTCCTCTCCCATGGCTGGGATCCTCTGTGCCTGAAGGAGCCGGGAGCAGGGGTGTCCTGTGTGCGGGGGCCTTGGACTCCTTTGCTGTGTCCTGCAGACAGTCCCCCTGTGAGAAAAGCCCAGGGCAGGCGACAGAGCTTAGGACACAGGAGAGAGAACCCACCAGTCTGAAGAGATGAAGCCAAGAGGGAGTCAGAAGAGGGCAGGGAGCAGGGGGACAGGAGAGAGGCGTGCTGTGAGAGAGGGCCAGGAGAGGGGCCCTGCCAGCAGGAGCGGCCCCAGAGCTGCAGCCCAGTGTGGGTGTGGGGCGTTGGGAAATGAGGCCAGCCAGGGTGGCAGGGCCACCTGCTCCTAGGAACTCAAATGTCCCCAAGAAGGTGCGGGGCGCTCATCACAGGAGACAGTGGAGTGTTGAAGGCCTCTGGGGACGTCAGCTGGGGGATGGTGCAGGAGCCTGTGGGTGGCTCCTTATAGGGTGGATGTCCTGGCACATCCTCCAGCCTCCATTAGGTCCTGTCTGCTTCCTGCCTCCTCTGTCCCCTTCATGTCCCTTGTCCTCACCTCACCCCTCTCACCCTTCATGTCCTCTTATTTGTCCTTCTCAATTATCAGGAGCAAGAGGCAGGGAATCTCCACTGCTCACACTCCCCTCAGCAGACCCGCCCTGGCTCTGCCTCTCCCAGAGTGGGATTCCCCAGCTGGGACACGTGCCCTGCACCTCCAAGGGCAGCCTCACTCCTGAACAAGTTTGGCCTCTGCTTGGTGGCTCAGCACAAGTAGGTGTCTCAGCTTTGGGGCCCTCAGTCCCCACAGCAAACCCCAAGTTCTCAGGCCCACAGCCCTCCCCCTCTCACAGACCCTCCCAACTACACTCACAGGGCAGTCATTGGGGGCTCAGCCCTCTGCCCACTGCCAGCAGAGGGGACAGACACACTGTCCCCCTTTCAACTCAGGATGCCATCAGGGCCAGCAGCGTCTGCTCACCCAAAGGACTTCAGTGCTAGAAAATCACAACTGAGAGACTGAGGGAGGCTACACTGACGTGCTGAGGGAAGCAGCCAGGGGTGGCTGGGCAGGGTGCAGATGGCTGGAAGAGGCACCTGAACTTCCTCCCCAACCCTGGGCCACTGCCCTCATCCCATGACGAGAGCTCCTATGAGGCAGAGGGGGGCGCACTTCGCAATTCCTGGGATGTGCCTGCAGCAATTCCTGGGATGTGCCTGCAGCAATTCCTGGGGTGTGCCTGCAGCAATTCCTGGGGTGTGCCTGCAGCAATTCCTGGGGTGTGTCTGCAGCAATTCCTGGGGTGTGTCTGCAGCAATTCCTGGGGTGTGTCTGCAGCAATTCCTGGGGTGTGTCTGCAGCAATTCATGGGGTGTGTCTGCAGACTGGCACATGATGGGCCTAAGTTTTAAAATCATTCCATTTTCATTTTACTTTGGGTTGGATAATCCCAATTTTTTTTTTTTTTTTTTTGTTTGTTTTTTGAGACGGAGTCTCGCTCTGTCGCCCAGGCTGGAGTGCAGTGGCGCGATCTCGGCTCACTGCAAGCTCCGCCTCCTGGGTTTACGCCATTCTCCTGCCTCAGCCTCCTGAGTAGCTGGGACTACAGTTTTTGAAAGCTGCTTTCAGCCATTCCAAGAATTTAGTTGAAGTGGGTGGATTCCCCTCCCAGCCTGTCTAGAGAGCCCGCACGCAAGTAGAGTAACCTGGAAACTATCACGTTCCTCTGGTCGGCATTCCTTCTGTGCACCCGATCCCCTCCACTATGAAGGGGACCCAGCTCTGTCCTGCCAAGGGGGCACTCTGGAAAGCACTGGGGCGGGGGGGAACCGTTTCCACCATCCCCAAGGCTTAGCAGGTCCAAATCTGTCCTCCCGACCTTGCCCAGGCAGCGCCTAGGACCCCAGTCCACGTGGGTCATGGCCTTCAAAGCTCAGCTGGGGTTCGGAGCCCTGGACACTGGGACCCTGGCAGCCCTTGGTCCACCCCTGGCCTCCAGAACCACTGTGGAGCAGGCAATGGGCAGCCCAGGGGCCACCACTGACCATGGGGCACATGTGCCAGGCATGGTGGGCAACCCAGGCCACGCAAACAGCCCCACAGGTCAGGAGACAGCTGCAGTATAATTTCCCAAGGGCCTGGGACTAAGGGCAGCATGGAACGTGGGGCTACCCAGGGCCTCCGGCAACTTTGCATGCATCCTGTGCATGCAGACAGGGAGAAATCTCAGCAAAGCAGGCTGGCACCTCCTTGGGCAGGGCCCTCTGCAGCTTTCACTGCTCTGTGCAAGGCTCTAAGACACCAACCACATCAAGTTCTAGGAAATGGGCCCAAGCCTGTGACCTTCCAAGAGGGAGGCCGGGCTGGAAATAAGACGCAGCTGAGTCGAGGCTGTGAGCAGCCCCTCCTGTCTGGGGCCAGAGAGCAAGTGCCCAGCATGGGCACATCTGGCTTGAGCAGGCCTCTGAGGTGGACATGGGCATGGCTGGGAAAGGCAGAGTTGATGCCCTCATGCCCTCCTCGTGCCCCCAAAACCAGCTCCTCCCAGCCAAGGTGGCCCCAGCACATCCTCCAAAGTGCCCAGGAAAAAGTCCATGTGATCATGGAGCGCAGCTCCCCCGTCCCAGGACTCTGGAACCCTGATACTCAGTGTGCCCCGACCCTCATCAGCAGCCCATGCACCTTTGTTTTAATGCAGAATCTGGGGCTGGCCCAGCTCCCAGGCAAGGTGTAGACACAGCAGTGTCTGACCGTGCCCTCCAGGATGCCTGAGGAGTCCCCCCACCCTCATGGCCTCAGCAGGCAGAACCCGGCGCAGCAGAGACGCATTTGCCTCTGCATGGAAACCTCTGCAGAGCCTGGGGCTGGGGTCACTGGTGCTCAGAGAGGGGCCTGCCACCTGGAAAGCAAAGCGAGACCCACAACATGGCATCTGCTTCTCAAAAGGTGTGGAAAGCACTGCAGGACCGCAGGTGATAAGAACCCGTGAGCAGGCGGAGTCCCAAGGTGCTGCTCTGCTGGTGACAGTGCAGAGGAGGGAGGGCCCGAGATGGCTCCCTCAGGGGGAGGTTCAAGGCTGAGGAGAGGGAGAGTGGGACAGAGGGGACTGAAGGGGAGCCTCCCTCACTCTGGTGATCCAGCACCAGGTGACCTCCAAGTCCTCAGCATGGAGGCCAGTTGGGCTCCTTCTGAGCATGGCAGGAGCCTTGTCCTTGCTTGGAGGAATGGGCAGTCCCTCTCTGTGCCCTGCGTGCCCACCTGTCTCCTCATTTCCAGGGCGGTGTCTGTGTTCAGGCTGTCCGGGCCAGGGCAGCTTCTGACCCGCATCTTTGCAGGGCCCGGTGTCTCCACTCTCGGCTAGTTCAAGAGAGGGCTTCTCCCCAGGCTGGGAGATCTGTTTCCCTGGGACCTGCAGAGTTGGGTTGGGAAGTGGGGTCCAGGCAGTGAGGGATCAGGTCACACTGCTCTCAGAAACCAGGGAGGTTGCGCTGGGAGCTCAGGCTCTGGAACCAAAACTCCTGGCTCCAAACTCTGGTGCTGCCATCCTGTGGGATTTGGGTAAGTTGCTTGGCATCATCTATCTCAGTCTGTTCTTGCTGCTGTAACAAAATACCTTAGACTGGGGGGATGTATCCATAATAGAGATTTATTTCTCCCAGTGCTGGAGGCTGGCAGTTGCAGTACCTGGTGAGGGCTGCTCTCTGCTTCCAGGATGTGTCCTCCAGAGGGGACAAACTGTGTCCTCAGGAAGGGCAGAGGAGCAAGAGGACCAGCCAGTTCCCTCCAGCCCTTTTGTAAGCACCATTCCCGTCCCTGAGGGTGCAGTCCGCACGGCCTAATCACCTCCCAAAGACCCCCTTTTAATACTGTTGCACTGGGGATTCAGTTTTAGCAAGCACTTTGGAGAGCAAACAGACATTCAAACCACAGCACCATCCTCCCAGGCAAGGACAGAAGCCTTGACTTCAAACCTCAAGCCCCTCTAAATCAGGGGCAGAGCTCCTGTCACCCCCAGCTCTGCAGCTTCCCAACTCCGCCCACTGCCTGCCTCATCATCTGTCTCTGCCCAGTGCCTGTCTCATGCCTGGAGGGCCCCACTTGCCCCCAGAGTCTCCTAGCCTCAGCCTCAGCAGCCCCTCCCCTCCGCCATCCTGAAAGTGTCAGCAGGGCTGGCACAGCCTCACTGATCACTCTTCACAGGCCCCATCGCACCAACACCCACTCCTCGCCACCTGTGATGTCCTCGGGCTGTGCCTTGGGACCCCTCAGGGACCCCTTCCTACAGGTCTGCCCTGCCAGCCCCCAGACGGCTGGGACACCTCCCTGGAAGCCCAAGCCTGTCCTCACTCTGTTGAGTCAACACTGCTGATGACCGCCCAGTCACCTGTGACTCAAGCTGCAGATCCTCTCACCCAGGAAAGGCCACATGGGGACACAGTGAGTGGCACCGTCTGAGTCTGCACGCCAAGGAGAGGCCCCCCACCAGAAACTAGCCCAGCCACAACTTGAGTCTCAGCCCCAGAACAGTGAGAAAAGGATCTGCTCTGTAAGCCCCCAGTCCGTGGTATTTTGCTGTGGCAGCCTGGGCTGCCTAAGACAAATGGAAGTTTTGTGTTATCTTTCTTTCCCCCATAAATAGGATATATAGAAAGACAATTCAAATTTTCCTCTATTATTTTTTATAATTATTTTTAATGTTGTTATTTAGAAAAGGGTCTTTCTTTTCTTTCAGGTGCAATGCCACGGAAATTCTTAAAGTTGCTGTCAGGTTTGGAAAAAAGCTCTGGGATCTTTTGTTTCCTGAGATTTGAGGGGAATTTTAAGCTTGCTTTTTCTCATTGTGAATATAAAATCCTTCTTGACTGAATGGATCATGCTAGCCAGTCTGTGGCCAGTATCAAGGTCTTTGTTGTAGTGGCCTCATGAGCTTTATCTTAACTTTGTTGGGCTCCATATTTCCTTTCAAATTAGGAAGAAATAATAAGACCAATTGCAGATATGATTGGCAAGGCCATTCCAGGATGAGGGTCAAGGAAGAAGAATGGAGGGTCCTTCCAGGCAGAGAATCCAGGCAGGACAGTGTAGCAGGCTAAGCAATGACCCCTGAAGACACTAGATTCTAATCTCAAGAAACCATGTTAACTTATATGGCAGAAGATATGATTAAAATAAGGATATTGAGATGGAGAGATTATCCTGGATTATCCAAGAGGGTCCTAAATCATATATACGTATTCTTATAAGAGGAAGACAGAGAAACATTTGACACAGAGAGAAGAGGGTGGCCCATGCGACCACAGAGGCAGAGATTGGAATGATGTAGCTACAAGCCAAGGAATGCCAGCAGCCACCAAGAGCTGGAAGAGGCAGGAGACAGATTTTCACCTGGAGCCTTTAGAATGAGCATGGCCCTACACACCTTAATTTAAGCCCATTGATACTGATCTTGGACTTTCGTCCTCCAGAACGGTAAGAATGTCAATATGTGTTGATTTAAACCAATCAGTCTGTGGTCATCGGTTACAGCAGCCACTGAAAACTCAGACAGACAGTGCAGTGGACTGGCAGGCAGCTCACACACGGGGTCAGATGGAAGATGGGGATGGACATGGGCTGCCAACAAGTGGCCGTGGGGGGCTAAACGTGGCTCTAGGTTGAGGGATCAAAGCCTGTGAAGGGGTCTGTAACACGTGGCAGGCGACGCTGTGGTGCTCCGAGCATTGGCATCTGACTCCTGCCAGGGTTGGGCCCTGCTGTCCCAGGAACCTGTGGTAGTGGAACTACACACGAAAGCAACTGAGACACAGAGTTCAGCCCACGGAACCCACACAAAGATGTCCCCAGCTTGCAGAATCCCCAGCAGGCCCACTGCCTGGTCCCTGACCAGAGGGTGGGCTGGAGAGTAAAAGGCAGCACTTGTTACTTTCGGTCATAAAATACAGTGTCTGATTCTGCAAAATCTGCACAAGTATTTCACCATGTGGATATGTTGCCGGGACCTTTGCAGGGTCTTTGGAGGGCTCCAAATTTCAGCCTCAGGTCACTAAGAACACAGCATCATGTCAATAATAACACAACCGTCCACACCTGAGGTGGAGCCCAGTGCCTGGTACTGAAACCTGTACTGAATGAATGAATGAAAGAAGGAACGGACTGATGTATGAATTTCACGTAGGGGAAAGTGAGTCCACTTTATAACACACTGTACACTGCCACAGAGCCACCATCATCTAACCAGGCCGTGGATCCGCCAGGCAAGGGTCATGAAAGAGCAGCCCCCATGCGGAGATCCCCCGGACCCAGCCATCATTCACTGTCAGCCACACCTGGGAGATTAAGCAGCCCAGCCTGCATAAACCACCGCACTCATCCATGCACTGCACGTGAACCTACCCAGGGTACGTTTGACCGAGAATTGACAAGACTTCCCAAACACAAGAATGGTTTTACTTTACCTAAAGTTACACATCGTCTTCAAAAATTGATTAATACAGTTACACTTGGACTTGCTTTGATTGTGCCGTTAATTTAGAAGGGTCAAGAACCCCAGGCTCTTCTCCCTGATTTTTTATTCCTCCCCCCGATGTAAGGGTTTTAGAGGGAAAGCATTATGATTTAATGAGGTAAGTCCATTTCCTCTTATCATTTTATGCATCTCATTTATGAAGTCTGGAATAAGTATTTAATGAGGCCCACCAGGGATGGCCACATGGAGATGATGATGGCCTCTGGCGTCCTCCTCCTGCTGGCAGGAGCATTCTCCTGGGAACTGGACACGGGGCTGGGCCTGGGGTGAGCAGATCTTCCAGTAGGGGAGGCTTGGGCATAGAGAGGCATAGGCTTTCCCCCAAAAGAAAGACCCAGGAGTGTGCCTAGGACTTTCTATTAGAACGCAACCATCAAGACCAACTTCAGGGGTTCCTGGCAAGCTCAGATCTGGGGTCATGAATGACACACAGTGCGTCTGACTTTTGTGAGTAGAATTTATTCTGAGCCTGATGGAAAACCACAGAGGCAGTGACTGGTTCCTTTCATCACCTCCCAAGACAATGGGGCAAAACACAGCTGGCAGGGAGAGCAGGATAAGGCAGGTGCCAGGCTGCTTCCGTTTCCAATACTATGTAGGAATGTGAGGACGCAACGCGTACACAGGTGCGCACAGGTGCACACGTGTGTTTATGCATGTGTACATGTATGCATATGTTCATGTGGGCACACATGTTCATACATGCACACACACGCTTAGCACCCTGCACTATTTTGTGGAATTTTGGTTTTCCGCTACCGTTTCTCACAAGGTCTACAGCATAGTTTCTTGAGAGTTACAGCCCAGGAAATGGAGAACTTGCACCATTTAGGGTTTTTTGGTTTTTTTTTCTGAGACTGAGTCTCACTCTGTCGCCAAGGCTTGAGGGCAGTGGTGCCATCTCGGCTCACTGCAAGCTCCACCTCCCAGGTTCACGCCATTCTCCTGCCTCAGCCTCCCAAATGACTGGGACTATAGGCACCTGTCACCACACCCAGATAATTTTTTGCGTTTTTAGTAGAGATAGGGTTTCACCGTGTTAGCCAGGATTGTCTCGATCTCCTGACCTCGGGATCTACCCGCCTCAGCCTCCCAAAGTTCTGGAATTACAGGTGTGAGCCACCATACCCGGCCCCATTTAGATTTTTAATTAACACCCTTGTAGGCCGTACCCAGAACTGGGTGCTGCGATGAGATGGGATGTGTGTTGAAATGTAAATATTCATGCCACAGGAGCCCCAGGGAAGCAGCGCCCAGCCCAGCCATCCTCACATGAACTCAGGGCGTTCCCCGCTGGTTCATGTTTTCCCTCTGGGACAGACCCAATGTCTAAGTTTCCTGGGCTCCAGTAACTCCATGGTGCCTGTGGTCACCCCACTGGACCCCAGTTGCAGCCAGCCTCTTATGAAGACTCACTCTCTCATTTGAACCATCTCCAGGTTGCTCAGGGCCCTGGCCTAACATGCACGTGACCTTGAACCATTCAGCCCATTTCAGGTCTCTGGGTCCTGCGGGTGCAGGGCAGAGGCAGAAGGAGGGGATAGGAGAACCCCTCCCAGTGGTAGCCGTAGAGGACTCTGATTCATGTCCCCAGAGTTTAATTAGACTGCTGCTTCAGGCTTGCGTGTTTTCTAAGTGTACTCAGTAAGGGCTCCTCCCTCCACTTGAAAACAGATCATATACTCACCCTGGATCCTGTGTCTCCGGGACAGTCCCCAGTAGGTGGCATCCACAGTCAGGCCTGAACTGGGGGCCGGAGCGAGAGGCAGCAGGGAGTAAAGCTCAGCGGCTGCAAGTCCTCATTTGTCTACCCTGCTTGTCAGGAGCAGAGGACAGTAGCTTCCAGACCCTGATATATGACACCAAGGTCAAGGTCAAGCCGCCATAAAGAAGGTGTTAATGGCACTGGAGACAGAGCTGGCCCTCATCCCTGGGTGATGTAGCTATAAATCAATCTGCTGGGTCTTGGTGTCTTCGAGGAGGGAGCACGCCCCTCCCGCGTGCGTCCCCTGCAGCTGTGTCCTCTGCACCCCTACAGGGAAACCCTAGCTGGGCTGTGAGCTTCTCCAGACGTCTGTGGGTCAGTGGGAAGGAACTTGCCCATCTGCCATCAATCAGATGGGACCCATGAGCCCCTAGAGGATGCATCAGCTTCAGGCATCCAGTTTCTCCTCAAAAACCAACTAGGCCAGCAGGGCTCCCAGAAAGAGAAGGGACTGAGGCGGGCCGCGATCCAGCAAGGCCCACGAGGATGAGCTCACCATGGGAGCAGAAAAGGGTGGGCTCCAGACACAAGAGAACCCTGCTGCATTCTGCAGGACGAGGCTGACCTGAAAGCTCCCCTTGCCCACAGGCACAAGAATGACTTATTCTCACTTCTGCCACCTCCCAGGATGCTGCCTTTCTCAACACCTACCCTGGAGGAATCTGCAGGTGTCACCCTCCAGCGTTCTGATGAACGCATATTTATACGAGTACTATTTCTCCTAAGCACCCCAGACAGGGGCAGCCCAGCAGCCTTGGGAGGCAGGAGCCAGCTTCACCCTATCAGGGCCAGAGGAGGCCAGGCCAGTGAGAAAAAGAGGACTCCTTCTCTGGCCTGGGGTCCTCAGGCTCCCACAGGACTCAGGGGCCCTAGCATGAGCCCTGCTGACCTTGGCCTAGCATAGCCCCTCCCAATCCACTGAGTGTGTAGGTGAATGGCAGACACAGCGCTGGGGCACAGCTGCACTGAGCAAGCAGAGGTCACTCCGCAGGGGTGCCGGGCTGCAGGGACTGTTGTCAGGGGCCAAGACCCTGCATCAGGGGCTCCTTGTCACTGTCTAGAGGGGCCTTTGCACTCCCAGCCCAAGGGCCCTGGATGCCTTCCACCTGCACACACCTCTCCTGGCCCTGAACCCATGTCTGAGCTCTTTCTCCCTGCTCCTGGTCACAACCCCCAGATGGGTCCCTTTCCCATCATCCCCAGGTGGCCCCACCCTCCCAGGATCATCCTCAGCCCTGCAGAGGAGGCACCTCCATTTTCATACCTTTGTTCTCAGCGACCAAAGCCAAAAATTTTCACAGCTGTGCATCCTGAACCCCGAACCCCATCAACTGTGTATCCTGAATCCCGAACCCCTAACAACTGTACATCCCGAATCCAAACCCCTAACAACTGTGCATCCAGAATCCCCAATTCCTATCAACTGTGTATCCCGAATTCCCATCCCTTATCAACTGTGCATCCTGAATATCAAACCCCTAACCACTGTGCATCCCAAATTCCCATCCCCTATCAACTGTGTATCCTGAATTCCCATCCCCTATCAACTGTGTATCCCGAATTCCCATCCCCTATCAACTGTGTATCCCAAATTCCCATCCCCTATCAACTGTGTATCCCGAATTCCCATCCCCTATCAACTGTGCATCCTGAATATCAAACCCCTAACCACTGTGCATCCCAAATTCCCATCCCCTATCAACTGTGTATCCTGAATTCCCATCCCCTATCAACTGTGTATCCCGAATTCCCATCCCCTATCAACTGTGTATCCCGAATTCCCATCCCCTATCAACTGTGTGTCCCGAATTCCCATCCCCTATCAACTGTGCATCCTGAATATCAAATCCCTAACAACTGTGCATCCCAAATTCCCATCCCCTATCAACTGTGTATCCCGAATTCCCATCCCCTATCAACTATGCACCCTGAATCCTGAACTCTGAAGCATAAACCCCCCTCCCCGTCACCCACCTGGATGACTAAGGAAGCCGCAGCATCATTCCAGAAGCCATGCTCCTGTCTCCTGGCTGAGGCTTGCTCCCAGCTGCTGGCCCAGCAGGAGTGCTACGCTGTCCGGTACCCTAGACCCTGCGTCCCAGCTCACTGCTCCTCAGCCTCACCAGCCACCTCTGACAGAGTCCAGCATGTTCTCCCTCCTACGCCTCCCAGATCAGGTACACACTGCTCTCTCCAGTCCTATGGAGGGCTCCCTGCTCTGGTGATCCTGCCACCTGCCCTCTGGGTTGCAGGGAGGGGACCAGACGAGCCTGCCAAGGCCAAGCTGGGACCATAGCTCAGGCAGATGTGCCTCTGCGCACAGCCTTCTGCAGAATGGATGGGGAAGGTGGTGACTTCTTGTTGTAAGACATGCTGTTTGTTTCCTGTTCCCTGTTCTCCTATGTCCCTGTGACACAGAGATGGGACCCGGGTCTGGGTGGCCTGGGATAGCAAGGGAGGTATGTTTGCACTTCCTGCTTAGCCATCCTCGAAAGCCCTGCAGGGATAGCCAGGACATTGGGGTAGTGGGAAATCCTGCTCCTCTTGGCTGGGCCTCACTGGCTGGACTGATCAGGACGTCTGCTGTTAGAGCCATCTGGGCTGAGGCCCGGCTCTGTGCTGCTCATCGCCTTGGAAACACACATTCCATATTTCCATGTGCTGTTTCCAGTCAGTTCACAGAAGAGGCCTGAGGTAAGTCCCGCCTGAGTGGTGTGAACAGGTTAAGTGTCCTCTCTGAGCCTTACTTTCCTCATCTGTAAAATGGGAATATGCACCGTATCCCCTAGTAGGTTGCTACTGAGACTTGGTGCTTGAGGCCACGCAGGCACACAGGGCACACGCTACGTGTGTGTCATGCAACATAAAACCTGTCTGCCTGCAGTGAGCCCAGAGGTGCAGCTACCCACAAGGGAGGCAGAGCCCGAGATGCTGGGCCCTGAGGACGTGCCTCCAGCAGTGTTTCTTGACAGGGCCAGTGCGGTCAGAGTGACGCCCCTCAAGGATATCCACGTCCTGATTCAAAGAACCCGTAAAGACATTACCTTACCTGGCAAAGGGAATTCAAGTTGCAGATGGAGTAAGATTGCTCAGACCCTGAGCTGAGAAGATTATCAGGATGATCCAGTGGGGCTCCATGTAATCACAGGGGACCTGAAAGTGGGAAGAGGGAGGCAGAAAAGGAAAACCAGAGATGTGGCATTAGGAGGACTCTGCCCGCCTTTGCCAGCTCTGATGATGGAGGAGGGCATGGGCCAAGGAGGGCAGGCAGCTCCAGGGGCTGGAAGAGATGAGGAAACGGCTTCTCCAGAGCATCCAGAGGGAACCCTGCTCACACCTCCATGGGAGCCCAGTGAGGCCCAGTTTGGACTCTGAGCTCCAGACCTGAGAGCTGACTGACAAATCTGTGTGATCTGAGGCCACCAAGCCTGTGGCATGGAGATGGGTGACAGCGGGGTAGGAGCTGGCGTGCCCTTGCTGTCTTCACCTCTCCCATCAGGCAGGGCCTCTGTGTTAACAGCTCATCTTCCTGCATCTGTGGCATAAGTCTAGATCTTAATCCAGCCTTTTTCAAGCTTGAAAGGGTGTATAACTTTGTTAAGACAGCTGGCCCCTTTCTAAATTACAGCTGCTTTGTATAAATTATAGCTGCTTTTTATGTCCATAAATCTGTCCAAAGGCCTTATTTCTAGGCAGAGTAATATCTTTTTTTCCAGACTTTAAGACATCTATTGGCAGCATCACTGACTGTTCACTTGCTTTTTATTCTTTTTTCTGTTCTTTCTTCTCCCTTCCTTCCTTCCTTTCTTCCTTCCTTTCTTCCTTCCTTCCTTCCTGCCTTCCCTCCTTCCTTCCTTCCTTCCTTCCTTCCTTCCTTCCTTCCTTCCTTCCTTCCTTCCTTCCTTCCTTCCTTCCTTCCTTCCTTCCCTCCCTCCCTCCCTCCCTCCCTCCCTCCCTGCCCCCCTCCCTCCCTGCCTCCCTCTCTCCCTCTCTCTCTTCCTTCCTTCCTCTTTCCTTTCCTACAGGAAGTCCGGGCCAACACTGTTCCTGGTGGCTGCCTTGGCACAGCACAAACACAGCTGGCACAGCACAAACACAGCTGTCCCTGAATGCTGTACAGTGACCTGAGGGACAGCTCTGTGCAAGGCCACCGGCCACAGAAGACCTGTGGCCACAGCCGACTTTGCACTGAACAGAGAGGCAGCAGGGAAGTTGCAGGCAGAGAACCAGGGGCCAGGACGTGTGCAGGTGCCTGGACCTCACTTGCCTTGTTTGAGGTGAATGGGGCTTGTGTGATGTTAAAATGCAACTTCCACCCATTTCCATTTATTGCAAAAATAATACCATGAACCTTTCACCCAGGTGAAATGGAGGCAGGATGATAACAACGCCAGGCATTTGAGACATTTTCATGCTTTTTTGTAGAGTCCTTGTGATTTCTACATAGATAATTATGCCATCTGCAAATGGGAACAATTTTATTTCTTGCTTTCCAATCTGCAGGCCTTTATTTTTTTTTTTCCTGGCCATTGATGTGGCTGAAACACCCCACCTTAGATTGAATAGGAGTTGTCAGAGGGGACGGGTGCAGTCAGTCTTTTATCATTAAGTACGATTTCAGCTGTGGATTTTTAATAGATGTTCTTTATCAAGTTGAGAAAGTTCTCCATTATTCCTATCTTTCTGAAAGTTTTTGTTATCAATGGGTGTGCATTTTGTCAAACGCTTTCTCTACGAGAGTTCGTATAATCATGTGATTTTTCTTCTTCAGTCTGTTGATATGGTATATTGTGTTGATTGATTTCTAATATTGAGACAGCACTGCATACCTGGAATAAACCCCACTTGCTCATAGTGTATAATTTTTTTAATTTATTACTGATCTTTATTTGCTGATATTTTGTTAAGAATTTTTCCATTTATATTCATGAGATTGTGGTCTACAGTTTCACTGTTTTGTATTGAATAGTCCTATAATTATTCCGGAAATTGAATTCATAATTTTAAAATTTCACACAAAAAGTCATGAGGCCTAGATGGTTTCACTGCAGAATTCTGTGACATAATGTGGTTTTAGCATCAGGCCGATACTGGCTTCATAAATCAGTTGAGAAGGTTTTCCTCTCCTAGTTTCTGGAGGATATTGCATAGACTTTGGGTTAATTGCGTTACAACCATCTACTAGAATTCTGCAGTGAAAGCATCTAGGTCTAAGTTATGAATTCAATTTCCAGAATAGCTATAGGACTATTCAAAATATCCATTTCATATTGGGTGAGTTGGGTAGTTTGTACTTTTCAAATAATTCCTTTATTTGATAGAAGGTGCCAGATTTAAGTCTGTAGAGAGGGTGGCTTGTGATATTCTATTATTTCCCTTTTGTATCTGCAGGATCACAGTGCATTTCCTATTTGTTTCCTGGTATTGGTGATTTGTGTCTTCTCTCTTTTTATCGCCTCAGTCTTGTTGGAGGTCTGTCCGTTGTATTGATCTTTATAGAGAATCAAGATTTTGTTGACTGGTGTTCTGTATGGTGTGTGTTTGTTTTCAATTTCATTGACTTCTGCTCTTCATTATTATTATTTTTTCCTTCTGCTTGCTTTGAATTCATTTTGTTCCTTTTTCCTTTTTTGAGAGGGGAGCTTAGATGATTGATTTGGAAGATTACCTTCTTTCTAATGTGAGTATTTTGTGCTATGCATTTCCCTCCCAGTGTTACTTTACCTGCTACCTACTCATTTTGATATGCTGTATTTTAATTCTTATTTAGTTTGATAGACTTTTAAAAATTTTCCCTAAAACTTTCCCTTTAACCTGTGGATTATTTAGAAGTTTGTGGTTTAGTTTCTAAGTGTTTGAAGAGATCCTTGCTTTCATTCTGTTATTGGCATGTAGTTGATTCCACTGTGGTAGAAAAAGAAAATGTGCATGACTTCAATTCTTTCGAATTTTCTCAGGACAGTTGTGGGCCAGCATATGGCCTATCTTGGTCTCAGTTCCCTGGATACTTGTAAAGATTGTTTACTTGCTGTTGTTAGGTGGAATGGTCTCTAAACATTGATTAAATCCTGTTGGTTGATGATATTGTTGAGTTCTGTATCCTTACTGATTTTCTATCACTGGTGGGGAGCACAGTGTGGCAGTCTCCAACCACAAGTGTGGATGTATCTATTTCTCTTTCAGTTCTATCAGTTTTGCTTCAGGTATTTTGAATTTCTATTCTTTGGTATGTACACATTTAGCAATGTTTTCTTGCTGGATTAACCCTCTTATTATATAATGTTCTTCTCTGTCTCTAGTAATTTTCTTCACTGTAAAGTCTACTTTATCTGGTATAATCATCACTGCTTCCTTTTGTTTAATGCTTTCATGGTATATTTTTTTCCATCCTTTTACTTCCAACTTGTATATACCATTTTATAACAAGTGAGCTTCTTGTGGATAGTTTATATTTGGATCATGTTTTCTTTCTTAAAAAAATCACTGTGATACTCTTTGTCTTTTAATTAGTATATTTAAACCATTTAGATTTAATATAACTATTGATATTTTACTGCATGAATCTTCTCTTATTTTGTGTTTTCTGTTCTATTTTTAAAATTTCTCTGTTGTCTTTATTCTGTCAGTTTTAAAACATGTTTCAAATTCCAGTTTAATTTTTTATAATGTTTTTGATTGTATCTCTTTGTATAGGACTTTTAGGGATTGTTCTATATATTAGTAGATAATGTGTGTGCATTTATATATACACACACACACACATATCTTAAGTATATATTTATCTGGTGATACATGTATGTGTGTCTATGTATATGATATATACATATTACATACAATATATACAGATGTTCCTCGCCTTACTATGGGGTTATGTCCTGATAAACCAATTGTAAGTTGAAAATATTTTAAGTTAAAAATGCAGTAAATATCCCAATCAACCCGTCACAAAGTTGAAAAATCATGAGTTGAACCACTCATGATATATATAATATATTATATTATATATTATATATTTATATTTTATATACATTTATATATTTATAATATATAATCACAAAGTTGAAAAATCATGAGTTGAACCACTCATGACATATATAATATAATATATTATATATTATATAGTTATGTTTTATATAAATTTATATTTTATATAAATGTATATATTACATAAAGTATAAATATATAATATACAATATAATACATAATATATATAATATATAATACATAATATAATATAATACACACACACATATATAGAGAGAGAGAGAGAGAAAGAGAGAGAGAGAAAGAGAGAGAGAGAAAGAGAGAGAGAGAAAGAGAGAGAGAGAAAGAGAGAGAGAGAATTCTGGATATATCTCTCTCTAGAGAGAGAGAGAGAGTTTCTGTGTATTTATATATATACAGTTTCTGTGTGTTTCTATGTATTTATATGTCTAAACACACACACACACGCAGAGACATACACACCCTATTGGTTCTGTTTCTCTGGAATCAATGTGGTTCCAGAGAACCAGAGAGATAATTCTGGATATTTCTCTCTCTCCTTCTCTCTCTCTATATATATATCTGTATATAGATATAGATAAATACCTAGATCTATAAATGTATCTATATAGATATAGATAGAGACAGAGACAGAGAGAGAGGGAGAGAGAGAAAGAGAGAGAGAGTGAGATGATAAGAAACTGGCTCATGTGGTCACTGAAGCTAACAAGCTCCAAAACCCACAGGGTGACTGAGCAGCCTGAGACCCAGGAGAGCGGGTGGTGTAGTTGCATTTTAACAGTCGGGCTTGAGAGCCAGGAAGAGCTCATGTTTCACTGAAGGCAGGAAAGTCCCCAGGTGGTCAGGCGGGAGGAGCTCCCGTTTACTTACGTGGGGCTTGCCTTTCATTCTCCTCAGGCCGTCAGCTGATTGGATGAGGCCACTCACACTGGGGACAGCCTTGACTTCACTCCGTTCACGAATTCAGACATTCGTCTCACCCGGGACCCTCACAGACACACCTAGAGTCACGTCTGACCAAATGTGGGGCACTCCGCTACCCAGCCCGGATGACCCCTAAAATTAACCACCATGACATCTCCCATGTAGGAATGCATCTATCAAAACTAAGACATTAAAACTCACACAACAAGACTAAACTAAAGATATATTGGGATTTCCCAGTTTCCATAATGTCCTTTTGCTGCCCTGGGATCCAGTTCAGGACCCCACGTTTCACGAAGCCATCAAACCTTCTGAATCTCCAGCCTGTGCCAGAACCTCAGGCACTACTTTGATTTATAACTTTGACTGTGTTGAAGTGACTTGTTTGGTATTTGCAGAATGTCCTTTCACTTGGCCTGACTTTTTTTAAATAATTAAACTGGAGATACCTGCTTTGGGGGAGATGACCAGGAGGAAGTGCCTGCCTCCTCACATCCCATCAGGGGCGCCGACATCCACATAACCAAGTGCAGATGAGTAAACCTCTAACACGGGGTTAAGGTGGTGTCTGCCAGGTCTCTCCCCGATACAGTTACTGCTTTTCCCTTTTACCTCTATTCTTTGGGAAGTGAGTCATTAAGTCCAGCCCACCCACAAGAGGGGAGAGGATTCAACTCCACTTCCCAGAGCCAGGAGCGTCTATGTGCATGGTTAGGAATTCTTCTGAAAGGAAGGTGTGTTCCTTCTCCTCTCTTTATTGATTTATCCAATCTTTTGTTCAATCATCCTCATTTCAGAGGGAGCAGGTGGAGACTCCCCTGTAGGCATGGACTCGGGTATGTTCCTTGTATACTCTGGGTTACAACCCAAAGTCCAGGCTCTCCACTTGCCAGGAGGTCTGCACTGATAGGGTGGTGTGGGTCCCGTGCCTGCTGGCAGGAGTCCAGAGTTCCCCTCCCTACCTGTCCTTCTCTGATCCCACTCTTTACTTTCTAAGGTCTCTTTACCCTCCCTTTATTTCATCTGCCAGCACAACAGTTATCTTTCCTTTGGAGGATTTCTGGAAGTTTCTGCTGTGGAGAAGACAAAAGGAAACAGCCTGTATGCTGAGCCGGGCCCTGCGAGGCTTCGTGCTGATTCCTGTTGGCAGCCCCAGTACACGTGTGTTTCAGGTTGCTGGCTCCACGCAGAACCCAGACCCTTACAGGGTCAGTCCAGCGCCACCAGCCCAGGAGTGCTACGTGATTGATACTGGCCCCGTGCCGTGGGGGTTCAGCCTGCCCCGTGCCTACCCTCTCAGCCTCCACCACATGGGAACCAACAGAATGTCTACTTTGTGTGCCAGACACTGGGATGTGCTGCTTGGCGAATATAATGCACCTGACCCTTCGCTTTATGTAAGCAAAGGAAAGAGCAAACCCTCTCCTTCGCTCCTTCCCTGATGCTGCAGGCTCCACGTAATGAGGGTGCGGGATGCCATGCGGGTGTCCCATCAGTCTTGATCAATGGAGTTCTGCTTGCTTTTGCTGTCACCTAAGCATAATGATGCTGGAGACACAGAGGAGGCTCATCTCCAGGGCTTTGAGTGGATCTGTCAAGGCCTGAGAAACCCAAGAAAAAATAGCAGAAGAGGAAGAAGGAAAGACCTGTAGATTCAGTCTGCAGTAGGAGTCCCCCCTCCACATTTGCTACTCCAATACCTGACTCAGAAAGGGCTTTTATTTGCTGAGAGGAAGTGAAGATGATCCGAGATGTACCAGGGGCAATGGCCAGGCTGAAGATGAAGCCCTAACCTGCCAAGGTTGCCTGTTGCGATGGGAAGAAGCAAGGTCCATTGTTCCTGGCGACAGCTGAGAAGGGTTGGCTGTGGAGAGGGATCGGCAAAGCCACTGGCCCACCAGCAATGAGGCTCATCTAAGCAGGTGCCTCCGGACCCGGAGGGAGGCACTAAGAGGACAGGACAGCAGCAGAGATCAGGGTGGAGCCCATGCAGGAACAAGGGAGCAGCCAGGACAATGTTAGTCACCCTCATTCAGAGGGAGTCAGTGGAAGCGCCCCTGTAGGTGCCTCCTGGTAGGAGTGGAAGCTGCTGCTGCCCCATTTAATGTCCAGAAGAGCCCAGGACTCCGCCGTGGGGCAGGGCAGGCAGGGAGCCACAGCAGGAAAGCGCCAGGACTTCTGTTGATCCATATACGAGATACGGAGGTATTGTTTGGGCAAAGATTGAGAGGTGCTCATATTTGTGATGGAGTGGAAGGCTGGTGACAGTCTAAAGGAAGGGGCAGGCAGAGGGGTCAGCTGCACAGGACTAGGACATACCTGTAGCACAGGTGCAGACTGCAGCACAGGGGTGGAGACCACAGTACAGGTGGGGATCTCAGGGTAGGTGGGGATCTCAGGACAGGTGGAGAGCTCAGGACAGGTGGAGAGCTCAGGACAGGTGGGGAGCTCAGGACAGGTGGAGAGGTCAGGACAGGTGGGGAGGTCAGGACAGGTGGGGAGCTCAAGACAGGTGGGGAGCTCAGGACAGGTGGAGAGGTCAGGACAGGTGGAGAGGTCAGGACAGGTGGGGAGCTCAGGACAGGTGGAGAGCTCAGGACAGGTGGAGAGGTCAGGACAGGTGGAGAGGTCAGGACAGGTGGAGAGCTCAGGACAGGTGGGGAGCTCAGGACAGGTGGGGAGCTCAGGACAGGTGGAGAGCTCAGGACAGGTGGGGAGCTCAGGACAGGTTGGGAGTTCAGGGCAGGTGGAGAGCTCAGGACAGGTGGGGAGCTCAGGACAGGTGGAGAAGTCAGGACAGGTGGGGAGCTCAGGGCAGGTGGAGAGCTCAGGACAGGTGGGGAGCTCAGGGCAGGTGGAGAGCTCAGGACAGGTGGAGAAGTCAGGACAGGTGGGGGACCACAGCACAGGTAGGGATCTTAGGACAGGTGGGGACCTCAGCACAGGTGAACCACTTACTCAGACCTGCCTCCAGCCAACCCTGGCCTCCTCCCTTGTCTTTTCTTCCCACAGGCCCCGTTTCTAACACTGTTCCCAGCAGCCTGGAGGAGCTGCTGTCAAATGAGAAACTGGCCAAGGCAGCCCTTGCCCAATCCTTGCCACAGGGTGGAGGGAGACTTCCGCCTCTGATGTCATTAATAGCGGAGGGTCCGGTCAAAGTTTTCATGGTTCATATGTGGGACAGTGTGTTTTAAAAGTAATAAATACCTGGACCTGCAGGCAGCATGTAGACTTTTAATAGTCAAACTAGAAGGATATCAACTATTTCAGAAACCTCTGTATCAATGGTCTATGCAGGACTGTTTGGAGAATTTCTTGGCGAGAAGAGATCAGTTTGTCCTTAACCCTGCCTTTGAAGCTGACCAATGAGAAACGCCTCTCGGATAGTTTATCTGGGCTGTGGGCTTTATTAGCAAATATTTAAAACAGCTCCAGAGAATCATTATACAAGATCAAAGCAGATGATTAAAAAGCTGATTTGCTCCTGAGTGGAAGAAAATTATGCATGTGTTTGTGTACATATATATACACGGATTTCAAATATGAGCTGGAGCAAGCCCATATGTTAAAAATGTTTTTATTTTAAAACTTCAAATACATCATATGTTATTTATTTGCATTTAATGTTTAAACGAAGAGGAAAAAATTTCTCCCCACAAGTAAGTCAAGGCCAGGACCACAATCTTGCAAAGGCCAGATTCTATCGCTCTGGTTAATTGGATCTGTCTTCAAGGTCACCCTGTCAATACCTCAAGGGCAGCAGAGGGCACAGAGACTGCTGGGAATGGATGAGCACGAGGCCGGCTCCCGGGGCCTGGCTCAGGCCTGTGGGGAGCTCTCAGTCGCCACCCCAGCCATCTTTCTCGAGGCAAGTGATCTGGGGTGGCAGTGCCCTCCACGATGTCCTGGGTAAGTAAATGACTGTGTTGTGCTTGAGAGATTTACAGCCTGCCCCGTTCTCCTGTTTATAGCTTTGGAGTTATTTTTAACCTCACAGAACATCTAAAATGTCCTCCCCAAGCTCTGTGGCATGTGGACAGCTGGATAAACTCAGAGGACGCTGCGGGCTGCAGGATCCTTGGGGGAGGCTGCCTGCAGCCCAGAGGCAGGAGCGAGAGAGTCCCGACCTGTCAGCTCCCTTCTCTTTCTCACGTCTGTGCTATGCACTTGGGGCTGGGCTTGCAAAGGCCTCTTCAACTTGAAAATGTAAATTGGGAAATGTGTTCGCAAAGCCCCACTCCTTGTATGCTCAAATAGTCTTCTGTTCAGCCCTGAGAGAATTTTCTCACCTAAAGTGAGAAGCACAAGAGAACCGGAAAGAAATAGAAAATCAAGATTCCTCTTCCCTGGGGAAATCGAAAACAAGATGGTGTGGGTGAGGATCGGTGGAAACTGTGGTGATTCTGGGGATTTCTGCTGCGTCCACCACTGGGGTTCAGACAAGGGAGACCTTGGTGTGTTTGCTGGGGACGATCAACAGGTCTCCGTGCGCCTCGCTGCTTCCTGGGTTCGAGATGGTTGAGGCTGTCATATTAATGAAGAGTCACGTCGAAGTCGGGTAGATTTGAGTCAGAATGGGTCTGGTGTCTGCGACGTGATAAGGCGGGACATGAACATGATGCCAGCCTTGTTGTGCTAGGCTCGAGGGTGTTTTGAGCCTTCTCCATTCTTCCCAGTGTGATTTTATTAATCCACTGCAGCCGAGTTGCTCGCTCGGTCACAACCTAGAGCAGACCAGAGCACCACCCGGCCAGGTCCGTTAGGGCCCTGGTGGTTGCCATCAGGCCAGGCTGTGGCACAGTGCATTGCCAAAGAAAAACACATTCAGACTTAGGTCAAGAGAGACTTTTATTCAGGATGATTGCCACAAGAGGAGGACCCCTACTGCACTAGGGAAGGGTGTCCTGCAACAGGGAGAAGCTCGGACCACGAGATCTGAAAGAGTCCCAGAAGTCAGGCAGAAAGGGATTCTCTCTATCTTATAGCGGGAAGTCAACAAGGCTAGGAAGAAACAGGAAGGGGCGGTGTGTGGTGTGACGAAATGATTCATCAGGGAACGTTCTCCAGAGTAGCTGATGATTCATCAGGGAACGTTCTCCGGAGTAGCTGTTCGTGAGAAGTTGCTCCACGCTCCCAAGCTCCAGAGTCGGCCAAAGTTCAGAGCTGGGGAAAGGAGAGAAGCCTGTGTCAGGGAGGAAATGAGGTTTTGTCTACCCTCTTAAGTGTAGCGTCTGGGGCCTGCAAATTAAACTGGCAAAGGACAGATTCCCTGGAGGGCAAGTTTATTTACACATGCAAAGCTCATCGACGCAGGAGTGCTCAGGGATAACTAACTGAAAGCAGTGGCTAGAATCTGGGGTGCAGGTACCCAATTCAGCAGGGAGAAGGGATAAGAGAGAGAAAGCCTTATGAGAAGAACAAATAGGTTTCTTTAGTTACGACAATGGGTTTTGGGCAGAACAAATGACAGAAGAAAGCATGTAACAGTGCTCGTTTATGCGGCTGTGAGTGGTCACTCTGTCTTCCCCATGGACATGAAACTGTCCTGAAGGCAGGATTTTTGGTAGATTTACTCTTGCTCTCTCTCCTGGGAGCAGAACTGCCCTGAAGAGGAAATGTATGGCTGCTTTATTTCCCAGAAGTTACTGCTTTTAGTCAGATAAGGGGAGCTCCAAGGAGGCTCCTTCCTGCGTCTGTTGAATCTCAGATATCTTCAGCTTAAAATAAGCTTCATACCAACTCTGGGCTTCCAAGTGCATCCCCACACCTGACTAAAGTTTGGCCAAGTCAAATTAGTGGGCATTTTGTCCAGAATGGTCAGTGGAGACAAGTATTACATAGTTTAGCTCATCATTCATGCAGCAAAGCCTGGGGATGGGGAAGGTCTGGACGCGGCCTGTCCTAGGTAAACAGAGGCAGCTGTGAGCCTCATCCAAGTTGTGTGGACTTTGCAGTGAGCCCTTTCCAAGAGCACTGGGGTTGGGGGCGGGTAACTTCCCAGAGCACCAGGGTTGGGGGGATTTAACTTCCCAGAGCACCTGAGTGCAAGGAGGTAATTTAACTTCCCAGAGCACCGAGGGATAGTCGGGGGGCGTTACCTGCTGCTGTTCCCCAGGGTCACAGGAGGCTGGGCAGTGATCTGGTGGGTTCCAAGGCAGGGCGAGGCTGTGGGAGTCTTTAATCACTGGCATTGCTTTTCAGTGCTCTCCAGAGAACGCTCTCTTTACTGCCTGTGCCTGGGGTGGGCCTGCCTACCACACACCCTGGAGGCTACTGCCAAGCCCAGGTATTACAGCAGTGGGGAAGGAACCCACTTGGGAATTGCACCAGCAGAGTGGATGATGAGAATTGAGAATTTTAAGAAAATAGAAGAAAACAATCCAGGACTTCTTCCTCCTGAGTATATTTGCAACTCTGATTTCAAACACGTCTTTGGTCAGCTCAGCTCAACGGGCCTTCTGCATGGCTGGGAGTCTCCCTGAGGTCTGCGTTTCCCAGGCTTCAGGAGCTGGACCAGACCACATTGGGAGTAGCCAGGCTGGCTCATGCTCCCTATTGAAGGCACCCACATGCACCAGTGGGTCCACATTCCTGGGCTACACTGCTGGACACAGGACATCTCAGTGGCCTTGGAGGAAGCAGAGAACTGCTCTGCCTCAGTGGTTTTTGTCAAAGACGTGTGCCCTGGCTACAGGCACACACACTACAGGGCTGTGATTCATATCTGAAAATTGTCCCAGCTCATCAGAGAGCTTCCCAAAGGGCAGTCCTGGAATATCTCAGCGTAGACCTTCCACAGGGAATGCAGAAGTGTGACAAGGAAGAGCTCAGATTTCAGAACTTCCTTGCCTAGGGACGACAGGTGTTGGCTGCGAATACTTACTAGCCCTGCCCACTGCACACAGGAGACACTGAGGAGACATTAGCAGGCACAGCAGGCAAAGGGGCTGGAAGGCTTAGGACAGCCCTCATACCCACCCACCCCCTGGCAGCCCACATTTGCATATGGGGAGACTCATCTGCTTCTGTTTCACAGGTAAGTGCCTCTCAGGCTGGTTTTCCAGGTTACTGTAGCTACCGTTTTCTCCCCAAGCCATATTGCTGGTGATATCTTTGGGATGGACTCAAGAGGAAGGGGACAATCTCAGGTAGGATGGGGGCTCCAGGGAGGCAATGCATGCAGCATTAGGTGGCCACCGGGTTGGGCAGGAGGCGGTCAGGGAGAAGGAGGGTCAGGAGGCTGAGAAGTGGTCAGGAAAGAGAGGACACTGCCCAGCCCAGCCCAGGCACATCAGGGCAGAGGAGCTGAAGAAAAGATGAAGAACAGAGACCCCAGGCAGGACTTTCCTCTTTACTGCAAGTGTCTGTCATAGGCATTTCAGGCTGCCGGTGTTTTCAGGATATTTCCAGAATCTTCTGCACTGCTGCCAAAAGTCTGCTGTGCTGCCTTGTGCTGTCAGGGGCTCTGTCCCCAGCAGGCTGCTGACTCCTCTAATGAGGGCCTTTTACGCTTATCGGTAATTGGTAATTTTGGTAATTGTTGGTTTAAGATCCCAAATAATTAGTGACACAATGTCTTAAGAAAAAGAAAAGCAATAAAGTCATCTGGTTCAAGTGTGTCACCTTGGGATCCACAGAGCACAGGGAGCTAGAACTGCATTTTCCATACTAGAAGATTCCACCGTGAGCTTTCGGTCACTGGGTTTGGACTCTGAATGCATCTGAGAGTGGGCACGGCAGTCCTAAGTGCTGGCCTATAATTCCGTCAAGTTAGGTGCAGATCAGGATGGCAAATCCCAGGCATTCGCTCCCCCACCTGGCCCAGCAGGGGGCTTGAATGACCTGTGACTTCACGAAGTCTGGTCGTTGGTTACGAGCTTTAGACCAGCTATCAGGGAAGAAGAAAAAAGACATACCAAGACATTGGATCGGGGGAACAAAATGCAAACAAGTTTTGTCTCCACTGAGCTCTGCAGAGTCGATTTGAAAGGGTTTCTGTTGTGGTCTCAGAAGACTCCCAGCAGGGACAGGGACTTTTTCCTCTTGTCAGAAGCTGTTGGTGAGTGAGGCCGGAAGGGCCACACTGGGCAGTCTACGGACCCTTTGAAGCCCTGGGCTTTCTCACCTAAACCGTCTCAGGGCCTCAGCCTGTGGGGCTCTGGCTTTGGACTTTTTCCACAAGAAAGGCAAGGAGAGAATGTGCTTTTCCAGAGTTTGAGTGGTCATGAGAAGAAACAAGAAGGCGGCTGTTGGAGGGAAGCCGGGGAGATGTGGGAAGGAAGCCTCCTTGTCTGCAGGGAGGGCAGGAGGCGCTGGGCTGGAACCAGGGAGACATGGGAAGGAAGCCTCCTTGTCTGCAGGGAGGGCAGGAGGCGCTGGGCTGGAACCAGGGAGACATGGGAAGGAAAGCCTCCTTGTCTGCAGGGAGGGCAGGAGGCGCTGGGCTGGAACCCAGACAGAAGCCCAAAGGCCCAGCCAGCCCCACCAGATGGCCAGGCAGGTGGAGCTCAGGTGAGACCCGCAGGTCACAGCAGAGGCAGGGGTGGCCCTGTGGCCCCAGGCAGCCCTGCCTCCACCCGGCCATAGCAGCTTCAGCAACAGGGAGGCACAGGGGCTTTTGCCACAGACTCTGCCAGAGGAGGGGCATCTGGGCTGGGAAAGATGAGGTGGAGATGCCAGGTGGGGAAGGATGGCAGCCAACTGAGCAAGAAGCTGCCCAGGGAGTCACTCAGGGGAGGGCAGGGGTGTCTGCAGTGCAGGACCCAGGCCGCCTCTGCTCATCTCTGTGCAGGGTTGGGAAAGCAAAACCCGGGGAGGCTGTTTGGCTGTTGGTGTCTGGGGAAGCTGGGGCAATGGCTGCCACGGGGGCTGTCCTGAGATCCTCAGCGTGGTTATCGTGGGGTTCTTCGGGTGTCCTGCTGGACTTCCTTCTGAGCTTTTCCGGACACTCAGACTTTCTAGCCCCACGTCTCCACAGCGTCAGCAGGGCCCCTTATCCCCCTTCTTCCCTTAGAGTCATGGAAAGGTATGGGGAGGCCTCCCAAAGGCATGCCATTTTAGCAGAGCTGGTTATGTACTTCATCTTCTCAGAGCTCTCGCAGAGTTCCGCCAGCCTGCAGTTTCTCTAAATAATCCGTGTGCCTTTCCCCTCCAGCTTTCCCTGCTGCCCTGGCCATTTCCGATTTCAGTCGCTATGAGAGTCTGAGGGGGCCCAGCCGTGGTCAGGGGCCAGAATGCAGCTGCGTTTCTGCAAGTCCGTTTATAAAATCCCCTGAACCGGACTCATTTTGCTGCAGTTTTGGATATGGGTCCCATTTGCTCGGATGGTTTGGCTTCTGGGATGGCCAGAAGCAATCACTTCCCCCATTTCTTTCGCTCTCTCTAATTTTCTTCTGATTTGCGGTATCTTCTCTGATTTGCACTCAGGGCTGCTCTGCTCTTGGGCTTCAGCGCCTGGTGGGGGAAGGAGGCGGGCAGCTGGGGAAGGCCTGCAGGGCTGGAGTTTGGCGCTCTGAGGTCTCAGCACCTTGGAAACCCATGGGTCTGGGAATTCTTTTACTGTGCCATGAAGTTCTGCGAGGAACCAGGGCTGAAAACGGACACAGCAGCTCTTTCCTGAAAGAGGGGGCTGAGTCCTCTACGGCAATTGTGGGAGGATGCACCTCGCGGGCTCAGGAGGCAAAGGCTGGGGAGGCGGGATGGGGATGAAGACATAAGACATGGCAGGGGGAGTTTAAAGACCACAGGGCCTGCCTTCTCCCTCGCTCGGCCCATGAGTCCTTCAAGAAAGTTCATTCAGAGCCGAGACCCATCACCTGCACGTAGCACTCAAAGGAGGCGGCCCTGGAGCTGGGCGGCTTCCCTCCATTTGGTTCTTTTTTTTTTTTTTTTTGAGACGGAGTCTCACGCTGTTGCCCAGGCTGGAGTGCAGTGGCGCGATCTCGGCCCACTGCAAGCTCCGCCTCCCGGGTTCCCGCCATTCTCCTGCCTCAGCCTCCTGAGTAGCTGGGACTACAGGCGCCCGCCACCGCGCCCGGCTAATTTTTTGTATTTTTAGTAGAGACGGGGTTTCACCGTGGTCTCGATCTCCTGACCTTGTGATCCGCCCGCCTCGGCCTCCCAAAGTGCTGGGATTACAGGCTTGAGCCACCGCGCCCGGCCTCCATTTGGTTCTAAGGTGTGCAGAGGGCTCAGACCTTGTTGAAAATAAAAACAGCCACTGCAATTCTCATCATTCCTGTAATAATCCTTCCATTTGTTGGAGATGTGCACCGACGTGGACCTCTGTGAACACACATGCAAGGCACTGAAGCCCTGTGCGGTGGAGCACGGGGAGATGCAGGCCCAGCCCCGTAGCTGTGTCCAGGACTCTCGCATCTGCACCGCTGAGACTGGCCTGGCCGGCTGGGACCCACAAGCCCCCTGCCCCTGCTGAACATGGGGCGGGGCCTAACTCTGAGTTTTGTGTGGCATCTGTTAGACGCAGACAGACTGACAGAGCAAACTGTGAGTTTGTGTGGCATCTGTTAGACACAGACAGACTGACAGAGCAGGTTGTCCCTCCTGCCCTGTAGCCAGCACAGGGAGAAGAGGTGGCCTAGAGCCAGCGTCATCCAGGCAGCGGTGGCCACAGGACCTGGGAGAATCCCAGAGCCGTGTGACTGTGGTCGGGGAGGCTGCCTCTCGGCTGCTGCCTGCTACTGCTCCGAACTCCCTCTCTCAGGTAAACCCGTGCCCAGAATCAATAATGAGATGATGAAAGGGCCGGATTTAGAACCAGCACCAGGGCAGGGCCTACCCCAGGTCACCAGTGCCGTCTGATGTCATGAAGTGGGTCTATGGCTCCCTGGGTGCCTGGGCTGGGGTCCGGCAGCCCTTCCAATTGCTCCAAGTGGAAGGGGACCCCCAGGGAGTCCCACAGGAGCAGAAGGGCCGTCCTGAGTTTCCACGAAACATCTCCCTGTCCCTTCCTGGAGCCCTGCTCGCTGCCCCGTGTCTGCTGCACTTTGAGAACCAACGGAAGCTCTCTGCGTGGTATTGTGGGTCTGAGGTTCTTGGCCTGATGGTGAAAACATCAAAGCCCAACACAAAACTCTTTTCCTCTGGGTGTATGTGCATGTTTTCTGGAAGAACAGCCACAGTCTTAATCGAATTTTAAAGACGTCTGTGGTCCCCACACCACCCTCCAAATTAAAAATGTTTGCTTGATACTTTTACACACACACCCTCACACACGTGCTCTCTGTCTTACACACACACCCTCACACACGTGCTGTCTTACACACACACACCCTGACACATGTGCTGTCTTACACACACACACACACACACGTACATTTCCTTTGTCAGCAATGACTCCTTTCAGCTAAGGGCAGCCCATGGTGCTGGCACCGCGTGCAGTGAAAGCTCTCTGCTCTCGCTGGCCCTCTACCAAACTGCGTTCGAAAGGTCCAAGCACCTTCTTCCAGACTCGACCTGGGTGCCGAGCTTCTCTAGGCATTTCATTTGTTTTTCTTGTTGTTTGCTTGCTAATAAACCATACTGGAAATACTAATTCAACCTCTGACGAACCCAAAAGCTTCGGCTACATTTGCCTCTGCCTGTGAGTATGTCTAGGGATTTAGGAAAGTTTCCCAAAAATTATTGGAGGAACTTCTTTGTGTTCTTCTAGAAGAATTCGGCATAGCTGAGAACACCCACAGAGCCCTCTTTCTCTCTAGTCACTCAGTCCCAGGGCAGAAGACACCCGGTCGCATCTACACCACGGACAGCTGGTTCTGAGGCCTTGAAACAGTGGAGCAAGAGGGGTTGCTATGTGCTTCACGCCCGGTGCCTCCTGCTGCCTGGAGGACACGTCACCAGCTTCAGCTGTGGAGGGGCCTTCTGCCATTTCACCACACTTCAGGCCTCTAAAGCGTCCAGCTCCACACTCCTGTCCCTGTCTCCAGTCCAGGAGGTCAAGCTTGGTCCCCACTGTCTATTGGTTTTATTGGTCTTGGAGACGACATTGCTCTGAAGAGGGAGCTGTCCTGGGAGGCAGCGGGGATCGCCAGTTCTCCCCACCTCCCTGTCTCCCTCATCCCTGGTCCTTGGCTCTGGCTGGCCTTCAGTCACTCAGTGGCTTACAGGTGGACATTTGCCAGTTTGCTTGTATCCAAGCAGTTTTACACATTCATGAGGCAGAAAAGAGAAGCTGCCATGTATTTTAGCAGCTGAATTTAAAAGACTTTGAAGGGATTGTACTCCAGGAAAGAAGTGTCCCTTCCCACCGCCTGTCAGATTTGGAAGAACTTTATCAGGATGCTGACCCTGCCCCGTGCGGCCAGCCTGTGGCTGCTCACAACCTGGAGCGTGGCTCCTTCTCCCCGTCTCTCTCTCAGCTTCTCACTCACCTGTCCATCTGGTGCACTCAGGTGAGAATCAGGATGCATGGTTACGGATCTATTCATAAAATGAGATTGCATGATTTAGCCAGGAGCATCTGCTGTTGGTGCATCTAACTTCTATGAGGAGCAACTGGACACTGGTTCATAAACTGCCAGTATTGACACCCATTAGGAGCTATGGTCCCAACTGTGACCTGGCGCTTTCCCCACTCGGAGACCACAGCAGACAATCACGTGGTGTCCCAGGTCGGCACCCGGAGGGGTGGTGGCCGCTCTTTCTGAATGTGGTTCCCATACACACGTGGGAGGGAGCAGGACGGAGGCTGGGCTCCACGGGGCCTTCTGGCCATTCTTTCATGCAGATACTTTAGGTGTTAATAAAAGATGACCCCAACTGTTCTCGTCGGGTTCGTGCACACCTTTCCACATTGTGAAACCCGTGCTCAGTCTCCAGCCTTCGTTATCCATCCTCTGCCACACTCATATTCAGTCCCGCGCCACTCCTTCCTTCCCTTCTTCCTGTCTGCTCTCAGCCTCCAGGGTACCCCTCTCCTGGGCCTTCTCCTGCAGCTCTGCTTCTCTTTCTCAGAATCCAGACTGTCCCTGGCTGGTGGTCACTCAGCCCCTGTCCTGGAAGCTCGTCCGTTCTCCACCTCGGTTCATGCCTTAGGTGATTTCACACGGTACCATAACTCGGGTTACCATTGTGTGCTAGCAACTTCCTGTCCAGAACACTAGCTCTGCCCCCTCAGTCTCCAGACTGTGTGTGCCCAAGGCCCCTCAGCATCATATGCCCAGGAGCAGCTGGAAGTGAAGATGCCCAAATGGGTGCTTGGCTGGTCCCGTCCTCACAGCACTCGTGGTGTGTTCTCTATCTTGGGAAGTAGAAACTTCATTCTTCCAATCACTGAGGTCAAAAGACTTGGGCTTTTGTCCTTGTGTCACATTTCCAATCCACTAGCAAATCATCACGCCTCATTTTCAAAGTCTATCGGAATCCAACCACTTCCTGCTGTCTGCCATGAAGACCCTAGTAGAAACCTCCTTGATGTCTTGCCTGGCCTATTGCACAATGGTTCACGAAGAGACAGGTTTGGTTTTCTTTGACTGAGTTCACTGCTATGACCCCAGGCCCTAGACCAGCATTGCAGGGAGTAGGTGCTCAATAGATATTTATTGAATACATGTACAGTTTTCAAACTGGCCACTTTTCTCCAATCTACTCCCCATAGAAGCGTTAGAGTCATCATTTAAAAAGTATATTATGTTTGTCTTCTGCCTAAAACTTTCTGGTGCCTTACCCCCACTCAGGCTGAGGCACGGCCCTACCCCTACTCAGGCTGAGGCACAGCCTTACCCTCACTCAGGCTGAGGCACAGCCTTACCCTCACTCAGGCGGAGGCACGGCATCCTGCACGCTGTGAGTGCCTTCACAATGCCCACCTGCCTGGCCCTGGCCCAGCCCTGCTGATCCCCTGCCCTCCTCTTCTCCTACTTTCCCACTGATGCTGCCCAGCCACACTGGCCTCCTTGCTCTTATGCCCACCAAGCACAGCCTGCCTCAGGGCCTTTGCACACATGCTTTCTCCTGCCCAGACACCCACAGGTCTCAGCCTGTTTCATTGAGCTTCCCGCTCCAATATGACTTTGTCAGAGTAGCCTTCCGTATTCGGTCATTCTTGCATTGCTATAAAAAATACCCGAGACTGGGTAATTTATAAAGACAAGAGGTTTAATTGGCTTATGGTTCTGCAGGCTGCACAGGAAGCACAGTGCCCACATCTGCTTCTGGGGAGGTCTCAGGAAACTTCCAAGCATGGCAGAAGGTGAAGAGGAGGCAGGTGTCTCACCTGGCAGAACGGAAGCAAGGGGTAGAGGAGGTGCCACACACTTTGAAATGATGAGATCTCCTGAGAACTCATTCACTGTGATGAAGACAGTACCAAGCCACAAGGGGTCCTCCCCCATGACCCAGACACCTCTCACGAGGCCCCACCTCTAACATTGGGGATTACTTTTCAACAGCACATTTAGAGGAGACACACATTCAGACCACAGCACCATCCTTGACCCTCCATGATGGTTATTTTCCATTTGCCCCTCCATATACCCTTCTCGGCAGGCACCTGGAAGGCACAGACTCCACAACCAAAGCTCTCGTGCCTCTGGCTTCTGGTTGGGCTCAGTCAATGGAAGGCAGCAGTGTAAGACAAGGAGGGAGGAGGGAGAAGAGGGAGTCAGGGCTTTACCCCCTGGCCCCTTGCTACCTCTCTTTGACTTTGGCAATAAATGCATCTCTCTACCTATGACTGCGGTCCCAGTAGGCAGCTCCTTCTTCTATACTCACAGCTCTCGCCAGCTCTGGGAACACTGCTCTTTTCTTTTTCCTCCTCAGGCTTAAAGATGTGCACGGCTCGATGCTGTTTCCACTCCTGATGGTGCCACTATTGCTTCCGGGCTCCTTTAACTCCTCACGCAGCTCTATAAATGATCTTTCTGCTAACTCTCTGTAGTTAAACTCTCTGAGGTTGCCCTCTCTGTCCTGCTGGGGTCTTGATTGATACAGCATCCTACTTAAAACAGTTCTTCCTTCCATGTCTGCCTGCCTTTGCATTATTTGTCATTGAAACTTCTGTTAGCCAGGCATAGTGGCATATGCCTGTGGTCTCAGCTATTCCGGAAGCTAAGGCAGTAGGATCGCTTGAGCCCAGGAGGTCAAGCCTGTAGTAAGCCAAGATCGTGCCACTGAGATCCAGCCTGGGCAACAGAGCGAGACCCTGTCTATAAAAGTAATTAATTAATTAGTAAACTTTGGTGGAGCCTATTACACATTGACTACTTTAACAATCTATTTTCCCTGTCCTTTGGGAAGAAGAGACAACACGCTTGGTCGCTGTCTGTGGTCCTGAAAAGTCTTTACCTATGAGGTTGGGGATGTGACTTTTGGAGGTTCATCTCTGTCTCCCGAAGTGATGCTGCGCTTGCACAAAGCATCATGAATCTGCTTCCATGTCCTGCCTGTTAAGTTTTACCTAGGTCTGTACAGCTTGAAAACTGGGGCCTTCTCCTTGGCAGTGACGCCTCCTGAGGTTATATCAGACCCTCAGTTTCTTGAGGCCATTGTCCTGGGTCAAGAAGGGAATGCACATCCACAGTCCCCCATGTCCTCTTCCTCTCATAACTGCTCACTGCAACCAAGAACCATGAATTGAAAGTCTAAGTTGCATAACAGATACAGCCCCTCCAAGGAGACCCGCCCTCTCCACTAGAAACCCTCATTGCCCAAGCAGAGCTGGAACACAGAGGCAGCTCCAAGCACAGGGGAAGAGCTCTCATCTCCCCCAGCCTCGTCAGCATGACAGTGGTGCTGCTAATTAAATCAGTTGTCCAGATGGCTTGGCAAATTGCTCCAGCCTCCCTTAGAAAGAAATCTCATGCCATTTAGTTGGAGCAATAATTTTTTATGAATAAAATAATTAGAAAAATATATGTAAATGAAATATAATAATCCATTAGCAAAAATTATATGCTTGTCTTTTTTCCCTTTAACTGTGAAACGCTGAGAGGCAGGATGCCACTCAGAGACCTCCTGAATCATTGTAGGAAAGCCGTGGAGAAACACTTTGGGGTCATCAGGATTTACACCGGTCATTTAAGTCATGGGATGTTCCATTTCCCACCAGCCAATGAGGGTACAAGGTTTAGGGTTCAAATCTGAAAGAATAAAGTTCTAGTCTGAGATCAGGCATCAACTCACCATGTGGTCCTGGTTAAGCCAGCAGAGATCCCTCTAAGCTTCAGACTCCTCACCTCTGAAATGTGTTAGGGAATGGAAAGGACGGCAGAATTTTGGACAGTGGCCTGTGTTTCCAGGGTAATAGACATTTGCTGCACAATGTTATTTGAGAATGCATTGGCATGTGCTGTGATTAGGAAATAAGCTAAGCTCTAATATGCTGGGTTGTGCCACGAGAGATTAAAGGCTACAGGAGGGTTGATTAGCCAAGAAGAACAAGGGGCTGTGGGTGGACAGAAGCTGTTGCAGGGCAATGACTAGAGGGTGTGTCCTCAGACACCCCAGGAGACCTGTGTGTCCTAAACTTCCCAGAAGCACATAGCATGGCAGCAACTCTGCTCATAGAAGGAAGACTGGGCTGGCTGCCTTCACACATAGGCACAGGAGAAAGGTCCAGAAGGATGTGCAAGCATGTGGCAGGACTAGGACAAACTCCCCAGGACTGCTGGACAGACAGGGTGGGGCTGGGTGGGGAAAAATATGCTATTTTAGTAGCAAATCCCAGAACCATGTTGGGCTTCCTTCTTCAATGCAGGGGTGTTTCCCCATGGCGGGGGCTGCAAGTTCTGCAGTAGCCCTCCCAGCCTGGACTGACGTTGCATCTTCCGTGCCCCAGCTAGGTTCCAACCTCTGTCTTTCTTTCCTGCATGAGCCTTCGCTCCTCCAGCGATCCTGTCTTCCTTCCTGCCAACCTCTGCCCTCTTTCTGTCACTCCTAAAGCCCATCATTACTGATCACCACAGCCACTCCATACATTCAGGTTCCACCATCTCCTCTCTGGCCAAAGCCTTTAGCTCCCACCCTCCATCACCGCAATCCCAACACGCCTCCACCCCACCAGCCTTCAGGCTGATTTCCTCACGACGCCCTCGGTTTTCACCCCCCATGTCCATGCTTTCTCCCTCCCTCAAACCAAAATTAACTCCTTGGTTAATTTTCACAATCACTGCTGTGCATGCTCCCAGATCCTCTGTCCCTCCCTGTCTTTGTTGTACTATATTTGGCTAAATTTCAACCCAGGTTAGATCCAGCTCTCTGCCGGGTTCATTGTCTACTGCCTGTGTGACTGAACATGACTAAGGGAACACACAGCCTTCCCAACTGGCTCTGCAAATCCAAGTTTGCTGCCATCAAGGCCACTCTGACGCTGCCCAGAAATCCTCAATATTTTCTTCTTGGTATATTATTCTCCCACCCTCTAATGCCTCCTTCAAACCTCCTCCTGCCTCCTGAAACTTGCAACAGTCCCTTGGTCATGGTGACCCGCTGCCCTTGCTTCCCATTTCCCCAAGAAGATAGAAACAATCAGAACACAGTTCTCTGTGCCTCCCACCTCTGCCCACCCATCTGGATCTGTGTCCATGTACTTTACTTCTCTCCAGTGTCACATCGCAACCTCTCCCCTGGTGCCTGTGGGCCCAGCCTCCCTCGTGCTCAAGGACATTGCTATAGCGATTCTCCCTTCTCTCCCCGACATCGTCAAACCTCTCACCGCTGGATCCCTCCAATCTGCACAGAAACATGCCGTGGCTTGTCCCCTGAAAACTAAGAGTAAAACATCTCTCCACCCCTCTTTCTTCTGCAGCTACTGCTCCACCTTCTCCCTCCTTTCTTTAAAAGCACAACTCCAAAAGTTAAAAAAAAAAAAAAAAAAAAAAAAAAAAAAAAAAAGGCTGTTTTGCCTGTAGTTTCTTTTGAATTTAATCCAAGAAGGTTTTGGCTCTCAGCGTTGGCTGATGTTACGTTCATCCTGCTGGGGCAGAAGAAAACGAAAAACATAACAAGAGGTGAACCCTGGCCTCAGGAAGTGGTACCCACCCACCCAGATGCTTCAACCCCAATCCAAGTGGCTGCCCTTGATGCCTTCCTTACCATCCGCTGCTCACATGGACTTTACTCGCCCTACAGTAATTCCCAAGTCTTTCCTCACTGGACTTCATCATCTGAGACCAAACTGCCCTGCTGTCTGGTCTCTTGACCCGCCCTCACAAGGCTCACCTCTTAATTCTCACAACACTACAGTCACACCTTTTATTCCAACTTTAAAGGTGAGAAAACTGAACCCCAGAAAGATGTGTTGTTTGTCCATAGCCACAGAGCTAGGCAGCACCAAAGCCGGCGTGGGAGCCCTAGTTTTCCTGACACCAAAACCGAGGTGGTTTTTGTAGATTTTATTTGAGAACAAGAAACGTGGCATCAAGTAGTCAAGCATAACTCTGATTTTCTCTTTCTCCCTGAAGCATGGAAAATAGAGGACGGTTAAATGGTCTGGTCACCCAAAATGGAAAGAAACAAAACATATCACGGGAAAACCATTTCAATTTTTCTCCAAATGGTTTCAAGCAGAGCTTATACTCTTAGGCCACACCGATCAAAACAAAGCAAGTATATTTTAATATAAAAAGTGGCATTTTCTCTTTTTAAAATTTATGTGTGAAAGTGCCTTTTCAACTTCCTTTTTAATGCTGTTTGACATTATGAGAGGGAAAAGTGGTAAATCGATGTTACACTCTTCATCACGACCTAGAAAAATAGTTGTGTTAAGCACTAAGCCACATCCTTGGGTACTGTGTAATTATTTCCCCAGGAATATGCACGTTGGCAGTTGTAAAAGTTGTACTGTACTTTATCATGCTAATCAAATAATGCCTTGCAGATAGCAATGGCAGCTCAATATTTTAATCCAGCTTGTAGAGCATTGTATACTTTATTTCATCGAAGGCCACTGTCAAATAGCATGATAATATTCAGGGGGCCCCGGAGCATGCAGGAGATCGATGCACTCCTGTCCATCCTTCTCAGTATTTCACATATCTGCAGCATCCTTGACATGGAAGCAAATCTGCCCATCACCCCACTGGGCCGGGCAGGTGAAGGCTCTGTGGGAGCTCCCTCATACCTTTCCCTATGCCTCTCAGTTATATTTTCAGTGGTGCTTTAAGAACTTTGACTGCAAACTGGACACAGTCCTGTAATCCCAGCACTTTAGGAGGCTGAGGCAGGTGGATCATTTGAGGTCAGGAGTTTGAGACCAGCCTGGCTAACATGGTTAAACCTCATCTCCACTGAAAATACAAAAATTAGCCAGGCATGGTGGCGTGCACCTGTAATCCCAGCTACCTAGGAGACTGAGGCAGGAGAATCGCTTGAATCTGGGAGGCGGAGGTTGTAGTGAGCTGAGATTGCTCCACTGCCCTCCAGCCTGGGTGAAAAATGGAGACTCCATCTCAAAAAAGACTTTCACCATCATCTGAAAACAAGTTACCACCTCCTAACCTCCCCAGATTTGATGTTTCAAGGCCAGGATGACCCGAGAATGGCTCACTCAAATGATTTCACCCAGGAGCCCATCAGATACAGGAGTTCAGTCTCACGCTCTGGGAGCGTGTCTGCCAGCCCTACCCACGACAAGTGTATAAATCCAGGTATGCGGTGTGGTGACATGGGCGACCTCCTGGGAAGTGTTGACAGGCTCTTCCATCTTAAATGGATGGCCACTCTCTTTCCGGTCATCACCCTCACCTGTCCTTGCCTTTATGAGTTTATTTCCTTCCCCACAGGGATGCATTAGGTTAAGTGCAGCAAGGATGACAGTCAGTAGTTTCAAAAAGACAAATCAACACAAATTCCCTTGTAACCAATTTTTCTTTTTCCTATCAGAGAAAGCCAAGATAAACCAGTCATACAGAAGGAGCATTGCACTCTGGGTGTATATATGATTGCAAGAGTTTAAGGATATTTTCTACTTATAACTATAAAGAAAATTGCCCTCATAGCTTCCCATTTTTTCTTGACATGTTTCTATAAGAAGACAAAATTTTCTCTTAAGGCACAGACGACCTTGATTGCTTGGAGCTTGCAATTTCTGTTCCTAATTACTAAATTAATTACCTCTGGATGTAGCAATGTGTTTTCTAAACAGATAAATGCTGTTGTTTTAAATATGGTTATAGTGTGAGTACATTTTGGCATGTACAGTATTTGCCCTTCCTTCATTCTGTTAGAATGAACTGGTTTTTGAATTAGGCGTGCTATTTATTAAAAGTACCACTTTCTTTCACTTATTGACAGTGTTTATTTTCCTTTATTTTCTTTCTTTTTTTTTTTTTTTTTTTTGAGACAGAGTCTCACTCAGTCACTGAGGCTGAACACAGTGGCACAATCTCCGCTCACTGCAATCTCCGCTCACTGCGATCTCCTCTGCTCGCTGCAAGCTCCACTCACTGCAATCTCCGCTCACTGCAATGTCTGCTCACTGCAATCTCCTCTGCTCACTGCAATCTCCTCTGCTCACTGCAATCTCCGCTCACTGCAATCTCCACTCACTGCAATCTCCTCTGCTCGCTACAATCTGTGCTTGCTGCAATCTCTGCTCACTACAATCTCCGCCTCCTGGGTTCAAGAGCTTCTCATGTCTCAGCCTCCAGAGTAGCTGGAATTACAGGCGTGCATCACCATGCACAACTCATTTTTGTACTTTTAGTATTTTGCCATGTTGGCCAGGCTGGTCTCAAACTCCTGACCTCAAGGTATCCACCCACCTTGGCCTCCCAAAGTGCTGGGATTATAGGCATAATCCACTCTTCCTGGCCTATTTTTGTTTTCTATAGTCAAAATTTGATATTGTATGGATTCATTTTTTCTAACATAAAGTGAATGCACCCCATCTCATTGCAGTTGTTACAGAGTTGAGTAAGGCATTGCCCTTTGTTCTCAGCTCAAGTCTTGCACTGCAAAAAAGCCACAAGCTTTGTCCACTGCAGTTTCTTCTAACACATGGCACCCTGCAGCTGGCCTACCACTTTGGTCCCTGGGCACAGCCTTCAGGACTGTGCCTATGGTGGGGGTTCAGTCCCAGGAGCCAGGTCTCATAGTGCATCTTGGAGGCAAGGGACCAGGGGAAGGTTTGGTGAGCTGCTCTTCCTTGAATCCTTGTGGAGAGTCAGAGCCACCCACCTGGGTAATGTCTGCAGTTCCCCAGAGATACTCAGAGGCAGGTTGGTGGTGAAGGTACCTTAGGCCAATGTGCCCCACTTTGCACCACTCCTGTGCAAGGACACTTCAACAGTGTGCTGTCCTCAAGAGAAACATGCTGGGCACCTAGCAAGGTGGTAAGATAAAGGGGCAGTCTGGGTGCAGTGGCTCATGCCTGTAATCTCAACACTTTGGGAAGTCGAGGAGGGTGGATCACTTGAGGTCAGGGATTCAAAACCAGCCTGGCCAACGTGGTGAAACCCTGTCTCTTCTAAAAACACAGCAATTAGCTGGGTGTGGTGGTGCACACCTGTAGTCCCAGCTGCTTGGGAGGCTGAAGGAGGAGAATCGCTTGAACCCAGGAGATGGAGGTGCAGTAAGCCGAGATTGCACCACTGCACTCCAGCCTGGGCAACAGAGTGAGACTCTATCAAAAAAAAAAAAAAAAAAAAAAAAAAAAAAGACAAATCAGCCGTATCTCTAGCTCTGTGTAAAGTTCCCACGGGGCTCTGGCAGGTCACCTGCTCCCTCTGGGATGACCCGGTAGGGCTCTGCATGTCATTTAGCCCACACACGGGAGGACCCTGGGAGGCCTAACCTGCAAGCTGGAGACATAGGAAGATCTCTAGGGAAAGGAGTGGGTGGCACAGGTTCTCCTGAATAGATGGCCAAGGACAGGTGCTGGCAAGGGAGAAAGTCACCCACACCAGGCCTCCCTTCATGGGGAGCTGGGAATTCTCTTCTCTCGCAGCACGTGGACAGGCCAATGGTCCTGAGGGCGATGTGATGCATCCCCTCCTGAAGCCAGCCGGCTCCTCCACCCGTCAGCTTCCCTGCACCTCTTCCTCATCTGCCTGGAGTCCCCAGCGGCCACTCCACACTGTGCTGATCCACACGAACCTCTCCAGAGCCCCTGGCTGGCTGCACCCAGCAGGTCTTTGGTGCAGGGAGGCTGCACTGAGAGCAGCAATCACCCTGGTTCCAGGTTAGGGGCAGGAGTGGGGGCCGTGTCCTCCCTCTGCTGCTTTTCTAACTTCATGAACTTTCCCAGAGGAGCTGTAGTTGAGCGGGTGACCTTCTGTTCCTGAACGTAGCTGACCTGGATGGGAGGGTGTCTGTGAGAAGCACTGGCACTGCAGCTGTGGAGCTCTTGAACGTGGGCTCCCTGCCCAGGCCACCCGCCCGAGGCCACAGCCCCTGCACGCAGACCTGACACTGCGTGCCCACTGGCCTCCAACCGAAGCCCAGAAGCAGCTCTTAGTGTGCAAGTTATTATCATATAAAATCTATTTAATTGATAGAAATGGGCCCTGCCACTCCAACTCCTGTCTTTCTGGTCCTGTGAACTCCTCAGGTGCCCCAGTTAGCACAGATGCCACTTTTTCCTCCTTTCCCTGCAGTGTGACCTCGGATAACCACCAGGGTTCGAAGAGTTACCATAGCCCTTATCATCAGTGTCACATGTGAGCATCCTCCCCTACACAGTGAGAGTGACTCGCATTTCCTAGAACCCATGTGGGAGCCGACGCTGCAATCCTTGTGAAGTGCCTGCCAAACGCTGCTTGGTGTGAGGCAGACACTTAACCCAGGACAGGACGCCGAGCGACCATGGGGAGCCCATCTCCTCTCTCTTGCCTGATTAACAGCCCTGGGCGGGAATTATTTCTGTGACTGTCCCACCACCCAGAGCTTTGCAGAACTCAGAGAGGCAGTGCTTGAGCCCTCTGAATTGGACCAGTCACCCCAGAGCTGGCCCACCCTCCTGGGGGAGCCTGTTCTTCCTCTAGGGCTTCTCTCCAGGAGCAGCCCTGGGAACTGAAATACTGACCTCCACCCTCGGAAAAGCATGACTGCCAGCAGCTGAACAGTGCCCTCAAAGAGGCTGTCTGAGTCACGAGCCCGCCGTCATCCACTCTGCTTCGTTCACTTGGGGCCACGGCCTCTTCTCTTTCCCTGGTCCTGGGCCTGGTCACTGAGGCATCAGCTCACTCCATAGGGAGGGCCCTGCCATGGGAGGGCTCTTAGAGTTTTGCCACCAACTGCACTTAGACACTCGGAGGATCTTCATTAAGTACCTACTGGATACCAGACCTGAGCTACTGCCATGAGGTGAGCCCTGCATGGGACACTCAGGATCTCCCCCTCGAGAGGCTCAAAGCCTCTTAACTGTTGAACTATTGGGGAAGGATGGCTGGATGGGAAGGACAGAAGCGTCGCGTTCCTTGGCCTAACTCTAGGCCAGGTGTGCCGGGGCTATGCTGGCATTCATGCCAGGCCCTGCTCCCCAGGCCACGTGACCTCTGCTGGCACAACCCGTCCCTCACACGCATCTGGGACCCCTGAGCCCTCAGCGCACGCCTTCATTGCACCTGCTCTGGGCTGACACTGCAGGCAGCAGACAACTCCACCTGTGTGAGGAGTGACGCAGGCAACGAGCTGCCCTGAGGGACCCTCTGGAGACTCAGAGATCAGCAGGGCAGGTGTTCGTGAGGGAGAACTGGCCACTGAATCTGCAGGCACCTTTGCTAACTTCGTTTGCCATTTCATCCTCAGGGATCCCTGAAAGAAGGCGGAATTACCTATGTTTTACAATTGAGGACATGGGTCTCAGCACAGCAAATCTCCTTATTCCACAGCCACATGGTATGAAGGGATGGCGCTGGGATCTGAGACTTCACTGGTGAGCCCTGCCCCTGCGGTGCCCACCTTGATGGCCAGGCCCCAGCTGCCCCATGGAGGTGCCCACAGAGTCTGCTCCTTGGTGCTCAGAGCACACCCTCAGACTCATCAAATTAAACTTCCTCGTTGTGGTGCTTTTATAACTGGGCATTACTGCAGATGAAAAATGTTGAAAAGATAAAATAATTTTGACTCGATTTTGCTCTTGTCATTATGGAGAGCAATGAATCACTGAAACAATCGCGGGTACCAGCCGTTTTCATTTCATGCATTGTTTCAGAGGGAAACGTTCACTCTGTACCGTCCCGCAGTGTCCTGTTTGCTCTCAGGAGCACACCCTTTCCTGGCTGGCGTGGTGTAACGTGGCCATGGTGGCATGCAAGAAACCCTCACCAGAAGGGAGCTTCAAAATGATGCCATCTTCTGTGCTAAACAGTTACTGGAAATAACAGGATCTGGAAAACACACTTCTGTTAAATTACCCAAATGGACTTGCCTGTGAGTCTTTTAGAAAACAGCCTGATGAGACTGTGAATTGGAGCTTAACTCTCCTACCTGCCTCAGGAGCTGAAATAAAAATGAGGAATGACTGCAATGCTGCTCCGCTCAACTCCATTTTAATTGAAAATTATGTCTAAGATCGCTGCCTATCTGGACTTCGCCTGTCTCCCTCTTTTCAGAGTGCATGGATTTATGCACCTGCTCATATTAAAAGCCTCACTATTTCCCATGAATATGCACGGGTTCCTGTTTGTTTGTACAATAAATATTACAAAGATCATAAGGAAATTAAAATGGAGCCTGAAGATGGCTGTCCTCCGATGATATACTATGCATGAATCATGTCCTCAAGAACTATTATCCCCAAACATCAGGGACCCTATATGAATGTTTACTCCTTGGTTCTAAATTGCAGAAGAGAGAACTTCCTAATGGATTTATAGTTTATCAGTGAGTTTCAGAGAAGCCAGAGATGGATGGGTTCTCTCCAATAGAGTATTCATTTACCAACAATCGACCACTGTTCAATTCTGCAGTCTATTTGTTTTGGTGAACCGGAGCACTACTTATAAATCACTTTATTTTTAAAGATAAACATATTATCTACACAAACATAGGAACTACATTCCTGTAGATCAAGTTAATCAGGAGGTATTTATAGAGATGTTTTAAGGTAAAAATGTCAGTTTTCCTTCTTAAGCATTCCATTTCTGTCTTGGGGACAGGGACATTGGTCTAAAGATGTAGATTTAGATAAAATTAGGTTTGTATTATAAATTAAATGGCTCTAAAGCAGGAGCATGACTTGAGGATTGCTTTCAAATTGGGCAATAAAATAGCCGGTCCTCTCGGAACGCCCCTGCACCCCTGCCGTAAACAGCATTGCCCTGACAGCGTAGCTGGTGTTGGAGGCTGAGAGCACAGGGACCTCAGCTCATGGCTACACCAGCCCCACCTGACCCGGGCGAGGTGTGGAATGCCAGCCTCGCACCAGCAGGCACACGGCTGTGCTCCTGCTGTGTCCCAGGGTCTGAGAGCATCCTGGTCCACAATAGATGCTCAGTAAATATTTGCTGAATCATCAAAGATGCAATGAAAACATTCCCACAAGGGGCAATATTGGTTGAATCTCATGGGATAATAAATGGGGAGCATGACAGGCATCCCCCAAGTTCCTTAGGGTCAGCGTCCAGCCCAGGCTTCAAACCGAGTCCACTGAGTCCTTTTTCAATAGACTGAAGCCGGCCCAGGTGTCAATCTCGAGGCTTTCTGAGGATCACCCTGGTCTCAGGCAGAGACCCCATGGCAGCCCCTCCACAGGGCAGAATGCTCAGGAAGCTTGGCTGAGTATGGGAGTCAATTGCAGCTGCCAGAGTCTGAACCGGCCAGAGGACTGGTGACACCAAGACACTGCTCACGTGGGAATATCTGCTTTCCCTTCATCTATGTGACCTATCCAACAGGCCTTACATCCCCCAAAATGTGGAAGTGTCCACCTGGTGTGCCTCAGACCAAGAGTTGGAAAGGATACTCTTGGGTGGCCCCATGGGCTAGAGTTAAGAAGGGTCGAGAGCAAGAAAAGGCCACTGCGTGGGATTAGGTTATAGCTGCCCTTTCAGCAGCCATCTCTAGTGGAAAGGCAGCCAGGCTCACTGTTCAGGGTGAGATGAGAAGACGCACCTGCTGGAGGGGGTGGGATAAGGTGGGGGAGGAGCTCAGGGTGGTGGGACGTGTGGGCAGATCAGCAGAACCTGCCAGGCCTTTTGCGTGTTAGGGGCTCTCAGCCAACCTTGCTGAGAGTGTACTGGACTCAGGGGAGACCAATCCCACAGGTACACTATAGCCACCCAGGGCATCTTCCCCCAACAGGAGACAGGTATTCCAAGCTGCGTGAAAATGATCCAGTTCAGGATGGAACAGGCCTCCCGTCCCAACTGTAGCTCCTTTGAATTTCCTCTGACCATGTACTTCGGACTGTGTAACCTCCACTGTGCTAAACAGCAATCATTGGGATTGCTGCGCAGTGGAAGGGACTCCAGTTTACACGTCTGCATGAGTCTAGCAGAAAGTAGAAGACCTCTGGCAGATCAACATTTAAAACAGGAAGAAGATGGGAGGCCAAGGCGGGCTAACTGCTTGAGCCCAGGAGTTTGAGACCAGCCTGGCCAACATGGCAAAGCTCCATCTCTACAGAATTAGCTGGGTGTGGTGGGCATGGTGGCCTGTGCCTGTCATCCCAACTGCTCGGGAGGCTGAGGCACAAGAATCGTTTGAGCCTGGGAGGCAAAGGCTGCAGTGAGCAGAGATCGTGACACTGCACTCCAGCCTGGAAGACAGAGTGAAATCCTGTTTAACAACAACCAAACAAAGAATTGTAGGAGGACACTTATCTGGGGAGCAGTTGACAATTCGACCAAATGCCCATGGCTATTCTCATAGCACAACCATGGTCCAGCTTCTCTCCGCCATGGCTTGAAGAGAAGAATGGTCCTGGGCACAGCCCACTATGCCACAGCTTCCTCCATATTGCGTAAGGCCAGCCTCAGCAGGTGAGATGTTCATGCGGGTGGAAGAGCTTGGTGCAGCCAGCCTGAAGCACCTGCGTTAGACAAAACCCACCTGGGGCAGAGGGTCCACGGAGACAAGAGGTACTGCTGGTCTGGGGCCACCACTGCCTGCACTTTTCCCCAGCATAGATCAAGAGGCACTCAGCTGCCCAGCAACACCAGGAACTGGAGCTCTAGCTTCCTTGTAGGAGGGGAATGAGTAGCCAAGCCCAGGCCCACCCTTCCCTGGAGGAGCCCGCCTGGATGGCCTTCCACAGGGACCACCAGAGAGCAAGGACTGCTCCAGCCTGCAGGGAGCCCTTCTCGTCCCTGCTCAGCCTCTGCTGCTGACCCTGGTTGATGCCCCCAGAGCCTGGGGGCTGCTCCATGTGCAATGAGATGAAAACCTAATGTCCTTGCTGCAAGAAAGATACGACTCAAGGTCATCTCACTGCATCCTTCTCCAGGTCTTGATAACTAGAAGCCTACGAATTTTATTGTTTTTATATAACAAGAATCTGAAGTTCCAAGGGATTAACTCCAGAGTCACAGTTGCTAATTAATGGAGCCAATTTTAAAGCTCTTACCCCAAATCCTACCACCTCCATGAAGAAAGAAGACTTTTGCATTATTAACCAGGAACGCTTTGGGGTACAAATGGTCTGTGAGTGAGTGATCTGGGGACAGGGGTCATTTTTCAGAACTACAGGAGTTTATAGGAAACAAGACCCGTTACTGCCTTCCTGCCACACAGACACACACACACACACACCCACACACAGTAAACCAAAAATAAAATTCAAAGTCCCCCAACTGACTGAATGGACTCCTCCTGTTGGCCAAAGGAATTCCAAAGAAATCTAAAATCCTAGTTTGGGCCATAATGGGAAGTGGGGGTTGGACCGCCTCATTATACCTTCTTTCCTCTGGAATTCAGGCACAAGTGACCAGCATTAACGTGAAAGCAGAGATCTTAAGACTGACAAAGCAGACTCTTGGTAGCAATAAGACACCATATTCTAACCTGACGCTAGCATAAAATCACATGACAGATAGCAGGCCCTGAAAGAAATCAAAGTGTCTTACCTCAAAATATATTCTTTAACTTATTTTGAAATGGCCCTGCAAAGCTATCTCTTGTGGGAGAAATTTGCATTCTGTAGAGAATCCCCTTCCCTTCCAGGTCATTTTCTGGTCCTGAAAAAAGTTAACTGACAGCCTAGCACCTTTTAAAGGTCTGAATAGGAAACATTTGCCATCTATTGCTTCTAAGGGCAGCCATCCAGGAGACTTTATCTAGATAATAAGAACATTGGTCTCTAAAATTCCTTATCTTAACCCAGACACTCTTTTCTACTGATTCCAGTTATTCAGATCATAATTTAACTATTTCAGCCAATTGCCAATCAGAAAATGTTTGAATCTTATCGGTGATCTAGAAGCATCTGCCTCACCGCCACTTTGAGCTGTCCCACTTTTCCAGAAGAAGCCAATGAATACTTCGCATGTGTTGTTTGATGTCTTATGTCTCCCTAAAAGGTATAAAACCAAGCTGCCACCCAATCACCTTGGGCAAATGTTCTCAGACCTCCTGAGGCTGTGTCATGGGTCACAGTCCTCACATTCGGCTCAGAATAAATGTCTTCAAATATTTTACAGAGTTTGGCTTTTTTCATCAACAACACACATGAACACACATGCATACGCAGACACACACAGAGACACACACACGCAGACACACACACGCAGACACACACATTAGTGATGTTCACAATGGCTTCTTGAACCCCAGCATCTCAAGGTCAAAGAGCATCCCACCAATGACCACCTTTTCTGCACAGTCCTTTCAAAATAATGGACGGAACAGGGCTGTGATTTTATACAGCCTCCTCATCAGCACTCCGTGGCAGCTCGTTATCCACATGGTGCAATCATTTTGGCAGCTTCTCCAAAAGAAGGTTGCCCTTTTTGAAGTGTAGTTTGCAAAGTAAAACTACTGAGGCATATTCCTGGGCTGAGACTCTTTAGGCCCCTTTGTCAGGAAGGACTGAACTGGGCTGCAATCGGCTGTTTATTCTGGTGTTGCTGCTGGGTGCCTCCCTCCATCTTTGCCTTCAGGCATCTGTGGCCATCTGTTCTTCCTTCACTAATGAGGACGTAGGAACTGTCTTCCCTCCACACTGCCAGGTAGATACTCAGAAATATGGCAAGTTGTGGCTGTGAGATCCTGTCCCAAGTCCAGTCCTGGCCACAAAACATCAGCGTCAAGACCAGAGGGGACAGGAAAACATAGAAATCAACATCCTGTCATTTTTATGAAAAACTTTATAAGGAAAGTTTAATTTAAAAATCCTGCTATGCTAAAGAGTAAATTATCTGTGAGGTTTGCAAAAACTGTAATCCAAACATCTAGGTAAATGGAATGGCTTCTGCACACACACAAACACACACACAAGCACACGCATGTGCACACATGCACAAATACACATGCACACACACCAAACACACACAGGTGTGCACGTGCACACATACACATCTCCATGCCTGTGAGACCAGGAGCCACCCACGAGCTAGACTCCCTCAAAACTCCACCCAGTACCAGCAACAGGCACACCAGTGACACTGATCACGCCCTGGTTACTGAATTCTCTGTGTATCCTGGTTCCTAATCTATAAGTCAAGGTAACTAGTGGCAAGCCCTCAGGAAAAAAAAAAAAAAAAAAAAGGATTTGGGTCCCAGATGAACAGCTCTGGGACATCCCAGGTGCCCACTCTTAATCTCTTTTAAGGGAGGAGCAAAAGCAGGCTTGGAGTAGAGGGCGTTAGTACAAGCCCTGGCTGTGACTGGGCACCACCACTTACAATATGAAAGTAGTGGCTGGGTGTGGTGGCTCACACCTGTAATCCCAGCACTTTGGGAGGTTGAGGCAGGCAGATGACTTGAGATCAGGAGTTCAAGACCAGCCTGGCCAACATGGTGAAACCTCGTCTCTACTAAAATACAAAAAATTAGCTGGGTGTGGTGGCGCATGCCCACAGTCCCAGCTACTCGGGAGGCTGAAGCATGAGAATCACTTGAACCCAGGAGGCGGAGGTTGCAGTGAGCTGAGATCACACCACAGCACTCCAGCCCGGGCAACAGAGTGAGACTCCATCTCAAAAAAAGTAAATAAATAAATAAATGAAATAAAATAAAATGATTTTAAAAAATGAAAGTAGAAGTGATCATTTAAAATTCCTAATATAAGTATTAGTTGCCTTAAAAAACAAGCCTGCCTCACCTCTTTTTACCTGGTGGCTGTGTGTGGGGTGTCTGTGTTACGCCCAGACCGTTTATTCCCCGAAGAAGACCACCAGAGTCCAGAGTCAAAGCTAAGCAGCAAGGATCTTTATTACAGGTTCGAACCTGGAACTCTCCCTCGCTCGTGAAACGAGACGGGCAGGAGAGCTCCCCCACTGAGCTCCGAGCAGTGTTATATAGTCTAAGAAAAGTGGGCATAGAGTTATTATACAAATCAGATATATGATTGGCTAGTGTTTGAACAAGGCGATTTGGCTAACTATGATTGGTTCCCGCCATTTCTGATATTTTGGTTCAAACTTTGAGGCGGGAGAGCAGGTTTATGGCAGCAAGAGTTTATCTTACTTAAACACGTCTTGTGACCTTGCCTCAGAACTTACAAAATCTCTGGTATGTGCAAAACAAAATCTCTGGTACGTGCAGAAAACCAGGTACTCACAGAACTTACGAAATCTCTGGTATGTGCAAAGATTAGAGAGCAGAACAAGGGTGTAGCGGGTGGGGGGCGGGTACACATCTATCTTTGTGTCCTTTCATTTGTTTGTGGGGTGTCTGTGTGTAGGGAGTGTGGGGTTGTCTGTGTGGGGGCTGTTGGTTTGGGGGCGTCTTTGTGTGGTTATTGTTTTTTCCCAGCAGCCAGAGCATGAATGTAGCTGGATTGTGTGGCTGGAACCACTGGGTTTCAAGAGAATATCATTTAAAAGTGATTTAAAAAAAAAAAAAAAAGAGTACAATCAATGAAGAAAAAAAAGAAAGCAAGAACCACCATTGGGAAGCTGTTTGCCCCAGAGAATACAGTTTCCCAGTGTCTATTTAAAGTCTCATACTTGCTTCAGATAGTATTGAGTCGGGAAAAATCCCCGGGTCTTTCATGTGAAGCGCGATTGTTGTAGTCGGCAGGCTGGTGAGCTCTGGCTCAGCAGGTGTGAGATAGCACTTAGCAATGGATTGCACTGATGCTCAGGAAACAGCAGGTAGTAATATCCCCCCATTTGTACCTTGTGCTTATTGATTGTTGGCACGTTAAACAGGGATTCTCTTTCCACACATTAGGGAGATGTCCATGGCCCAGGCAGCTCTCCTCCTGAGGTTCAGTCTCCCAGGGCGCTTCCCAGGAAGGCACTGGAAGCTCGCTTTCCATCCCAGAGTAAGGCATGACCTGTGTGGATGCTGCTTACAACACTAGCAGAGCATAAAGTGATAAAGTAATAAGAAAGCGAAATGTGTTAAAACCAAAAAAAGAAGTAAGAGGGCTCTATTGGGTTGTACTTAATGATCAGTTTCTACTGCACATGTGAACAAACACAGATGAAATGAATCCATATTTATGATGATCTTCAAGACGAAAGATGAAATTTATGCTGAGAGCCAAGACGGGTGTTGTGCTGCCCAAAATTCAGTTCCACGGAAGCCACTGCTGCGACCCAGTGACCTTCAGCAGGACTATTATTAACCACCCAAGGTGGGCTCTTGCTGAAGAGGATATAAGGGCTTTTACGTATCTGCATGCCAGGTACTCCACAAGCCATTCTCTCTCTAACCGTCACGAAACCTCCATTTGGAAGTTACAGGAATGGTTACAGTTTATGGAGGAAAGACAGAGCCAGCGTTGCTGTAACTGACCAGAAGGCTGCCTGCTGCTACCTGCTCCCACTGGAGTTTGCATACATGTGTGTGGAACCTGGAGGCTTGTCTTAGTCCATTTTCTGCTGCTATAACAGAATACAGCAGACTGGGTCATTAATATAGAACAGAAGTTTATCTGGCTCATAGTTCTGGAGGCTGGGAAGGCCTCGAACAAGGTGACAACATCTGCGAGGGTCCCATCATGGCAGAAGGTAGGAGGGTGGAAGTGAGCATTTGAGACAGAAAGGAAATTAGACCAAACTCATCCTTTTATCAGGAGCCCACTCCTAGGATGACTAACCCATGAGCTCAGGACCGCTTCAAGCCCACTCCTAGGATAACCAACCTATAAGCTCATGATCTTTTCAAGGCCCCACCTCCCAATACCATTACAGTGGTAATTAACTTTCAACGTGAGTTTTGGCAGGGACATTCCAAACACAGTGAGGCTCCTTCTCATCACAATACCATTGCTTCTTCCTCCGTCCCAGCACACTGATGAGGGAGTGAGTTTATATGTAATTTCACAGGATTGTTTTCATTCAATTTGAAATTCATGCTTTGGGGTAGTTAAAATCTAGATATATTATTGGAGCTGGAATTGCATTTCAAAGGAAGAGAACTAGGAATGAATCAGTGTCTATTTCAGCACAATCATTAGCCTTATGTTCAAGTAGTGAAACATTCACTGGCCTCAAGTCAGCTTTGTCCCCCAGAAGCTCACTCCCGTGCTGGGTCTTTCTCGCTGGTTTCATTTCCTTAAAAGCACCTGTCCTAACTTCCTTTCTGCCCCACCTCCAGCCATCAGCACCCAAAGGTCATTTTGCCAGCACATCTCAATGGAAATGCCTTGTAGCCATTTTTATATTTAGTCTTGCCTTGGCTTATCTTTATCAGATTATTTTGTTGTAAGGATGATGTACATGATCTACAAAAAATAAAAATAAAAAATAAAAGTCTTTTCTCAACTCCCCTAGAAAGCACATCTCCCCATCCTCATCTACTCCCCTCGACTCCCTTCTCTTCTTCCTTCTCCCTTCCCCTCCCTCCACCACTGCTCTTATCACGGTAACTGCTCACCTCAATTCCCCAAGAATCTGTTCTTCTCTTGCTCTCATTTCAGTTCCTAGAATATGTTTCCTTTAAGTAGAAAAGCAGAAAGAACACACTTTAAAGTAAAGGGCCCATCAAACTTTGCATCCCATTTGTCTCTGCTTCCCCTAAATTCCAGGGTGCTTTCTCTGGACATATTATAAGCATGGAATATCATGCTGGATGCTGTAGAATGTTATGCATGCACTGGCTTTTAAAAAAATTGTTAAGGTATAAATTGCATAGCATAACATTCACCCATTTTATGTGTACACCACAATGAATCTTAATAAATGCATCAAGCTGTGGAAACATCACCACGTTGCAGTTTGGGGACATCTCTGTCACCCCAGTGAGAGTCTCATGGGCATTTATAGTTAATCCTGTTCCCATCCCCAGCCCCAGGCAACCCCTAACTACTTCTGCCTGTTCTGAATACTTCCTGTAAATGGACTCATGAGATACCTGGTCCTGTGTGTCTGGCTTCCTTCGTGGGACGTAATGCTTCCGAGGTTCAATTACACTGTGGCGTGTCAGCGTTCTGCTCTGTGGAATGCACGCCTGACTTCTCACCTGGTTCCCTGGTAGATGAGGACCTCCACCCAGCAGACATCATGCATGAATTCAGATACAAGAGTGGACAGCTGTCCTCCTTGTTTGCTAAGCCATGGCCCAGGCAGTTCATTTATTTTCAGTTTTCTCTTTATGTCTTTGCCATCTTCAGTGTAATGTGTTCCCATCTCTGGCTATTTCAGGCCCTTTGCACACACAAACTTGGATTTTTAGAGAACACCTAATTGCTCCTCATGCTTGTTCCAAGTTGATGGTAATAGCTGTGCTTCCCGCTGAGACCACAGAGCTCAGTAATGAGCTGCCTCCCTCTGTGCTGTGCCTGGAGGATCAACTGCAGATGTAAGCAGGGGCTGGCTCAGTGGCATCAAGTGCTGTTACATAAAGCAGAACTAGGGAAATGGACACAAGGCCAAAGAGGGGATGTACACATCTGTGCGTTGAGGTACATGTATATGAGTGCATGCATGCTATCCCCGTTTGTTTTTTATGAGAAGCGAGCCAGGAGTCAGTGTGGAATAAGACATGCAGTTCCTGAAAATAAACATATTTCAGCTATAGCAATGGTCCCTTGGATGCTGCTGCACCCTCCTAGCCAGGAGCAGAAAGGGCCAAGGAAGGTGGATGGTCCCATGGTCCAAACCCTCTGGTGATGATGCAAGGGTGTGATCCATCATCAGCCTGGTCAATTTCAAGAAAGGCGACTGTCCCCAGGGCAAGGATGGCCAGGCACAGCTATGGGGCTCAGGATCCCCCACTTGACCCCAGTGGAGCAAGGGAATACACACCCCCTTAAGGGAGGCTGAAGGGGAGGCTTCTTTCTGTCTGGGGCTTCCTGACCATCATCAATCAGGGATGCTTTGGTGTCCAAAGTGGGCAAGGGAATCACAGCTTTAGCTTGCTGCCCTCGTGTGTCACAGGTCCTAGTACGGCTCCCAGCAGCAGCTGCGACAGGAGGATGTGCCTCCTGGTCTAGGAGGTTGGGAAGTTTCCAGAGCAGCATGCATCGGCTGCAGATCCTGCAGGGCAGGGGACGGCACCCCGGCTCCTGGACCCTCGGGGCCTTTCCTCAACCTGCAGGGGCTCCATAAAGGTTAGCTCTGGTCCAGCAAGCAGGGGCTTTAGTAGGAAAGGCAGCCACGAGCCCAAGGGCTTGGGGGTAGGCAAACAAAATGACAGAGACCGTGAGGGACTGGGTGGCATCCAGGAACCCCACCCAGTGGGATATGTCCGGAGGCAGTCAAGGCCTGTTCAGAACACCTGGTGATGGAGCAGGTTCTATCCCTGCCACCTGCATGACCTTGCTGCTCACAGGGACACTTCATGAAGGATGGTGTCCAGCTGCTGGCAGGCCCTCTGGGGACAGGAGGCAGCAGTCCTTGTACATCAGCATCAGGCCCACACAGAAAGCACCAAGTCCACATTGGGGACATGCCACCATCCTTCACTGAGAGTTCAGTGACCTGGGGTGTCTGAGAAGAAGCCTGCAGCTTGGCCACTGTGGACTCACACAGCTGGCCCCTCCCCAAGCGCCCAGCTCTCAGAATGTGCTTGCTGGCACAGTGGATTTTAGGAAGGGGAAACGCTTCTGTTACAAACTGTTCCGGTAGACCCATGTCAATGTGCATTTGTAAAACCCCCAGAACTGCAAAGCAAAGAGGGAACCCTGGTGTCAGCTGTGGTCTTCAGTGACTCAGTGTATCAGTGCAGGTTTCTCAACTGTCCCAAATGTCCACATGAATGCAAGATGTCAAAATAGGGAAAGCAATGTGTGCAGTGGGGTGGGTAAAGGGAACGCTACGTACTATCTCAATTCCCTGTCAATCTAAAACCGCACTAAAGGCTGGGTGCAGTGGCTCACACCTGTATCCTTGCACTTTAAGAGGCCAAGGCAGGCGGATTACTTGAGGTCAGGAGTTCAAGAGCAGACTGGCCGAGATGGTGAAATCCCATCTCTACTAAAACTACGAAAACTAGCCGAGCATGGTGGCGTGCCTGCAATCCCAGCTACTCGAGAGGCCGAGGGAGGAGAATTGCTTGACCCTGGGAGGCAAAGGTTGCAGTGAGCCGAGATCGCACCATTACACTCCAGCCTGGAGACAAAGCAAAACTCCATCTCAAATAAATAAATAAATAAATGAAGTGCACTAAAAAAAATGTAAAGTCTTACTTATTTAAAAATGGTAATTTTGTAAAGTGCCTGTTGAATCAACAAGCAGTACCCCCCAACAGGTGAATGTGGCTCCTGTCCCCAGCTTGAGGGAGATCTGGTTTCCAGCCTGCCCTCGGGGTCAGGGGAGCAACGCTTGGGGAGCTGCCCACATTTTCTAGGTCCCCCTTCTGGGTCCTCGGGCATTGAGGAACTATTGTTTCTTTCTGTTTCCTTGCGGCCTGGGTGAGTGGATTGTGTGGGAGGTTAACACAGAAACGCGTGCAGAGGCAGCCTCCCCATTGCGGGCAGATGAGCAGGCTGCTTCCGAGACGAAGCCGATTGCAGGGCTCCTCTCCTAATTGATCTAACCCCAGTGGCAAGTCAGCTGCTCTCTGGAAAGAAATTAGTGTCTTAGGGTGCACTAATTCTCCTTCCCAGAGATTAAGACGCACACTCCCAGGGCTTTCTGCGTTAACATGCAGCTACAAATGCATCAATTATCTCATCAGCATCCCTCCTGCAAGGCCTTTCTCTCTGTGCTGCCTTGTGGATGGCAAGTGTGACTCACCTCGCGAAACAGCAGAGGATGAGGACTCCTAGTGAAGAGCAGAGCCTTCGGAGCAGGTGGAGCGGGGCTGGGGGCACCTGCTCGCCCATCCCCACAGACCTTCCTCAGGGTGTCTTTACGCAGTAATTGAGACGAACTGTAATAAGAAAAGAGACCATTTGGTACCTGGGCATCTTGGTAGTGGGTAAAGGTGTAGAATCTGGCTCAGTCCTCAGTGTCCCACAAGTGCTTTCTTTCCTTATCACCACATGATGGATGGTGAAACTGACACTCAGAGGGTTTCAGTCGCCTGCCCAGGGTTTCAGGGCAGAGGAGGCAGAGATGGGCCTTGACCTACCAAGACTGACTTTGAAGCCATTGCTCCATCCTCTTTGTGTTTCTGGATCACTCCTTGCTGGGGTGCCCTGAACCCAGGGCTGCCCGTGTGCTCACTCGAAAGGGCTGCAGGGAGTGGCCCTCACCTGCCCTCCTTGGACAGGGTGACTCCAGGTGGACAAAATGGAAAGGGGGATAGTTCCCACCACTGTCTCCAGCCGGATCGCACAGCTGCCCCCTCCTGCTTCCCCAAGTGCCTGGCAGCTGCCCAGGCTGCCCTGAGGTGCTGTGCCGTGCTGGGCTGGGTGGTACCCAATTGTTCCAGGAGTGGAACGGTGGGGAGTGCGGGCTCTGAGTCGGTCAGCTCCAGCTTAGACTCATGCCTCCCTCTTGCTGGTTGAGGATAGTGACATTTAATTGACCATGTGCCCTTGGGAAAGTTACATCACCTTTCCATGCCTCAATATCCCCACCCCTTGAAGACTCTATCCCATTCCTTGGCTCAGGCTCATTCGTTGTGGCTAAAGAAACCCCAAAAGAGGCCCCCGCGGTGGCACAAGGTGCTTCTGTGATTCTCAGGTCCTCTGGGCACGCGAGGCACTGTGTGCCCTGAGCAGGGTCCCTGTCTGGTGTCCTGCTTCGCCACGTCCGCTTTAGTAGCCTGTCCTATGGGTTGGCTGGGAGTCAGTGCACTTGTGCAGACTCGTCCAGGTGAGAGGGGATCCCCCTTCTGCCAGGCTGGGCGGTCCCAGGTCAGGAAAAGGGAGCAGGAGCAGTGACCCCCACTTGCCATTTTGGGTACCCCCACCCTGCAGAAGCCCACCCTGCTCTTCTCCAGTGGTCCCACCTTCCCAGCCACACTACCATTTCCCCCTCCCCTCCTTACACAAACGGCTTGCCATAGAGGAAGCCCTGTGCAGGACGATAGAATCAATGTTTGCCACAAGTCAGCACCATCCAGTGAAGGAAGCAGACCTTGTATCTGCTCGGACCACATTCTCTTCACTCTCACCCTTGTCCTTCTGTCCATGCAGGTTCAGTAGAGAGGAATCCATCACGTTTGATTGCAGTGGGCTTCCTGTATAATTGTCTCCCTAATCAGTCGTTGAAGGTGGGACTGGCAGGTTGGCCTGCCTGGATGCTTCGTAAGTAAGTGACCAATAACATATATTAAAAGAAGGAAGGGAACCAGAGCCAGACAAAAGTTAAAGCAGAAAAGCAGGTTTCATTCAGGAACTACTGCAGTGGGGGCAGTGAGACCTGGGTGTGGATTGGGCTGCATTCTAAACACAGCAAGAACAAGTGGGGTTTATAGCCTAGGAGCTCGGGCAGAAGGGGTGGTGCCCGGAAAATCTCCAAGAGGGGGCCTCAGGGGTGGGAGAATTCTTGCCAACCCGGCCAAACAGGATTCTTGCCAAGGGCAGGCCAGGATGAGCAGACACTGAGAGTGGGGGAAGGACCCTTGCCAAAGGCGGGCCAGGGTGAGCAGACACTGAGAGTGGGGGAAGGACCCTTGCCAAGGGCAGGCCAGGGTGAGCAGACACTGAGAGTTGGGGATAAGGATTTGATCAGTTATGAAGGGTGGAAGCTTCTCTCTAAACCGACTTAGTGGGGTTCTTGCTGGAACTAGACAAATCAGGTCCAGCAAGGATGAGGACCAAGGTCACAGCCTAGTCAAAAGAGGAGCCTGACTAAAGTCTGATCAAGGAAAAAGAAAAAGGTAGGGGAAGAAAGAGAGAAGAAGAAAAAAGGAAGAAGAAGAGGGAAGAAAAGCACTGTGGATAGGATTAGTGAATTGACAGGTTCGCTGGTTGATGGATTCATTCAAAGATGGATTAATTAATGAGCGGTTTAGTTAATTGACATACAGCAATCAGTACAGTGCATGCCACTTGGAAGGAACACATGGTTTGGTGGATGGATAAAAAAAGAGTGAGCGAATTAATGAAATGAACAATAAACTAACAAGAACATGTCATGTCTGCCTTACAAGTAGCAGATTCAAAAATAAAATAATTAAAAGGCAACAAAAATTAAATACCTTGTAGTTAATTTATAAATTAGTCAGTAAAATCTGACTTTTTAAAGAAGTACCATCACTTTGACACCAATTGTATTTATACAGGGTCATAAGTGCTTAAGGATGGTCCTTGCAATGATATTTTCCCTGACTCTGATTCAGAAAGATTTTGAGCCTCTCTCAAATGCAAACAACACGAATCATCCAGAAAAGCATCAGGTGCAGATGTGCTGCATCCCAGTGGTGTCAGAGGCCAGGTCCTTGTTCCATGTCAGTTTCCATGAGGAAATTGACTCATTTTTTAAAAATCTACATGTTTATTTTTGGAAGACAGAAGGGAAGGGAAGCCAGCGCCTCTCTTCCTTGCTCTGATAATGCACTTAGCATTATCAGCCTGCAAGCAGCAAAGAGCCCTCCCCTTTCTTTACAGAAGAGGGCTAGAAATGGCCACTCCATGCACGGAAGGAAGCCCAGTGTCGTTAGTCGGAGGGAGGCAGGTGAGGTACCACTCCCCGTGAGAAGGGTAGGTGTGTGAGAAAGTGGCATTCTCATACCCAACTGCAGGTGCAACCACTCTGGAAAACAGCTTAGAATTTCTTATAAAAATCAAGCAAACAGCTACCACTCAACCCAGCAATTCCGCCCTAAGGTATTTACACAGAGAGATGAAAACATAGGTGCACACACAGGCTTGTGCAGGAATATTAATGGCAGATTTCTTTACAATAGCCTCAATCTGCAAACCAAGAAAACATCCATCGAGCAGCGGAAAACACCAGCTAGGGTGTATTTTACAACAACTCATCTATGGAATGAAGAAAACAACCACAACATGCGCATAGCAACACAGGCTGCTCTTGCAAACACTCCGCTGCCCGCGCATAGCAACACAAACCCTCTCCCAGACACTCTGCTGCAAGCACACAGCAACACAAACACTCTCACAAACACCCCACTGCATGCACACAGCAACACAGGCTGCTCTCACAACCACTCCGCTTCATGCGCATAGCAACACAAACCGTCTCACAAACACCCCACGGCATGCACATAGCAACACAAACACTCCGTTGCAAGCACACAGCAACACAGGCTGCCCTCACAAACACTCTGCTGGGTGAAAGAAACAGGAAAACACAAACACTCAGATGCACAGAATGCATCTATGCCGCTGATTCTACAGCAGGCAAGTCCAGGCAGCAGGGACAGGAAGAGAGCAGCGGTCACTCAGGACAGGGGGTGAAGGTGAGATTCCAGGGCACTGACTACAAAGCAGCAAGTAATGCTCTGGAGTAAACACTTGTCAAAACTCATCAAATTGTCGCTGATCATGAGTGTGTTTCATTGTATGGAAGTCCTGCAGCACTAAGGTGATTTTGAACGCAGACTGTTGAGAGCTCAGCGGTGGCTTTGGGAACTCCCTCCACGCCCTACCACCCTACATCCAGCGACTTCACATCTGTTCAGGGAAGCCCCTCCCTGCAGAGTGCCGCTGCCCCACGGCAGGAACCATGCATCCCAGCCTGTGGCTGTCCAGCCCCAGAAGCCTGTTGCAACTGGTCCAGCATCTGGCTGCCTGGCCAGCTAGGGCTGGAGCTCAGAGCCTGCCCGGCACTGGCTTCACAGAGAACACTGCCCGTTCTCCCCGTTCCCTTCCTAGCAACGCATGCTCCCAACAGAAATTTGTGCTCACCCCATGAGCTCTTTTCTTTTTCTGTTTTGGTGTGTTTGTGTGTCTGTGTGTTCATCTGGATAGATAAGCTGAATGTGAATCGGCTTTGCGTGTAAATAGAAGTGCAAACCCTTGCCCAGCAGTGGAGGAGGTAGTTTGCCTGGTTCCCTGCCCAGACCCTCACAGCCCCTCTATGGACTGACCTCCATCCTCATCAACCCCCAAACACACTTCAAAGGGCTTCTCTAACTGGGTTACAGAGGGCCTCCTCTGAGAGCTGCCCTGGACACCAGCACTGTTTCCCCTGCAGTGGCGCCCACACTCCACTTTCCCAGAAGACCAGCGCAGCCACGTTTCAGCCAAAAGCAAACCAAAGGGAGAGCAGGCTCTTATGCTGGTGTGTTTTCAAGGTCATGAAAATCCCACTGTTTGACCAGGATTTCTTTGTGATTTCAACTCTGACTCCAGGGCTTTGAAACATGGGTCTTCAGACTCTGGAGGTCCTCGGGAGACACATGTTCCCTCCGCTCCTCTGTCCCCTCCCTCCCAGGCACCACTTGCTGAGCTGAGGCTTGAGGTCCTGCCCAGGAGGAGCACAGCCTCCCTTATACTCTGAAGGCTCCTTGGCCCCATCCCTGCCTGTGGCAAACTCACCTCGCCACCAGCAACCACTCTCGGCTGTGTGGCCCCATGCTGGCTGTGCAGCCTCTCACGGTCAGCAAAAGAATGGTCCCACTGAGCCTCAGTGAATCCATGCAAATGTGATTTTAAATCATGGGCTGGCACACCTTTTCACCTTTTCTACATATTGGGCACAACGTACACTGCTCCAGGGACAGGTGGACTAAAATCTCAGAAATCACCACTAAAGACCTTATCCATGTAGCCACAAAACATTTGTACCCCCAAAACTACGGAAACTTTTTTTTTTTAATTAAAAATGGCTCTGACTTTGAAGTCACTATTTTGATCCAAGAGTTTCCCCACCACTGGTGTGTGAGGCAGGTTGTTCTTAGAAAATCACTTTCAGGACCACCGTCCTCCCTAACGGAGCCATGTGTGCATGATGGGGATGTGGGGGGTCTCGTGGCATTAGGCAGAAGTCATGGTCCCCTCTGTACTTGAAACCCCCCAAACACTGTCCATCCTTGTATTTTCAAACGTGATGTATTTACTTCTGTCTGTACCCCAGGCATGTTTGAGAGAACTGTATTTGTGAGAAGAAAAGCTAATTGGTGTTGTCTTGGGAAGAACTGCCCTGCCGCCCTGGCACGCCTGGGAAGGTGGCAGGTGCTGCAGGCAGCGGCTCCAGGCCCAGAGAGTCCAGGTGCGTGGCTCCTGCTTTAGCACAGACCTGGCAGGAGGAGTCCACAGGTATTTGGGATTACTCTAATTTAGGCAACTGGTATATTTGCTGCTTGGAGAATAAACCATTAGCTGATTCTAACTGCTTAACATGGCCAGGCGCGGTGGCTCACGTCTGTAATCCCAGCACTTTGGGAGGCCGAGGCGGGTGGATCATGAGGTCAGGAGTTCGAGACCATCCTGGCTAACATGGTGAAACCCCGTCTCTACTAAAATTACAAAAAATTAGCCGGGCATGGTGGCGTGCACCTGTAGTCCCAGCTACTTGGGAAGCTGAGGCAGGAGAATGGCGTGAACCCTGGAGGCGGAGCGGAGCTTGCAGTGAGCCGAGATTGTGCCACTGCACTCCAGCCTGGGCGACAGAGCGAGACTCCGTCTCAAAAAAAAAAAAAAAAAAAAAAATTGCTTAACATTTGGAAAGTTAAACCTTTTCTAGGGATTTGATGTGAAAGTTAGGCACTTTTCTCTGGAGACAACAGAAGTGTCCTGGCCTGTGCCTGCTGCTGTCAGGTGGCCCAGGATCGCAGGCTTCGGTAAGCATCAAGGAATCTTCAGTCTCCACTGATGTACTACAAAACACCGCCCCAGTGGGAGGTCACAGTCCAAATCTGATTTAGTGGCGAAATACAGCAAATATCAGTGGGAACCAAGAGTGAGATCCCAGGCCCAGAACGATCTGAGATGGGGCCGGCCTGTGCCCTGACAGGTGGGCCAGGGTCGGACAGCGGGGTCCATCCTTTGACCTCATCTATGGCTCCTTCACCTTCAGAAGAAATGGCCTCTGAACGTGAAACTGTTTGAAAACAGTCGGGTGTCTCCACAGCAGTCCCTGTAAAGCACCTACGATTCTTCATTCTGAAGTAGGCACATTTTTCAGTTCAGCTGTATTTTCAGCTCAACCACAGAATGCTCTCAGGGCCAGATAGGAAAATCTTCCTCAGGGGAATTATTTAGGTTTCCACAATAATTCTGAGCCACTTTTGATCAGCCTTTAGCCGGGGCAACTTTCCCAGGCTCTCCTGGGGGAGCCACAGATGGGCCTCGGGAAACTGACAAGAACAGCAGCCACCACTGCATGTTGTGCGTCTCTTTAGCCACATCAGCTGATTCTCACCACCATTGCCAGGCCCAATGCATGCAGACAGGAGCAGAATCTCTCCCTGGCCTCAAGGAGCTTGCAGTCTTCGATCAGCCAGGAAGGGCCTCATCTGAGGGGAGGAAGTGGGAATGGGCACGACAAGGAGGCATTGCCTGGGCAGCAGCATCAGTGAAACTCCCCACACAGCACAGGAAGTACAGCACTTATGAAGAGAAACCACCCTCATTGGATTCAAACTCATCCCCCGACACTGGGCCAAAAGGAGCTTTGGGAAAATCACCCCTGCTGGCATTATTCCGAAGGCCAGACAGAATTCTGGAAAATTCTTCCAAAACCAGCAGTGGTCACAAGTTTCCCACAGAACCCCCACCACAACTCCCCCCATAAGACAGCACAACCCAGGAGAGTGCCTCAGGTGCCGACCACCAGCACCCCAGCTTGGACAGCCTTGCTCTTCGGTCAGTTGGACTCAATCCTGTTCCAATCCCAGGAGCTGCAGAGGTGTAGACAGGGATGCCCAGGGCTCCTGTCCAGTAACTGCAGGAACAGAGAGCTCAGGGTGCAGCTCCCACATCCTGCCATCAAGCAATCCCCTTCTAAGAACTGCCCCTGGGACCAGAGAGACGGGAGAGAAGACAGTATGCTTGGTCTAAGTATTCCTAACGTCTGGCAATTGAAAACTCTCCCAGCACTGACACTTTCCATATGGGGTCTTAAAATGACTGCAGCCTTTTGGGGGAGCCACCTAGAGGCTTCATGTCTGTTATTTGCCAGATATGTGATCTTGGTCAACTTATTTAACCTCACTGTGCCTCAGTTCCCTAGTTTGTAAAGTGAGCCAATCATACACTAGCAGAAACCTCTTGGATGGTGCCGCCCTTTCCATTGGGCGGGACATTCACTGAGAAGGGACGTCCCCATGGGAACTACACTTCCCAGCTGCCCTTGCAGTTCAGTGCACTCATGTGACTGAGCTCTAGCCAATGAAACCTGAGAGAAAGCCATGTGTTCCAGTTGTGGCCTGACCCAAGCAAAGCTTATCTGGAGCTCTCCTCCATGCAATTTCGCCTTTTCAGACTGTCTGGAAAGGAAAGGATTCTCATGGCAATCTTAGAAACCATGTGTGTTGAAGAAGGCATATGTCCATCAGCCTGGGTCCCTGAGTGATTGAATGGTGAGCATGCCAGCCACCAGCTCATCTGCCCACTGCTCTTAGCCAGAAATCAACTTCTACTACCCTTGAGCCATTTCCTATTTTGGAGTCTATTTGTTTCTCTAGTTAGTATTACATGACAGATAATACTCCATAGCGTTTCTGGGAAGAATAAATTTATGCAAAGAAGATATAACAGAGCCTACAACACAACAACTGGCTGCTGCTGTTATTATTCCCTGGTCTCACCCCAGCCCAGCCCTACAGTCCCTGCTTCCCCGTCTCCACCCCAGCCCAGCCCTACAATCCCTGCTTCCCCGTCTCCACCCCAGCCCAGCCCTACAGTCCCTGCTTCCCCGTCTCCACCCCAGCCCAGCCCTACAGTCCCTGCTTCCCCGGCCTCCACCCCAGCCCAGCCCTACAGTCCCTGCTTCCCCGGCCTCCACCCCAGCCCAGCCCTACCGTCCCTGCTTCCCCATCTCCACCCCAGCCCTACAGTCCCTGCTTCCCCATCTCCACCCCAGCCCTACAGTCCCTGCTTTCCCGGTCTCCACCCCAGCCCAGCCCTACAGCCCCTGCTTCCCCGTCTCCACCCCAGCCCAGCCCTGCAGCCCCTGCTTCCATGTTTGTGGTCACTGTTTACAAGCACATCTGAAGCTCAGTCCACTGGAGAGAATTAGACGAGCCCCTCTCCGGACAGAGAGGGTCGGAATACACGGGAGCATTTGCAGCAAAGGAGAAAAGCTTTCCCAGAGGACGTCCTTGGAGTGATCTTTAGAAATGAGAGAAGAGACAGCGTATCTTACTCCATTTTCTGTCCCAATAAGTGAATATATGAGACTAGGTTATTTATAAAGAAAAGATCTGTATTTCTTATAGTTCGGGAGGCTGGAAAGTCCAGTGTCCAGGGACCACCCCTGGTGAAGCCCTTCTTGCTGGTGAGAACTCTCTGCAGAGTCCAGAGGCTGTGCAGGGTATCGAATGGTGAGGGTCTCCTGAGAGATGGCCAAACTGGCTTCTATAATAGACCCACCATCATGATAACTAACCCACTTCTTCCATAACCCATCAGTCCATGAATAGATTAATTCATTCACAAAGGTACAGCTTTCCCAAAGGTTCCTCCTCTCAACACAGCTCCACTTGAGAAATGAACTGTTGGGGGATATAGTCAAATCATAGCATTCCACCCCAGCTCCCTCAAACTCATATCCTTCTCACACATAAAATACTTTCATTCCAAGCTAATAGCCCCAGAGTCTTAACTTGTTCCATCAGCAACTCAAAAGTCCAAAGTTCCAAGTCTTATCTAAATCAGATATGGGTTAGATTCAAGGCATGATTTGCCTTGAGGCAAATTCCTTTCAGCTGTGAGCCTGTGAAATCAAATATGTTATCGACTTCCAAAATACAGTTACAGACAGGCACAAGGAAGATGTTCCCATTCCAATTCCATATGACATCTTCAACTCTAGAAGGATCTTTCAGTCCTTTTACTATCTCCTGGACATACTGGGGTGGAGGTTGGTCCCCCAAGACTTTGGGCAGCCATACCCCCATTGCTTTGCTGGACTCAGCCCACACTTCAGCTCTTCCAGGCTGACACTGTACACTAATAGCTCTACTGCTCTGGGGTCTAGGTGGTGACTCCACTCACACAGCCCCACTAGACACTGCCCTGGTGGAGACTCCCTGCAGCAGCTCCAGTTGTGCCCACATTTTCACTTGGCATTTTGCCCTGGCGGGGGCTCTGTGCTAACCCACTCCTGCAGCAAGCCTCTGCCTGGGCCCCGGGCTGTCCAAGGCATCAACTGAAATCTGGGTGGAGGAAGCCGTGTCTTCACAGCTCTTGCACTCTGCGTGTCTGCAGAATCAGCACCCCACGCACAACACCAAGCCTTGTGCTTTATACCTTCCAGATCGATGGACTGAGCCATACCTGGAGTCACTTAAGCCACAGCTATGGTGGTCTGGGAATGCTGCACCAGAATGTGGGGAACGGAGACCCTGGGTGGCTCTGGGCTGTGACACTGTGCAGGGCACCCCAGGTCCATCCCTGGAAACCACGCTCCCCTCCTAGAGAAGGACAAAGGGCGAAAAACCCCACAGGCATTTCAGACGGCTTCCAGGCTAACCTCCTGTGTCAGTCCCCACAGCAGGCTCTCAGCCATGCCTTCAGTCTCCTCTCCTGGGCATGCTTGTACACTCTTTCCATGGCCAGGCTGAGAGTGTTCCAAATCCTTTTGCTTTGCTTTGCTTCCTTTTTAATTACCAATTCTGTCTTTAAATCATCTCTTTCCTCTCTTATTTTATGGTGAGCAGTTAAAAGTCTTGAGACTTAACTGCTGTTTCGTGGTAGGTTCTGGGCCTACTCGTGACTGTTGCCTCTTTCTTCTTCCCATGGCTCCTCTGCACTGCGTTGCCATGCGGCAGCTTGAATGCCCTGCTGCTCAGCTGCTTCTTCTCTCTGCTCCCCTCCTTCATCGCTCCTCAGTTCCATGTTCCGTAACCTCCCAGGACCGGGATGCAATTCAGTCAGTCCTCGCTGTTTTGTAACAAGGATGGCATTTGCTCCAGTTTTCAATACCTTGCTCCTCATTTCTCTCTGAGCCCTCCTCAGAATGGCATTTATTGTTCACATTTTTATCAGCAATATGGTCATGATCACATAAGTAATCTCAAAGCAGTTCCAGACTTTCTCTAGTCTTCTCTTCCTCTGAGCCTTCACTAGAGGCCCCTTAGTGTCCTATTTGTAGAAAGACAGGCTTTTCCCGGCCCCCTCCTTCAAATTCTTCCAGCCTCTACCCATTAGTCAGTACTAAAGCCACTTCTGTGTGTTAGGTGTCTGTGGAGCAGCACCTTACTTCTTGGTACCAGGTTTCTGTCTTAGTCTGTTTCTATTGCTATAAATGAATATCTGAGACTCAGTAATTTATAAAGAAAAAAATGTATTTGTTACATTGCTGGAGGCTGGAGAGTCCAAGATCCAGGGGCTGCATTTGGTGAGGGTCCTTCTTGCTAGCAGGAACTCTGCAGTAGCCTGGGGTGATGCAGAGCATCACAGGACAAGGGGGCTCATGAGAAATGCTCCAACTGAATTTAGTAACAGACCCATCTTCGTGAAAACTAACCCGCCACCTCCACAACCCACCAACCCATGAATGGATGAATTCCTTCATGAGGGCAGAGCACTCCTGACCCATGCATCTCTCAAATGCCCCACCTCTCAACACTGCTGCAATGGGGACACGAACTTCTGGGGGACACCTTCAAAACATGGCAGGGGGTTGGAAGTTTCTGACTTGGGAATACCCTTGCTCTGGTGGGGGAAGAGTAATCAGAACAAAAAGGGAAAATGGTTCCCTGGGGGCCTGGGGGTGCTGGGCTTCCAGATGTGATGGAAGATGCTTCCGTCATGTCCAAGCCCAACTCCAAGGCAGAAGTGCCTTAGGGGCCAGGGTGTTTTCCATGGCTAGGATGCCATGGTTAGGGTGGCCTGGGAACGCTGTAGCAGAATGTGGAGAGCTGAGTCCCCATGTGGGCGGTGGGGACATTTCCCCGACGTTTTAATTTCCTGAACTGCACGGGACTCATGGGAAGTGGTATGACCCTTCTCCAAATCACTGCACTTCCCATCAGCCCAGCAGGACAGGGAACGCGAGGCGGCTGGGTTGGTGTGGGCAGCGGGCGATCCACATGTCAGTGACATCTGTGTGTGGAAGGCTTGTGCTCTACTAACATGCTGCTGGGCGCCCCGCCTTGGGGTAAAGCCCCCAACTACGTCTGGTCTGTGAGATGGATGCCCCACGGGAGAAAAAAGAGAAGAGATGCAAGGCAGAGAAAAGAGAGCAGGAAGAGAAAAAAGGATGAGGGAGAGACTGCGACAGAGATGGAGACAGAGGGAGGAGCCGTCCTTAGCTGTGGCTGACTCACAGCTGATGGCTCACATGGCTTAGCGCCGTGGATGAGACCTTGGTACTGCCTCTCAGGGGCTCCGTCGTAGCCATTTAGTTACTCAGCTTCTCTACGTCTCCGGTGTAAGATGGGGATAATAATAATCACAGGACACAATGAGATGATGGGTGCCAATTGCTCTGTCTGAAATATGGTAATTAATGATTCGAGAAACTATCCCTACATCAGTAGCTTAACCACTGACAAGGAGAAAAAAAAAATAGAGTCTTTTGTTTTGACATAGTTTTCAGATTTCCTCAGCTACCAAGAAGCAAGCTACAGCCAACCATGACCTAAATAGCAAGCAACTGGAGGCCGATAAGAAAGTTGTGAAGGTGTCAAAATTAATAAGCCAGTTGATGCAGGTGGATGAGGGGGGACCAGGCTGGGAAGAGATGGCATGACTGGGGCGCATCGCAGACCCTGACACTCCAAAGTGCTCCACGTGGCTTTTCTTTGTATTTTCTCTTTCTTGAAAAAGTAGTGTGAATTTGTTTGTACTGCTGTAAACAAACACACACAAAAAAACTGCAACTGATATTGTACAATCTCTGTAGTGGATGACAAATACCTCCCTGGTAGGAGGCTGAAGGAAGCAGTGCTTCCCAGTCTCCAGGGACAGCATCTGAAGTCTGGCCGGGTCCACCGATGAGGCGTGGCTTAGCTCCATCTCATTCCCCTCTGGGGCCAAGCAGAGACCTCAGCTACCACAGGGGACTTAGGAACCCATGACCTTGATCCTGCCTCGAAGCTCATGGCCACAGACACTCTGTTCCACTCAGTCCTCTTCAGGGGGGCTGCTTGTTTCCACCCCCTTCCCCCACCAAGTCCCACCAGCCCCTCTCCCTCTGGCCACTGAGCCGTCTCAGGAGTGCTGCAGCTCTTTAGGACCAGGCTCCTCTGCTTGGGTAAGCACACCTATCAGCATGGTTTGGTCAGGAAGGCAGAATTACTCCAGGTATTCCAAGCACAGAGGCTTACATGGCCATCGGGAAGGCCAGAGGAACAAATGGCTGGGAAGCCCCTACCAGAGAAGGTGAGCTCCTGCAGCTCACCCCACGGTGAGTCCCTACTGTCCTGGCCTGGAGTCCCCAGGCTCAGTTCCCCCACCACAGCAAAGCAGGCAATTTGTAGAGCTCTCGAGGAAACTCTCAAGTTCCTCTGGCTTGCCATTGCCCTCTGCCAACTGTGCACACATCTGCTTGATGAAATCATGGTTTCTTCCCTTCCACACTCAACTAACGTGCTTGGCTCCTGCTGGCAGGCTCTAACCAGCACCGTTCAGAGTAGAGGTTCTAGGAAAGTCAGAGGATGACATAGACAGGGACGCACATGGGAACATGTGAAGGCGCAGGCCACACACTTCACGGAAGCGGAGGCTTCAACTTGACAGCAGAGTCTGATTAAACTTGATGAGGAAGGGGTGGTGAGCCACAGAGAAACGCTGGTCTCTAGGAGCCCCCTAGGCTACTGTGCCACAGCAGCTCATTTCTCCTCTTTTAGGTGAATTTGGTTATTATTTCCTCAAAACCTGATTAATATGAAAGGTGAGAGTGCAGACACCTGCAGGGGGAGGATACCCCAAACAAAAACTGGTGAGTGCTTAAAAATAGGCAGTTTCTAAGGACAACAAAATGCAATTACAAAATATATAATGCAAAGGGCACTACTTTATAATAGATGGGCAGCACTTAAAACTCAATAAATATTTCATCAGAGCTTCATCCTACTGGAGAAATGGGTAAGGAATTATGCAGCACAATGGCGCGTGCCGCAGCAAGGGGCCTTTCTTCATCGGCATTGGCAGCAGGAAGAGAGGCCTCCCGGGCCGTTGGATGAATCCCTGGGACTCTGCCAGTGGCCTCCATGGAGATGGAGATAGAGCTGTGCCTGGAAATCGCTCTGCTGAGAAAGACAATTTGGAGCAGAAGTGGCCAGTCCAGTTTCTATTTCCTTTCAGCCCTGATTCTGCACAAATATTCTCTTTCTGGCCTCTCAAAAAGGTATCCCCTTGGGGAAAGACAGCATTCCAGAAGCCCTGCATTCTCGGCCTTCTTTAGAATCTGTTGATGAGCAACGTCTATGTCAGAACAGACTCAGCGCTCACAGGTTAGACCATGGTCCCAAGAGGGCACCCTGAAAGTCTACATGTACGGAACCCTTCTCATAGCCACATATGCTTTCCTAGGAGTTCCATAAGCCCAGCTTCCAAAGCACCCTCATCCGCTGCAGGACATGTATCCAGCATCCAGCAATGGGACCGGCACTGCAGAAAACATCAGGCACACAGGTGAGCTGCTCTTCCTGCCCTCAAGGAGTTTGCAGTTTGCTGGGAATTTATAAAAGCACACAGGAAGGCACGTGAAGACCTTCTCAAACAAGACAGAACAAGGTGCAGAAAGCAGTAGATTTTGTGACTGAACAAGCCCACAGCTCTAACAGCCCCCTGGGCACAGCTGTCAGAGTGGCAGACCCGGAGGTGCACGACCCAGATTCCCCTGCAAAGAAGAGCTTGCTGCCTAGCTGCTGGTGTCAGTAGATGACCTGCAGTTGCCGGTCATCTACCCCCAGGATCTGCCTCAGCTACCAGGAGCCACCTCAAAAACGGCCACGTTCTGTAAGGGTAGCCACACCAGTTAATGAGGAACGGGTATAAAGGCCAAGCCATTCTTGCCCTAAATGGGACAACTCCAGTAGGGTCTACGGAGGCATCACAGAACGTACTTACAACTCTTCCTGTCCAAACTCCATGCGGCAAGTGTTGATCCCAAAGAGCCTTCCCAGTGATGATTCTGCAAAGTCATTCCGTCCTGCAGTAGGCGTCTCAGGGATCCCAGCTGGTGACCATCCACTCAGCCTCCATCCACGTTTTCTGCCTCCCAGCTGTCTCTGCCTTGTGGTAAAGATCTGACCTTCACCGGAGCCATCCCCAGATGCTGCCTCCTCTCTCCCCAACCCCACCTTGTCCCCTAGAGCCCTGTTTGCTGTAACACCCAAGGCCCTGCCCTACTTCTCATTTGCTTTGGAAGTTGATGACCCCTCTTTTATATAAAATGTACCAAACCCTCTATGATTTCCCTGCTGTGGTCCTTGCTCCTTCCACCCAATGGTCAGTATCCCTGCAGTCGATTCCTCTGCTCATCTGCTTTGTGAGTGACAGCCTTCTGGACTCAGTCCTGTGTTGCAGGAGTGCCTTTAGGATTTCACTGATCACATCTAAGCAAGAGACTCTCCAGTGTCTCCAGGCCCTCACTGCTCTCCTGAAGTATCCAATGCTATGACTTGGTTGGTTCCTGCAGCCTTGATCCCTTCAGGCAGTAAAGAACTTGCTGTGATAAAGGAGTTTGATCCTCCAACAATAGCACCCACCACATGGCATGTGTGGCATCACACTAAGGCTGTCCATATTCAAACAAGCAAATCTTTGGAATTCTATGTTTCAAAACCTGAAAAACAAGAAAATATTTAACTTGAAAGAAATTAGGCCAGATGCAGTGGTTCACACTTGTAATCCTAGCACTTTGGGAGCCTGAGGCGGGTGGATTACGAGGTCAGGAGATCGAGACCATCCTGGCTAACATGGTGAAACCCTGTCTCTATTAAAAACACAAAAATTAGCCAGCCATGGTGGTGCATGCCTGTAATCCCAGCTACTTGGGAGGCTGAGGCAGGAGAATCGCTTGAACCTGGGAGGCGGAGCTTGCAGTGAGCCGAGATCATGCCACTGCACTCCAGCCTGGGCGACAGAGTGAGACTCTGTCTCAAAAAAAAAAAAAAAAAAAAAGAGAAAAAGAAATTACTCTCTGCTGATAACGTTTCAGCCACCATGATACCTTGGAGATGAAGAGGTTCTTGGATGGAGACTCCCACTCCAGCATCAGTTAAGCTTGCAAAAACTTGGTCTGACCCTGATCTCTGTGTTTACCCTTAGAGTCGAGTTCAAGATATGCTGACTTTAAAAGCATATATTTACAGTCTTGAAGGTACTCTAAAATGTTCACGGTCCCTACTTTGACCTCTGCTTCTCTCGTGCTATTTAAGATACATGGCACAAGAAGCAGCTGAGCTTCTTAACAATATGGTCAGATAGATATTTGATCTAGGGTGAACATAAAGAATCAAATTATGCAGGTGATGAAAGCTCCCTGGGAATCATTTTGAGTAGCTGATAGGACCCTAGGCAAGTAGTTGTTCTGATGGCTCACCAATGCACTCATCAAAGCCCGGGCTTCTTCTCCATTGAGCCAGGTAATTAGATCAGCATAGACAACAATATCTGCATTGTATATTCAGAGCTGGTGATGATCTGGACAACAATATCTGCATTGTCTATTCAAAGCTGGTGACGATCTGGAGAAGCAGAATAATTGAATAGTTGATAATTGGCCATGATTACGTCTACTGATTTCTTCCAGGAAGTTTTATCTGACATGGTTGTTTTTAAATATGAAATGAAATGAAAGCTCCGTTTCCACCAGAAAAGGAAAGTTTAAGTTACAAACCAGATAAAAATATCCTCCTGTAGGAACAAAGTCATTCTGTAAAGCGAAGTCGGGATAATTGTGCTAAGCAGTCATCATCAGAAGCAGAAGCCATTAAGTGTTATTGAAACTTAGGGTATCCCCTCTAGCAACAAGAGTCCATAGTCTGATGAATGTCAAGTACTAATCCAGCACTAATGTGATTTAATTTTATGAATTGTTTGCATAAATATTAGAAAACATCTTGAGAGAAACATACTGTATTATACATCTGTGTACATGGTGGATGCATGCAAATGCTCTAGCCCAGCTCCTGAATAATTCATTTCAGTCATTTTATTTACATAGGAAAATGATCCTTGATTTGCTTGGCAGATTTTAAGCCACAGTTTCTATTGGTAAACTGAGCCCCTAGTGTGCAGCCAAAAGGCCCAGGGCAGTGGGAGGTACTCTGTAGAGCAGACAGCGGCCTTTATCTCATTGAATCCTCTGATTCTTTAGAAAGCAAGTATATTTGATCTGGTCCATTTTTAAAAGACTTAGCTCTGTAATGGTACTTGCCAATCTGCTTTCAAAAGAAACATTCCCCCTTTCTATGCCTCTTTCATCCTATTTATGAATGCCCTCTTCTTGCTCTCTGTCTTTAAAAAAAATGCTTTTCATTCTTTTATTTTTGTCTTTGTCTTGAGAAAACAAGAGAATGGGGAGATGAACTGAGGAAAAATCTTTGGAGGAGGCATGACAGATGCTGAGGAGATTTAGGGCTCCCCTCCCCTCCTCAGCAGCCACTTGGAGAACCTGGGGGTGAGAATATGCAAGGGAAGATGAGTCTGAAGGCTCTGATACTTGTCAGTGATGTGGTGACCACAGGGAATGAACTCCTTGAGGCTGCTTAGTAGAAAACCACTCTCCAAACTCTTAGCTCCAGCTCCCTTCCTTCAATAAACTCCTTAGACCAGGGTGTCTCTCATTTGATGAACTTTAGCTCTCGTTTCCCATCACAGCTGCCCAGGTCCTGGTGACTCCCTCTCCAGTACTCTTCTCTGAGTCTCTGGAGTACAGGATTCCAGAAGTAATTCCCCACACCTTCGATATTGTTGGATGAAGGAAGAAGACAGGGACTTCTGGGGCTACATATCCCTGAGGATAACCTCGGTATGTATATCCCATTGAATACCACCACCATCTTTCCCGCCTTCTGCTCTTCATTCTACAGTCACAAGACTGTGTTCCTCAGGCAGAGGGAGGACACCTCTGTGGGGCAGGCATGTGGTTGCCCGAGGTGGGCAGATTCCCAAGGTGATGCGAGACCTCAGTCACATTTATTCTCTTCGGCCCTTTCTCCCTCCCCAGACCTCGGGTCTCCCTCCTTCTCCATTCTGCTCCTCTGCCTGCTCCTCCTTCTCCATTCCCTCCTCTTACTCCTAGGGAGCAGTGTCTGGACATGGGAGTTGGTGTCCTGCCAGAGGGGAACTGAGGAAGGGGCTGTACCAGAATCCTCTTCCTCTGGTTGGGTCTCACCCCCGGATGGGTAGTGAGACCTCCTTATGTGGTGAGCAGGGTGACTGTGTCCTCAGGACCTCTGCCCCCGTCTTGTCCATTTCCTCATCTCCAGCGTTTGCTCTCAAGCACCCTCTCCTTGCCCTCTTAGACCTGTTCTCAGTAACGCACAGAGAGTGGTAAGTGCCAATAAGTCCTTCATTCAGAAAAAAGAATCCATTCCAAGAGCACAAATCGTCAGCAGTGGGCACCGTCCCCTGCCCCAAATGCCTTGGCCACTTCCACATTCCCACAACGAAGGGCCAAGGCAGCGTATGTGGCAGCTCAGCCAGTGGGCTGCTGGAGCCGGAAGTGCTTTTACTGTACTTCCGGGGCATCCCAGAACAGCACCCAGAAAGACGGGGAGTGAACGCCCCAGCTCCCAGCGTTGATGCGCTCTGTGGGACCTACAGGGCCTCCATCGCCCACTGCAGGACTGGACCAGTTTCCCTCAGTGAGACTTTGCCGGATACTGCGCCCCCATTTCACTCTCCCTCCCCGGTTCCACCTCCCAGCTCCTCTTTATTTTGGAACACCTAGTAGCCTCCCACTCCCACTGAATCCTTGTTTCAGGTTCTTTTTCTAGAGAACCCAAACCAAAACATATGCATACAATGGAAATTCCCCTTCTCCTCCCATGCCTAGACCCACGGTCCTCCCCAGAGGCAGCTCCTCGATGTATTACTTGTTTTAGGAGCGCACTGATCTGGTAACACAGAGCATAGACATTGGCTCCAGTTTCCTCATCTGTAAAATGAGATGCTAGGGTATACATAATAGGATGACTTCCTTATGAGGGGCGAAGTAGTTAATATTTGCAAAATGTTTAAGGTGGTGCATGTAGACAGACAGCACTAAGGAAAGTTCGTTAACTACCTTCACACATACTCGCATCTGTAAACTCTGCCCTCCAATTTCAAGTTTGACTCATTGCTGGATCAAGGAGTCCATTTTCACTGAATCCCTGTGCCGTCTCAGCTACCTGAGGCTTGGATGAATGGGAGGTACAGGGAGCTACTAGAATCTTGTACCACAAACCTGGCAGGACCTTGATTGCTGGGCGATCAGGACACCGTTCTTTTTGAAGCTCAGCCAGTTCGTAAGGCTTCGTCTAAGCCTAGGGCAGGTGAGAGGCTCTAGTGGACACCAGGAGACCAAGGGCTGGCTCTCAAAGTCTCAATCCTTCCAGAGTGAGTTCTCAGGGAGCGTGCCCCACATCCCAAGAACAAAAAAGCAGCTGGAAGTTTGCTTTGCCATGGGAGCGCCACTCAGCCAGGCCCGTACAGAAGGGTCTAGACTGTGTCATTCATCATACCATGTCCAGCAAGGCTAAGGTTTGGCCATTCCCAAGAAAGATGTACTCAGTACCAGAGACCATTGCTTTGCAGTTACAAAGAGTGAGGGACTTTGGCCTGAAATTTTTCCTGGAATCTGATGTCAAAGTTCATCACACTTACAACAAGAACAGTGATAGCAGCCAGAAAACATATCAGTTTCTTGATAAAACAATTAGGGAAAACAGCTAGACAGCAGCTGATCAGTTCATCAATTAACCCATTCCAAGACCAAGAACCAAATAAGATTCAATAAAATATATTGATTATTTTGGCTTGATCTATATGACTATGAGAATTAAGTCTGGGATTTCAGACTCATTAAATCCTTCCTCTCAAGAGTTTTTAAGACTGTTTTAAGGAACGCTTTTTCTGCATTTGGCTCCTATTGTTGAAATTTTATGTTCTTTAAGATTTGTAGAATTTTAATAATGTATAGGAGGCTGTTAATTCCACTTCTTATGTCTTTAACTTTTTTTTTTTTTTTTTTTTTTTTTTTTTTTTTTTTTTTTGAGACAGAGTCTTGCTCTGTCACCCAGGCTGGAGTGCAGCGGCACTATCTCGGCTCACTGCAACCTCCGCCTCCTGGGTTCAAGTGATTCTCCTGCCTCAGCCTCCTGAGTAGCTGGGATTACAGACACACACCACCGTGCCCAGCTAATTTGTGTGTGTGTGTGTGTGTGTGTGTGTGTGTGTGTGTTTAGTAGAGACAGGGTTTCACCATGTTGGTCAGGCTGGTCTTGAACTCCTGACCTCGTGATCCACCCGCCTTGGCCTCCTGAAGTGCTGGGATTAGAGGTGTGAGCCACTGCACCGATCGTCTTTAACTTCTTTTTACCGAGATGACTGTATGAAATCTCTTACTGGACTGTGTTTTTATTTCTGCCCCTTTAATGATTTCCAGAAAATCTTTAGATTTCACAAGCAAAAAGAAAAAGCCTTTATCGGGAGTCAATAGACCCTGAAAAATAAATCGCTCTCTGAAATGTGAGGTATCAACAAAGCATAATTTTACTTTCAACACATTGACCTGAAATCTTTCTGTGACCAAAATAATCCCAGGTGAGATTTAAGTATTTGTGGAAACTAATTAGCTCTCTCTTTCCATAGCAACTTCCCACAGATTGGGTGGCAGGTCTCAAAGAATACACCTGATCTTACCCTATAAGTAATGACAGAATTCAATTGCATAATGAGAGGAGAAATCCATTAGTATTTATAGACCCCCAGAATCATCTTTATTTTTCTCTTAATATGACTTTACATCTTTAATCAACACTTCCTTAAAGCATGAGAGGTAGAATTTCTTGAAGATACTGATGTGTGCAGTAGTTAATATCTTAATTTAGACCCACCCACTCAATCCAATGCATGTTTGAAAAAAAAGAATAGATACAAATAATTACCAGTTAATACAAAAGCATGAAAAGCAAGAATCTTGTACTTATTCGCTCTATTCAAGACCCACGGGGGAACCAATAATTGCTTAATTTGTAGGGTTTCCCTCAGGTGCCCATGGATCTGCTTTAGAACAATACCTATGAGCTCACCTTGCAGTCCCTTGCCCCTTCTGACCTGAACTAGGTGTCAGATGAGATGGCAGGGGTCCTGCCCTCCATAGTTCTGAAGGCCTGTGGCGCCTTATGCTGGCTGCAGGCCTCTGCATCTGTCATTCTCCACCTGCACATCCAGATAGTCTACCTCTCCTACCTGCACAGAAGAGAATCCTTTAAATAGTACCGTACCCAAAAAAAAGTTGGTTTCCACATCTTTAGATAAAAACTTTGTGTCTTCATTCACTTAGCAAATATGTAAGGAGCATGCCAGTGATGTATTGGGAGAATGGTTTCTAGGAGAAAAAAACGATGTATTTGTAGTGTTTGTCAATTTCTGGTGTAAATATTCTTAGCATGCCCATTTCACCTACAAACAGAACATCACTGGATACAGAGTTGGGGAAAGATGCATAGAATTGATTCTCATGAGCTGGCGCAAACCTGCTCCAGCACCCCACTGAAAATACCTGTTCTTTTGCGGACATGATGTAAGATAATGATGCTACCAAGATACATGACAGCATGTGCCCACTTCTCAGGAGCTCATAATGCAGCCAGAAACACAGAGCGTGTGTGAAAACCTTTCTTCTGCAGTATGACATTATCCAAGTTTATTACAGAGGCATTCTCTCATGAATGTTATGGAAAGTATAACTAGAGATACGCAGGCGAGCATGTGTCTTAGTCTGTTTCTGCTTCTTTAAAAAAAAAAAAATACCTGAGACTGGATCATTTCTAAGAAACAAAAATCTATTTTATCACAGTTCGAGAGGATAGAGAGTCAAAAATCAAGGCACCTGCAGGATCAGTGCCTGGTGAGAACCTGGTGTCTGTTTTCAAGATGGTGCCTTGAATGTGTGTCCTTGCAGGGTGGAAGGAATGAAAAGGCAAAAGGAATGAAGAGGTGAACTTGACCCCAAGCTTTTTATACAGCACTCATCCTCTCCATGAGGGAAGAGCTCTCATGGCCTAATCACCTCCCGAAAGCCCACCTCTTAATACCACTGTATTGAGGATTAAGTCTCAACACAGATTTTGGAGGGGACACAAACATTGAAACCACAGCAGGAGAGGAAGGAAGAAGCCATGAGTGTGTGCTGCCGTACTCAGGTTCCCAGAAGAAATACTGAAATTGTTCATCTCAAGAAATGTATAGGCCGAGCATGGTGGCTCATACCTGTAATCCCAGCACTTTGGGAGGCCAAGGCAGGCAGATCGTGAGGTCAGGAGTTCAAGACCAGCCTGATCAACATGGTGAAACCCTGTCTCTACTAAAAACAAAAACATACACACACACACAAATTAGCCGGGCATGGTGGTGCGTGCCTGTAATCCCAGCTGCTCGGGAGGCTGAGGCAGGAGAATCGCTGGAACCCAGGAGGCGGAGGTTGCAGTGAGCCGAGATAGTGCCACTGCACTCCAGCCTGCATGACAGAGCAAGACTCTGTCTCAAAAAAAAAAAAAAAAAAAAAAAAAAAAAAAAAAAAAAAAAAAAAAAAAAAAGAAAAGAAAAGAAAAAGAAAGAAGAGAAAAAAGAAATGTACAAGAAATTAGGAAAACGTTCATAATTTGCAGATAATCACTTGATATATAAAAATAAAATGCGTAAATTCTAAACTAGGACCAAAAAGTTTAGTATACCCAAATAAATGTAATAAAAGATGGGAGAAATATGGGAAATAGAACACATGAACGAGGATGGAAGAAATAAGACAAAACAATATCCATATTCAATGTAAAAGGCTTGAATTTCTTTGTCATAAGTCAGACATCAGATTGAATTTAGAAAATAGCTGTAAGAAACAAATTTAGCAAAAAAAAAAGGAGAAAAAATGGTTATAGCAATATAGAAAAATATTTTTAAAAAATATAAACTCATGAAAATCAATGCAGTAATATTAATATAGACAAAACATAACTCCAGGTAAAATCATAGTCAGTGACAAGGGCTTTGCACCGTCACAGGAGAACTAGAACTAGGTGTTATAATCACGAACATATGCACAAAATATGCGCCCTGTGTTTCTGTAGATGAGACTTAGTTGATCATGAATTTGTAGTTGCTATTTCTATTATTTATCAGAAAACAAGGGCTATCAAAAAGGCCTGGAAGTGGTGATGGGTTCAACTTTGGACATGTGAAGTTTGGGGCCACTGGGATTCTCAGGGTCACGTGACAGAGCTGATCAGAGATGAGGCATTCACCTTCAGGAACATGTTTGGAATATTATCCTTTCCCTGCAAAGATCCAAAGACAATTTTTTACTAAAATATTCTGATCATCACAAGCAAGAGATTTGCACATAGAATGAAAGTACATTAGAGTGGTAATGATAGAGAGGCATTTTTCTGACAAAGGATGGGATGGATGGAATAATAGGGTCAGAAAAACAGAAAGAACAGGGAAAATGTCTTGAAAGTACTTAAAACCTTGCTTGACTCTTAATGAAAGTTGCTATATAGGCTATCGGTGATGGGTAAATATTCACCATGTATCTTTTGAGGCATAAAGCGTTTTGCTTCCCAAGCATTGCCTATATAAAGACTTAAATGGCTGTGCCCTCCTGTAGCTTGAGATATTGCTTCTGTCTATCACAGTGGAAACCTGTCCAACAGAATCTCTTATCTGTCAACCAGATGAAGCTGGAGCCTTTCCTGGCTGCTCTGATAATCAGCATTAGAGGGAAGGGGTGGCAGTCTCCACTGCAGAATGATTTGTGTCGATTGCCGGGTTTTAATGAGGAGTGGAAAGCATTGTGCATCTTCAACAGTGTGTATGCTAAATCACTGGCTTTCACAATCTCCCTAGAAAAGCCATTTGTTCTGTAATTATGTAACACCTATATATATGTCACAGAAAGGCAGTGAGTTTACTATTTTAAATTAAATTTTAGTAGTGCTAGGAATCTCCGCAAGCCAAGCCGGAAAACAGTCTACCCCATCATGTCTTCATTCTCTTCGGGTATCTCACAGCAAAGAAACTCTTTTTTGTTTGAGACAGAGTCTTGCCATGTCACCCAGGCTGGAGTGCAGCGGCACGATCTTGGCTCATGGAAACCTCTGCCTCCCTGGTTCTAGTGATTCTCATGCCTCAGCCTCTTCAGTAGCTGGAATTATAGGCATCCACCACCACGGCCCAGCTCATTTACTTTTTTGTTGTTTTGGGTTTTTTTTTTTTTTTTTTTTCCGTATTTTTAGTAGAGATGGAATTTCACAAGGTTGGCCAGGCTGGTCTCAAACTCCTGACTTCAAGTGATGCTCCCTTCTCAGCCTCCCAAAATGCTGGAATTACAGGCATGAGCCACCGTGCCCAGCCAAAACTCTCTTTTAATGTAAAAGTTTTGTTTTGCTTTTTTTTCCTAAAAAGTGAAAATTGTTTTAAAGCAGAGAAGAGCACCATTTAATATGGCGAGATTTCAGAAGTGGGCACCGCGTTTCGCACTTTTCAAGCTTCCTACAGTCACAAGCTGAATGGCTCCTCTCCCCACTCTCCAGCAAGAAGCAAGGAAGTGTTTCCTTTTTCCCTGTCATCCTGGAAGGCAGAAGTGTAGGGCAAAACCCTGGGCTTGAGCATCGTGCAAAATCAGGCACAGTGGCTGCCCTTGCTGTGAGTCATTCACTACATTATTAGTACTGTCAGGTACTTAGCCAAAACGTTCATTACTTCATCCATACCTAATGTGTTTCCTCAAAAAACATGCTCCCGGAAAAAGTGATTTGTTTTTATTGAGTGCTATCTGCAATGAATATCCTCCTCTTCCCCCTCAGCCTGCATATCTGACTCAAGACAGCTTCTGTCCCACAGAGGTGAGGGATGGGGTGGGAAATCTGGGGAACTCTGGATTTCTTGGGATCCAACTAGGAGAATTCTGGGTCTTCTAATAGAGAGCATTTAATAGAGGAAATTGTTGCATGAGCAATGGACTAATTGAAAGAGGAGGCTGGGGCAAAACAGAGAATAATAGCATGACAGGAAGCTCCTCACCAAACTTGGGAGGGCCTGTGTCAGCGGATACCGCAAGCCAGAGCCTTCGGGTGGGAACCGCCAGAGGAGTCACCCGGCAGGAACTGGGACCCTGGCAAGAGAGATTGTCCAGCAGAGCTGGAGCCACGAAGGAGACACCACCATTTCCAAAAGTGTCTCACAGAGCGAAGTGGCAAGGAAATGCTTGTGCTCTCCGCTTTGCTGCCCTCCCACCTTCCTGTAGTGCTTCCATTTCCCAAGCCAGCCTGGAAGCAAGAAGGCAGGGGAGCCTGCACGTGGCACTTTCTGCTGTGCAGAGTGAGGAGATCAAAGCCAATGTGAGGGGCTGCGCTCATGTTCTCAGCTGCCCTCCTCCCCCTGCTTCCATGCCTTTTGTCTCATGACCTTGAAATCACTCTTACTAAATGGGCAGTTTCTATTTCCACACCACGAATCTGGGCCCAGATCTGTGACTTGCATTGGCCCAAAGAGTGAGACAGAATGACCATGTGTGAGTCTGGACCGAGGCCTCAAGCAGCCTTGAATGTTTCCACTTTTGCGTTTCTGCCATCACCAGAAGCAGCACATGTCAGGGCTGGCCCTCCAGACCCTAGGGGGATAATGAGAGACATATGGAGCGAAGCTTCTCCAGCCAAGCCTAGCCCAGAGCAGAGGCCACAGCTGACCCTTGGATTAATGAACAAGGCAGCCCATTCACAGATGATGTGCAAATCCAGCCAAGATCATTTAAGTTTATCTTAGATCTGCTAGTTCCCAGCCAACCTGCAGATGTATGGGTTATAATAATAAAGTGTGATTTTAATACGTGAGGTTTGGGGGTAGATTTTAATGCAGCAAGGGTAAACGGATAAAGATAAGATGCATATGAAAGCAAACCATCCGTTGACTACACTAACATATCACATAACTATAAAACCAGAGAAAACCTATAAGGGTTTCTGAGACCTAGCACAAGGATCTTCTTGGTTGCCTCAGAACATCCCGCTTTACATCCGCTAACACTAAATTTAGTGAGCCAGGTGGTCCTGCTTCCCATAGGAATGTGACTGCTGTGGCTGATACAGGACACAGGCCTGTCCCCAAGCCCTGAGTGATGGGCCGGCCGTGACAGCAGGCTGCCTTGGTAGTGCCACCCCAAAAACAAGGGCTGCTCAGATATGGTCACTTGAGCAGGGCCCAAACTCATGGACATGAACTCCTGGGAGAGCAAAGAGCACAAGTGGCACTCCAGAGAGAGGAAATGGCCTCAGCACAGGCACCTGGGCAGGAGGGCAGGAGCATCAGGCGTTCGAGTTGCCTTGAATCTACAAGTGTGGCCAGAACTCCAGGTGCCTGTGGGGATCCATGAGGATGAGACTGTAAGTCTGGGCTGGAGACATAGGAAAGGGCCATGGACAGCAGAGGGACCAGGACCCTGGCCAAGGTGAGCCACAGGGAGGGTTTGACCCCAAGACGCATGTAAAATTAGGCAAAAATTGTGTACCATTACAATTACTCTTGAAAATCTCTAAAATCGCAGTTTTTGTGTGTGTATTAGCTACATACCCCTGTGTAATAAATTATCCCTAAGACTTAGTGGTTTAAAACAATGAGTATTAATTACCTTGCAGGTGTCTTCTGAGGGGAGTCAGGAATTTGGGTGTGGTTTAGTGGGGTGACTGTGGCTCAAGTTTCCTCTTGGGGTTGCATCAGGGTGTCTGCTGGGACCGTGGCCCCGTCTGAAGGCTCCGTGCAGGGAGGACCTGCTTTGATGCTTATTCCCACGGTCAGGCAGAATTCAGTTTTCCCCAGGAGTTTTAACTGGCGCCTCAGTGTCTCTCTGTCTTTTGGAAACATGCCTTCCTTGGTCCCTTCCCCTGTGGTTCCCTCCAAAGGGCAGTTTACAACATGGCAGCTGGCTTCCCCCAGAGCAAAGGAGTGAGGTCAATGTCTTCATAAGATATTCTCAGAAGTGAATACCCACTGCTTCTGCCATATTATATTGGTCATAAATGATTCACTATATCCAGTGCACTACCAAGGGGAGGGGACTCCAAAGGGTACAAATACCAGAGGCAGGGGTCGTTGGGGTCATCTTAGAGGCTGTCTACCGCATCCTGATTAGCCATATGATGTGGTAGCAGGATGCTTACTCTGGGACAGGCACATGGGCACTGAGACTGACTGAAGAGTGTCAGGCGCCCATGCTCACTGGATGTTGTGAGTGGTTCTGTCTCTCACCTGAGTATATATTAATGTTATGCTGAAGATGTGTGGTTTAATATATTTAAATTAAATATGCATAAAACATGGCACTGGTCTAATTTTTGATATATGCGTGTGTGTATGTGTGTGTGTATGTGTGTGCGTGTACATATGAAATAAATAATTCCAGAGGACTGACAGTGAGTTAGAGGAGGAAGGTGAGGAATGAATGGGCACAAGAAACCAGTTCAGAAGAAATGGTCCAGATGGGGAACAGAAAACATCTTTGGACAGACATAGACGGAGGGAAGTATTTGAAAGGCATTTAAGATTTCAAAAGGTCAACGTTGGTGATGGACCAGTTTGATCCAGAGAGAAGAAGACATAGGGTTAAGATTTCTCCTATATTAAATAGGATTTCTCATGTATTCAACCTAGGTCATGCTAACACATCAAAGCCGGTGTCTGGGGTTAGGAGGGTGCAATTCACAGGAGAAGGGCAGATACCCTTTGTCTTAAGTCCAGGATTCCCCTGGGATTTCTGCACCACAGCCTCAGCCGTGCTTCCCGGTGTGCATGGTGCAGAGCTCAGGGGACAGGAGCAGCACCGCTGCACTGGGCAGAGGTGAGGGGCTGGAAGGTCAGGCCCCTGACCATCCTAGAAACACATTTCCCATTGCCTGGTAAAATTTAGGGTACAGGTTGCCACTTGATTTCTTTCAACGCAGGGATCCCTCTCTGAGAAGAGGAGGTTTTATGTATACGTGCTTTTTATGATGTTATGTTTTGAAGTGTGCTATTCCAAGGGCTTGGAGCAAGGAAAGAGGAATAGTGGGTGAGTGGAGGGAGCTGGCTGGGTGTCTGGACAACACGGTAGGGTCCCTTCAACCTTTCCTATGTGTCTGCATTTCCTGGCCCTCCATGCTGGGCACGGCCACCTGCTTTGTGCCTCAGCTACCCAGGGACGCCTCCTTCCCTACCTGCCTCCTCAGCCTTCCACTGGAAAGATGCGGAAAGATGCTCATTTGCCACTCAAGATTTAACAAGTCTGACGGTTGTTTTCCTTCTAATATCAAGAGGTTCACATTGCCAGGTACTCTGGTTCATACTAAGAGTTATTCCTCCCTGGAGAGGCATTCTCTGATCTTGTTAAAGATGGGATTGTGACAGTATCTATAATTAAGAATAGTTAGATGCAAATGTGGGAAGACATGTTTGAAAACCTCTGGATGATAATCTCCATTTAATCATTAAGTTAAATTGAATGTGACTGAACACTCAATCTTGCCTCATGCAGCCGCCTTTGTGGCAGCCGTAGAGCTCTCTGTGCATTGGACACTCCGTTGGTGGTGGATTCTATCAGAGTGGGTTTGTAGGGGTTGTTCCCAGAGCACCGATTTTAACAGCGGCTTTTCCTTTTACACCTGCATACAGTGTTCATTGACTCTCATTCCCGACGTATTTTGCATGCCTCCCAGTGGAAATTAGGAGAAATACAGACAGGACTCCATAATCCACATGGGCCCAGGAGGCTTGGCAGAGGCCAGTTGTTGGAATCATCAGAATTGCATGAACCTTGCATTTCAGTCAAACGCATCACCAGGGACAGTGTAGTTACTGCAAGATCTCGACACAGGAGTGGCTGGAGTTAGTAAGTGGCCATGGCATGAGCTGCTTCCTTCTATTTAATAATTTTAAACTTTGAAGTATCAGTATTTTTATGGATGCCTAGACTGCTTCCAAAGTAATCTGGAAACACAACCCTGAGGTTATAAAATAAAAAAGCAGTCAACATAAATAAAAAGATGAGAGACCACTTCCAGTCCTTGAGTGGGGCAGCTGGGCGTGAAGGGAGGCACAGATTGAGCCTGATGGGAAATCCTAGGCCAAGTCCTACTGCTGTGACCAGAGGCAGCAATTAACCCTGAGCTTCCTAACAGCCAAGGGACAGGGAACACAAACCAGGTCACATGGCCCTCAGGCCTGATGAAGAGGAGAGATTGCCACCAAGAGAGTCACCTTCCTGGTACTGAACATGGAGGGGAATTTTCCTGAATGTTCACCACAGCAGCCTTATGACGAAGACATGTTCAATAATAAGGTTAGTTTTTATGTTTTATTATTTTTTATTTCTTTATTTTTTAGTTTTTTGAGACAGGGTCTTGCTCTGTCACCCAGGCTGAGGTGCAGGACCACAATCACAGCTCACTGTAGTCTCAACCTCCTGGGCTCAAGTGATCCTCCCACCTCAGCCTCCAGAGTAGCTGGGATTACAGGTGCACACCACCACGCCAGGCTAATTTTTGTATTTTTTGTGCTTTTTGTAGAGATAGAGTATAGCCATGTTCCCAAGGCTGCTCTCAAATTCTTGAGCTCAAGCTATCCACCCACCTTGGCTTTCCAAAGGGAAAGGATTGCAGGCGTGAGCCAGTGCACTGGACTGAAGCTAGAAAGTTAGCAGCAGGATTTAGCTGAGGATTTCGCATCAGGCTCAATCTGCACCTCCCCCTGCATTCAGCTGCCCCACCCAAGGATTAGACCCAAGGATCTTTTTTTTTAATCTTTGATTCCTAAAAACTACAGATGAAATTCTGAAAACAATGCATTAAGCTTCAAGAATATTTGTCTGGGCTGCTATTTAATAATATGTTGACATCAGTCAGGAGTAATCCACTTTGGTTCCCTTGGCCCTTTTCCCTGGACATCCTAACCCTCAAGATAATCTAGAATTTTCCCTCTTTCCTTCTTGTTCATTCTTCACCTAGGCCAATTTCCATGGCCTCTACACCAGCCAGTGAATCTCAAGGTCACCCAGGAGGAGTTGCTCTGGCAGATTGAAGATGACTGCATTCTCTTTTACACTCACTCCAATGTTAAGTTTTTGTTTCTGGTCCCTCCACTGGAATCTGGGTGGGATCTGGAATTGCTGTGACCAGCAGAATACAATGATAGAGATAAGCCTGTGCCTTGAGAAATGGCAGCTTTCATTTGCCATCTCTAGGATGTTTATTCTGGGGGAAGCCCCCTGGCCGTGTTAAATGTCTGACTACACTAAGCTGCCATGCTCTCAGGAAGCTCAATCAGCCTCAGGAGAGGCCTTGTGGCTGTGCCAGTCAGCACGAGCAGTTCCAGCCATCCCAGCCCAGGAACCAGACACATCTTGGACATTCTAACTCCAACCACACCACTTGGGGAAGTATCAGAGCCAAAGATATGTGAGCTCAGTGGAGCAGACTCAGCTGGCTCCAGCCCATCAAACCACTCCAGCTGAGGATCCAGGCTGTGCTCTATCCAAATTCTGGAACTGCAGAAGCATAAGCCTATAAAACGTTGGTTACTTCATACCATCATATTTTGTTTGTTTGTTTTTGTCTGTCTTATGCACAGATAACTAACAGAGGATTTGCACATTGGAATGTATATCCTCATCCATTCTTCCATCCAATTGTTACTTAGAGCTATCCAAGGACACCCCACCTCCAGGCCCCTGCATTATCCAGCTGGCACTAGGAGAATTTTTAAAAAAACAAATATGGAGAGAGATCAAGAGAGAGAGATGACAGAAAGAGAGAGAAAAAGAAGGCATGTGACAGGAGAAGAAAAAAGAGAGAGCTGAGGAAAGAAGGGAAAGAAAGAAGGAGTAGAGAGAGATGGACTAGATGGATAACAGATAGAAAAATAGATATTTGGTGAATGAATGGATAAATGGGAGAAAAACTAAGCATTGGTGCCTTAGCAATGTGAAAAGAGGTGCCCTGTCTCAGATGCGCCAACCAGGCCAAGCACCTGGAATTCAGGAAAGGAGACTTGTCCAAATGTCATACTGGTTTATGTCTACAAGAAAAAAGGGCCCAGTTGGTCCAAATTAGTATTTTAAAAAAGAAAGCATTTGTTTTCCTTCCACTACCATGGACCAGCAGAATTCACCACACTCAGGAGAGGGTTTCTAATTCACTGGCAGAGGCGATTTATAGCAGACTTCATAAAGCAAAGCACCCTTGTTTGATGGTTGAAGAAGAATGAAATAAAATAAAATTGCTTGCTGTGTCTCCACAAGACCATCCCCGAGGCTAACTGGGCTTCCTCACAGCATGGTGGCTTAGTGTGGTCAGACATTTAACACAGGCAGCTGGTTTCCCCCAGGGGGAGTGTCCAAGAGACAGCGAGTGAAAGCTGCCATTTCTTAAGGCTCAGGCTTGTCCCTTTCATTGCATTCTACTAGTCACAGCCATTCCAGATCCCAACCAGATTCAAGGGAAGGGCCCAAGGAACTCCCTCTCATGGAGTTAGTGTCAAAGTGTTTCTGCTGCCAGCCCCACTCTCTAAAGAAGAGAATGTGAGGCTTGGCCTGGAAGGCCGATGCCAGAGCAGAGTCAGGGATCCTCCCTGGATCTTCTTCCATCACTGAGTGACAGCCAGAGCCATGGGAGAGATCTTTCATGATGGAAATAAAATTTTCCTTCTTATTGGTGTATCTGCTGCAAATAATTTTATATTCATTCTTGTCACTCCAAGTAAACTTCCAAAACGTGTTCCGGGCTGCCACAGCCTGTTATGCAGAGTGGCACAAGCTACATGACATGTTATCAAGCTGCAAGTCTTGGAACTTTGAATAAATTAAATAGTAACAGCCTTCATAAATTGTATAAGTTCCAGGGACTGTGCCTGAGATCTCGAGCCAAGTATTGACAGACATTCTGCTTCGGAGAGAGCACAATCATCCTGGAATTCCTTTAGTCGTGTGTCAATTGACAATGAAGACTTTCCGTGAAAGCTGCGTTAAGTCGAGCATATGAAGAGAGGCGGTAAGGCCTGATTGTGAACAGAGAAGAATGTGCCTGAGGTCACCCTGGCATGAAAAGTTGCAGCCCAGTGACAACTTTGCAAGAAACTTGCACTGACATTCCCAAGTCACCTGAGCAGATGGCAGTGGGTGTTCATTCTCACCCTTTATGGCTGAAGTCAAAAGAGAGACGAAAATGAAATGATGGGTGCAGACATGAAGACTCGTCCTGCCCCCAGGTCAGAGGTCCCAAGTTTCTTGGAATGAGGCATTGTTAATATCATGTTTGCTTTCCATTTGCTCCCACATGACAGTGATCTTGCCATCTTGCAGAGGGAGCAAGGGAGTCACAGACCCCTGAAGGCATGAATCCCTATTCAGAGTCATGTTTCCACTGGTGGAAGTAGGTAGGAACCCAGGTCTCTGTAGCCTCCTGAGAAAGCTGAGCCGCTCACCTTCTCATGGAGCCTCCTCAGCCTGATAGCCAAGGTTCCTGATCTGACCACACTCATGTTTCCAGACTCAGGTTCTGTTGCTTCTTCTCACAGGCTACTTGCTTCTGCCAAGCTAATCTCTTGCCAATTCCCCAACCCCAAAGCCCACTGCTTGGGCTGAAGCTATGTCTGCAATCCTGAAAGATGCTGAGAGCCCTTGGCCTGTGTTTGGACTCCATGCTCCGACCCGTCTCAAGTCTGTTCAACCCATTCCCTTAGCTAGTGAGCCACTGCCTCCACACTCAAGCCCCTGAATTACTGCTTTGTTTGTTTATTTGTTTGTTTGTTTGTTTGTTTGTTTTTGAGATGGAGTCTTGCTCTTGTCACCCAGGCTGGAGTGCAATGGTGTCATCTCGGCTCACTGCAACCTCCACCTCCTGCGTTCAAGCGATTCTCCTGCCTCAGCCTCCCGGGTAACTGGGACTACAGGCACGCACCACTACACCTGGCTGCTTTTTGTATTTTTAGCAGAGACGGGGTTTCACCATCTTGGCAAGGCTGGTCGCAAACTCCTGACCCTCAGTGATCTTCCCACCTTGGCCGCACAAAATGCTGGGATTACAGGCATGAGCCACTGCACCCTCTCTGCCCCTCTGAGGTAGGCCCTTTGGGGACTGGAGCCGTGCCTCACTCTCTGCCCCCGGGGGACCAGGTCCCTGTCTCAGTCCTGTCTCTGCTCCTGAGGGAACAGGGCCCTGTTTCAGTGCCTTCTCTGCCCCGCTCAGGTGTGCATGGTGGAGGAGCTCAAGAATTGCTGAACCAAGAGGTGGAACCCAAATGGCTTATGTGGCTCAGTCCTTAGGTGTTTGGAATGGAAACTTACCTGTACCTACCACCTCTCTCTTGCTGTGTTCCCCAAGGGGTCCCCACTGAGTATCCAGGGAGCTTCAGCAGACTGAGCAGGTCCCTAAGAATAGGCCTGAGCAGCAGGTCTTGGCTGGCGTCAGAGCAAAAGCCAGGTCATGGGGGGATCGTGCTCCACTGGGGAAGGCTGGGAGCACCTGGCCAGCTCAGGCAGGGGGATACAGGGACCACAACTCACTGTAGCACAAGCAAGAGCAGGATGGATGCGAAGTCTCCGGGGTCCCCCCAGGTGACAGAAGCTGATGTTGGGGGCCTGTGTCTCCCATATGGCCCTCAGGGGCCATGTACCGGAGCACAGAGGGGTGGGGTACTCCGTGAGGCCTCATTGGCCTGGACATCCTCGTATTTGGCTGGGGAGAGGTAGATTCTTTGTGGGAAAGGGCACTTGGTCCCAATGTCTGACTCTGCCACCTAGCAGCTCCATAAAATTTGAAAAACACATCCTTTCCCTCTCAGAGTCCACTTGACCGCAGGTGGGGCTGCTTTGAGATCCAGTACAGTAATATATGCCACAGTGTTTCCCATTTGCTTTAATAATTTGCCTATTATGATTCTCAATTTGGCTTTATTGATTTACATTGAGAAGTAGAGAGAGAATAAGGAGAAGGTTGATTAGATATTCAAGAATAGGAAACACACATGTAGGATATTAAGATCATCTAATTAAGGGAACTCAGTTTTATCTTTCTCCGCTATTTCTCCAAAGACCCCTGCCCTACTGAGAAGCTGGCCCCCCGGCCCCTGTTTCTGTTCCCATGGTGATGTCTACCTGCCAGCCAACTACAGACTGCTGTACAGACAGTGACTCTGGAGAGGGCATGAGTACCTGCCCAAGGTGGATTAACTGAAGGACCTTCCCTCCATCCATATTCTTCTGTACTGGAGGTGATGATAGAACTAGGTCACATTCATCTCAGTGTTAGCTAAACTCCATTGGATTCATCATTACTGTCCTGCCTCCATTTGTCCACCTGTCATTCATTCCTAACTGGCCCCCATCAATCGTGTGCCCTCATCACTCCATGGAAACAGTCATTGTAAAAATCACAGGGACGGTGACATCTCCAAGTGGTTTTCTTCTGTGTCCCTTGTACTTGGTCTCTCAGCAGCACTCTGCATTGCTGACCTTCTATGTGGAGACTCTTCCTGGGATGGCGTAACTCAGCCCATCTTCCTACAAACCTCGGGTGCTCCCTCTGCATTTGCAGACCCTCCCTGCTCCAACAGGCCACCAAATATCAAAGGCTCCTTCTCTCTATTTATAGCCTCCTTCTCTCTATCAAGGCTCCTTCTCTCTATTTATAGCCTCTCTAGAAAATCTTGTCTATTTCCATGATTTTAATTGCCGCCTGCAGTCAATCAAATGCACCATAGTACATTTCTATCTTCACTCAGACTTTGTGCTCCAAACCTGTATCCGTCAAACAGCCATTGGACATCTCATAGCTGTTTAATCTCAACATATTAAAAAATTAACTCACAATCTTCTCCTCCAACCCTGGTATGCCACAGCATTTTCTTTTCTAGGAAGTATCTCCACCATACAATCAACTGGACAAACTAGAACTCTAAATTCCATCGCAAACTCCTCTCTCTCCTTTATCCAACCACCAAAGGTAATCCTGAACCAAGCCCTGGAGAGATTACTTTCTGTGTTAGTCTTTTCTTGTGTCACCATAAAGAAATGCCTGAGAGTGGGTAATTTGTAAATAAAAGAGGTTTGCCTGGCTCACCGTTCTGCAGGCTATAGAAGCCTGGCTCCTGCATCCACTTCTAGTGAGGCTTCACGAAGCCTCCAGTCATGGTGGAAGGTGAAAGGGAAGCAAGTGCCTCGCATGGTGAAAAAGGGAGCAAGAGAGAGATAAGGGGGAGGTCCCAGACTCTTACAACCAGGTCTCATGTGAAATCACCCAGAGAGAACTCACTCATCACCAAGGGGATGGTGCTAAACCACTCATGAAGGATCTGCTCCCGTGATCCAGTCACATCCCCCCAGGCCCCACCTCCAACACTGGGATTCACATTTCAACATGAGCTTTGGGGAGGACACACAACCAAGCCTTATCACCTCATAAGTCTGTCTCTGCCAGATCGTCACTGTTGATTTTGTCCAAGCTACCACCGTATCCTGCCCCGTGAGAGCTGTCCTCTTCTATCAGATCTCTCCCTCTAACCCAACAGAGAGATCTTTTAAAAACTGGCTAGCCCCAGTCCCTCATCCCAGTGCTCTGGGAGGCCAAAGCAAGAGGATCACTTGAGGCCAGGAGTTCAAGACCAGCCTGAGCACCATAGTACAAAAAGTTTTAATGTAAAAATATACAAAAAAATTTAAGAAGGAAAAAATAGCTGGGCCCAGTGGCTCATGCCTGTCATCCCAGTTTCTTGGGAGGTTAAGATGGAAGGATCGCTGGAGCCCAGGAGTTTGAGGCTACAGTGAGCTATGATTGATTGCACCACTGCGTTCCAGCCAGGGTGACAGAGCAAGACCCTGAATCTAAATAAATAAATAATAAATTAAAAAGTCAAAACTGATGATGTTTCCTTCTTGCCTAAAATTCTTCCCATTTTACAGACCTTAAGATGACTTCCCATTGTTAGAATAAAGACCAGAATTTTTAACTTTTCCGTGAGTCCCTGCACAGACTCCACCATCCGCATCAATTCTCATGCCTTCTTGAGGAGGTTCTTAGGGCCAACCACACAATCTTATAGTGTGAAGAGCACAGCCCTGAACACATGAGATCTGTTTTGGTCATGTTTTAACCCTATGCCTAGCATTACATCTGGTCCAAAATTAGTGTTCAAACAATATTTATGAATACATGAGTTAGTAATTGCTTTGGACATTTCACCATCTCTGGATATCCCCAGCCAAGAATGCACTGAACCTGAAAACTCCAACCAGGCCAGGCTCACATCAGACACCCCAGGGCAGGCACTCAAAAGGCAGCTGCAGTGGTGCCTCTGCAGAGAGCTTCCCGCTTTGCCAGGGCCAGTGTTGATGAGTCATTGCTCACCGTGCCGCAGAAAACCTCCCCTGAGAGGCTGCTGGAGTACCCAGCTTTCATTCCCTCCAGTACCAATCACACATGGCTCCGGTTTAGACCGTGAAATGTGTCTGTCTTCATGAGTGCCATAAATCGCGCTCTTTGCCTCTGGTCCTCAGGATGAATGTAGATGTCTTGTTATTGCCCAGTATGCCACCATGCTTTGTTTCTCTTTATTTCCATTTAAGTTCAGCTGGATGGTTTGTCTCACCTCAAGTCTGAAATTGTGCGTTTTCAATTGAAATGTGTTTATGAAAAGGACAGAGAACAGTTTGACTGTAAATTTATGGCTTAGCATAAGTATTGGTTGGTTAAATGAAGTCTACAATTGTTTTCAGAGGAACAGTGACAAAAAAACAAGCCACAGCTGTTTTCATGAAAGTGTTTTGGGGTCTAGGGCTGTGAATGGGACACAGAGTGATTGAAAAGGGCAGATTCAGTGGATTATGAACAGGGAGGAAAGCGAGTAGAGTCTGGGGAGACCTGGAAGTCAGTCCACATAGCAGGTGAAAGATCCCCGGCCACCCTAAAAGCCACCAAGCTCTGAGCCTGAGGACGTGGAGGTTTGACGGTGCATGAGTTCCAGATGGACTCCTTCCGTCCTAAATGGTGGGATGGGATAACCCAACAGTTAGGCATCCTGGGGGCAGGTGTCACAAAGAGCACCAAGTTGAATGCAAGTCTCTGCAAGCACCTGCTCCCTTTCACTCCTCTTCCCAGCAGGGAGTGCATTGGGAGGAGAGGGTAGAGAAGACAGGGTGGGAGCTGGGCCAAGATGGGCAGGATGGGGCTGGGAATCCCAGCTTCCGACCACAGATCTACAATCCACATGCACCATGCCAGGGCATCTGTGGAGAGTTGAGGTAGCTCAAGGGCACAGAGGTCATCTTCAAATTGTACTCTGATCTCTCGTTCCTTTGTGCATTCTTGCTAATAAAATATGAGACATATATCAAACAGCAGAAACAAGTGCCTGTGCTCACAGTCTCCACTGCTCGATTACAGCCAGTTCTCCTAATGAACATGTTAGTACAACCATATATTAAAGACCTGGCACTTTTTATGAGTGGTAATAGAGCACTTTGCCTCTCATCTGAAGACTTTATTTGCCCTGAAAAGCGCGGTCGGACTTGTTCTGATTTCTCTTGCAGTAGCTTCCTGGCTATGCGAGCCCGGTCAGAGCCCAGCAGTAGGGCACCTTGAATCAATTAAGGGTGTTTACTAACTGGTGACAAGAAAACAGCCCCAAGATCAAGAAGGCATTCTCAGAGAGACTCATCAGCTCTCCTTCCACAGAAAAAAGGATGTGAAGTCATTATTGCTAAGGATATAAAAATCTTCAAATGCCATTCTAATATGATATTTTGACAGATATTTGTTTCCATGAAAAGTAATGAATTTCACAAGAGAAACAGATTGGAAAATGATTAAATGGACACAGTGTTTCAGAGTGAAGCTCCTGGGACCACGTTCCCTGAATGATGATGTTGTCCGTTGCAATATATGGTTCAAGCAGAAGCTCCTGGTGCTGTCTTGCCCCATCCAGACCCTTGAAGCCTATCCTGGTGGGAGATTTCTCCCTTGCCAGTGAGCCCAGGGGCAGAATATAGAGGGGCTGCTGCAACATTAGGAAGAGAAGCAAGAGAAGAGTGTAAGAAAAGAGTGTGGTTGAGATTTCTCAGAGCAGGAGAAGTTTCCATTTTTTTCTTTATTGAATTGCAATTACCATATTGATCCTTGATGTTATCACAGTCATCAGTAATCCATTACCCTTTATCTAGCACTTTTAGAATTTTCAGAGTTTTCATATATTATGCTTCTTCTAAGTGACAAAAGCAGAGATAAAATTCTGCATTGGACTGGAAGTTTCTCTTGGTTCAAAGAGGGCGTTTTTATAGGGTCTTCTCACTTGGGCCTCTAGTTACAAGGTCTTTCATTACATTTTAGTTTGCAGAAGGCTTATCGAAAGGCAAAGTGGCACTTAAAAAATGAAAACCTCAACAGAATATTTTAGGTGTGGTTTCTGATTTTAGCTTCCCACATCTTCATAGAGCAGCAGTACAAACCATTTTGCACTTTGCCAATTTAGCCACTCTTGGGGCAGCAAGGTTCCAAAATGTGAAGTATAATGCACACTTCCCACATCAGTTACTAGAAAAAGTTGCACTCCAGAGCCAATGTGACAGCTCCCAGGTGAACAGCACGGTGCTTTCAGTGAGCCTGAGCTGGGTCCCATCACTGGATGTTGTAAGAGTTTGGTTCATAACTTGATTACGAATGCTACCCAATGTGCAGAATAAGGTCACATGATGTATTATGAAACCATTTCAAGAACACAGAGAAAGGGCTGGGGGACACATGGGTTTATGGGCATGGACAGTCATGCCTGTGAATATGCACAGATGCTTGGCAGAGCTCACACTGGGGGAGTGAACACTTCAGGTCTGAGCTCTTTGGGATGGGTTCTGCTGGAGAATCTCCAGCAGATGAGATCTTGGTATTAACATACTCTCTAACATATCTCTTTCTCAACTTAAAGGCAAAATTGTTCACACACTAAATTGAACCAACAACTAAAGAGCAACCCTCTCGCATTGGTAGAATGTCACTAAAAATCTGAGTTTAATTAATTAATCTCCACTGTCATTAGAAATATGTTTGAGAAAGAATGTCTCAACTGTATTGATCATGGCTTCCCCACCTTGGGTTTGGAGGACTGACTTCCTCCTTACCTGCCCAGCAGGGCTTTTCCAGTTTTCAGTGTCCATGATACATCTTACTCAGGGTGCCCAAGAAGCTTCCAAAAATTAAGACACTGATGAGTTGTCAAGAGAACAAGGCACTCACCTTGTGCAAGATCTAACTTTTTAAAAAATATTAAAATTCAGAAGTATTGTCAGATGCATATTGTTTATGCATACATAAATTTATCTATAATTTTGCCAAGTAAGCTAAATAAAATGTAAACTATAAATTGGTGATGTGTGGCCTTCTGTAAGCAAAGTAAACAGTAGTAGATGTGATCATAAAATTAGACCCAGATTCTTATTGGCCATCATAAAACTTGGATGAAACACTAAAGCCAGCAACTTACTTTACAAAATAGCAAAACTCCTCTGGGTAGACAGCCTGTGCTTATTCTCAGAGGTTGCACTAGTTGTCAAAACCCATGACTTAAATCCACTAGAGTAAAGGGAAAATGGGCAGTCCCTGAAGAAAGCAGTAACTTTCCAGGGCTTTGGATCATTTTGTTTAATACCCAAAAGCTAGGTCCAATGCATAGTTCACACATTAGCAGCTGCCCAATACTTGTTGGGAGTCTGAGTATTACAAGTTGTATTAATCACTCTTCTGTGATTTTGCAATTTTCCTTAGACTGTGATATGAAGATGAAATGAGAATGGGAGATGAAACACGGAATTTTAGAGTAAAGTGGATCTATGAGACCATTTATTTTCATTCCTTCTCAACTGAGATTGTTGAATATCGAAGAACCGACTTGCCAGGGTGATGGGGAGTATCCTGTTTTATTGATCTTTCCACCACACTCTGCTGCTTTCCTGCTAGAGAATGTTTTGGTATCTTATAACAATCTATTGCTAGCAGCTGGACAGTCTGAAATAAATGCTAGTTCATATATATGCTTCCACTCCTTCGTCAGTACATAGTAAAAAATGTATTACAATCCTTCCTCAATCTCAATTTTGCCTTCCACTCTTTTATTCAAAAATATTTCTCATGCACCAAATATTTGCAGACATTATGCTGAAATGTTTCCTGGTCCCATAGAGCACATGATTTACCAGTGAATGAATGGACACATTTTGCCTATCCCATTAACAAAGACTGATGGAATGATGGCACCCAGGATGTGAGCATGTGAAGAAATGGGCAAACTTAGTCACTGATAGGAGGAGTAAAAATTAAGTACAATATTTTTGGTGGACAAATTGAAAAAAATACAAAAAACTGTTATGTCCTTTGGTCCAGCAATTTTACTTCTAAGAATTTGTGCCAAGTAAATAATTAGAAATACATTTGATAAATTATATTTTAGGATTTTCAACATAGTACAATTTACATTAACGAAAAATAGAAAAATTATCTGAACATTAAGCAGTAGCAGAATGTGTAAGTAGATTATGGTATGTCTATACAATAGAATTCTATAAACCCATTAAATCATATCATATGAGACCACTGCTTGGCATATAATAACTTCACAATGCTTTACATCTAGAAATTCATCTTTATGATATTGAGTCTTCCTATCCATGCACATGGTATATCTCTCTATTTACATAGATTTTCTTTAATGACTTTTTAAATAAATTTTCATAATTTTTACACATATTTTTATATTTATCCCTTGATATTTTCACAGATATATTTTGTAAGTGTTTGTTGCTAGCATTAGAAATGTAATTTAATTCAGCAGATTGATAAAACAGCCACCATGGCTCTCTTTTGGTTAGTATTTTTCTTGTATATATTTTTTCTAATCTACAAAAGCATATATCTTATCATAGTCATTTTTATTTTTTCAAAAGATAACTAATAATGATGGTCACAAAAATAGGCTGAAAATTCTCACCCCAAAATGTTAAAAACACATACTCCTGGGCAGTGTCACCAAAAGAAATTCTGTTTACTTAATTATTTTAGTGCTTGTAATTTAAAAAAAAATACAGTTTTCTGCTCTGAATGCATATTAATTTTGTAATTTGAATAAATACAGTATGACATTTTTATTCAAAAGTAGTATTTTTCTCAACCTCCTCTATGTACTCCCCCATTCTATAAACTATTAGAGCATATAAACATGTTTTCTTCTGCAGATCCCAAATATTTGCACATTAGACTACATATCCAGAGATAGCATTTCTACTCTTTCATTGTAATTCCTCAGTTACAGCTCAATAAACACTGCTTCACTCAACCTCGCTTCCTGTAACTCCAAAAAAAAAAAACAGGCTCTGAAGCTGGAGATATTATATATGCACAGATATTGAGTCTGAACCCCAGAAAAGAAGGTCACCATCTGTAGAGCCCTGAAAGGAAAGATTCACCTTGTAAAGTAAAATGAAAAATTCAGACCCAGGATGAAAACTTGCCATTAGTAAAGGTGCATTTCTTTCCTGTTCAAGAGAGCAGTTGACGCAAGCATGGATGGGATGGAACACATGAAGAGGTTCATAGACCAGGACCTTCAAAGATGAAGATGCTCACAGCCTCATCCTCCACACAGCAGATGTTTGAGATCATCAAAGCAGATGGAGGTTCCATGTAGCCCAGTAGACTGTTGACTCCAATCTCCCTATCAGAAAACCATGTCTCTTTCAAAGAGGAGGAGGAGGCAGAAAGGGACGAGAAAAACTGGAATGTGGTGCTAACATTGGCACTTCTGAGGAAGTGACACGAAAATGTACTGATATGGTTTGGCTGTGTCCCCACCCAAATTTCAACTTGAATTGTATCTCCCAGAATTCTCCCATGTTGTGGGAGGGATCCAGGGGGAGGTAATTGAATCACAGGGGCCAGTCTTTCCTGTGCTATTCTCATGATCGTGAATAAGTCTCACAAGATCTGATGGGTTTATCAGGGGTTTCCACTTTTGCTTCTTCCTCATTTTTATCTTGCCACCACCATGTAAGAAGTGCCTTTCACCTCCTACCATGACTGTGAGGTCTCCCCAGCTATGTGGAACTGTAAGTTCAGTTAAACCTCTTTTTGTTCCCAGTTTCGGGTATGTCTTTATCAGCATCATGAAAACAAACTAATACAATAAATTAGTACCAATAGACTGGGGCAATGCTGAAAAGATACTCAAAAATGTGGAAGCAACCTGGGCACTGGGTAACAGGGAGAGCTTGGAACAGTTTGGAGGGCTCAGAAGAAGACAGGAAAATGTGGGAAAGTTTGGAACTTCCTAGAGACTCGTTGAATGGCTTTGACAAAATTGCTGGTAGGCATATGAACAATAAGGCCCAGGCTGAGGTGGTCTCAGATGGAGATGAGGAACTTGTTGGGAACTGGAGCAAAGGTGACTCTTGTTATGTTTTAGTGAAGAGACTGGTGGCATTTTGCCCCTGCCCTAGAGATATGTGGAACTTTGAATTTGAAAGAGATGATTTAGGGTATCTGATGATAGAAATTTCTAAGCAGTAAAGTATTCAAAAGGTGACTTGGGTGCTGTTAAAAGCATTCCATTTTAAAAGGGAAGCAGAGCATAAAAGTTCAGAAAATTCGCAGCCTGACAATGCAGTAGAAAGGAAAAAAAACATTTTTTCAGGAGAAATTCAAGCCAGCTACAGAAATTTGCATAAGTAGCAAGGAACCTGATGTGAATCCCCAAGACTATGGGGAAAATGTCTCCAGGCCATGTCAGAGACCTTCACACAGCCTCTCCCATTACAGGCCTGGAGACCTGGGAGGAAAAAACGTTTTCTTGGGCAAAGCCCATGGTCACCATGCTGTGCATAGCCTAAGGACTTGGTGCCCTGTGTCCCAGCCACTCCAGCCATGGCTGAAAGGGGCTAACATAGAGCTCAGGCTCTCGCTTCAAAGGGTGAAAGCCTCAAGCCTTGGCAGCTTCCACGTGATGTTGACCCAGCAGGTGCACAGAAGTCAATAATTAAGGTTTGGGAACCTCCACCTAGATTTCAGAAGTTGTATGGAAATGCCTGGATGCCCAGGCAAAAGTTTGCTGCAGGGGCAGGGCCCTCATGGAAAACATCTCCTAGGGAAATACAGAAGGGAAATATGGGGTTGGAGCCCCCACACAGAGTCCCTACTGGAGCACTGCCTCGTGGAGCTATGAGAAGAGGGCCACCATCCTCCAGACCCCAGAATGGTAGGTCCACCAACAGCTTGCACTGTGCACCTGGAAAAGCCACAGACACTCAACGCCAGCCCATGAAAACAGCTGGAAGGGACACTGTACCCTGCAAAGCCAGAGAGGCAGAACTGCCCAAGACCATGGAACCCACCTCTTGCATCAGCATGACTTGGATGTGAGACTTGGAGTTAAAAAAGATCATATTGGAGCTTTAAAATTTGGCTGTCCCCCTGGATTTCAGACTTTCATGGGCCCTGTAACCCTTTTGTTTTAGCCAATCTCTCCCATTGGGAATGGCTGTATTTACCCAATACCTGTACCTCCATTGCATCTAGGAAGCAACTAGCTTGCTTTTGATTTTATAGGCTCATAGGCAGAAGGGACTTGCCTTGTCTCAGATGAGACTTTGGACTGTGGACTTCTGGGTTAATGCTGAAATGAATTAACACTTCAGGGTACTGTTGGGAAGGCATGATTGGATTTGAAATGTGAGGACATGATATTTGGAGGGGCTAGGAGGAGAACTATATGGTTTGGCTGTGTCCTCATCCAAATCTCAACTTGAATTGTATCTTCCAGAATTCCCCCATGTTGTGGGAGGGATCCAGGGGGAAGTAATTGAATCATGGGGGCTGGTCTTTCCTGTGCTACTCTCATGATAGTAAGTCTCACAAGATCTGATGGGTTTATCAGGGTTTTCTGCTTTTGTTTTTTCCTCATTTTTCTCTTGCTGCCACCATGTAAGAAGTGCATTTCACCTCCCGCCATGATTCTCAGGCCTCCCCAGCTATGCGGAACTATAAGTTCAATTAAACCTCTTTTTGCTCCTGGTTTCAGGTATGTCTTTATCAGCAGTGTGAAAACGAACTAATACAGGTACTTGTAAAAACATGAAATACCAGAGGGCCCACCACAGAAGCCTGTGTTTTTCATCTCTGAATTCTCTGGCTTGACTCCTTAGTCTATGGTTAACTGGGTAGTGGCTGCCTCTGGAGGGGAAGTGTATTAGTCAGCTCAGACAACCATCCCAAAATACCATGGCTTAAACAACAGAAATGTATTTCTCCCTGTTCTGGAGACCGGAAAGTCTACAATCCAGGCACCTGCAAGTATAGTTTTTGGTGAGGGCTCTCTTCTTGCTGTATCCTCATATGGTGGAGCAAGGGAGATCTGGGGTCTCTTTCTTCTCTCATGAGGACACTAATCCCATCATGAGGCTTCACCTTCATGACCTAATTTCCTGCCTCATCTCCAAATACCATTACATTGAGGGCTTCAAAACATGAATTTTGGAGGAACACAAACATTCAGCCCATAGCAGAAAGCAAGCATCAGTGTGCATGCCCAGACCTCTCACCCTGCTCCCAAATAACCACCTAGAGCTGGTGAGGACAGTTCTACTTTTGCTCCCAGGAACACCTGAAATACGGAAACAGGTGCTAGACAATTTGACTCCATGTTCAGATCTCACTCCTGAAGATAAGCATGGATGTCCTATTTCATTTCCCATTCCAGATGATGTCCAGCTATGCCAATTAGTAAATCCTTAGCAATTAGATACGGAGACCAGGGGACAGTATTTATTCCCAAAACATAAGTTAATGACTTAGAGATTATTTTAATCAGCATATCCTCCATATGTAAATTCTTTTTCATTAGGAAATTTTTAGAATTAAATCTATTTTGCCATGCAGGAAAGTCTGAGGAGGTCTAACTCTAAAAGTGTCTCTTTTTCCTCCTTGTTCTGGTCAGAGAGCCCTGCCTTGCTCGGGGTCAAACCAGCATCTTGCTGGAATCTGCTCCTGTGCTGGTTTTTGCTGGAATACATGAAGTGGCTTCAATTTTTCCCAAGTTGAATTCTTCTTTCCTGCAAATCTGAGAGAAGATTACAAAATTTCCAGCTCTTTTTATGGCTATCTTTGGTAAACTTGAATCCAGAACCTGTCATATAATAAAATGTAGAACATGTTTTTGTTGCTAGTTGCAGACATTATTTAGGGGAAAGAAAGCAAATAGTGCACAGAACATGAGAAAAAAGGAAAGAAAATGATTGGGTTTTGGCTTATCTAAATGACAGTTTGTGCTTGTTATCTAGATGCCACAACCTATGAACTTCAACTAAGCTGAGAGAAATCACCCTTCAGGAGTTTCAGCTTTCATGTGTTTTTTTCTCCCATTGACATCCACGACCTTTTGAGGCCTGTGCTGTTTGGGGATGTCTGACCTCTGCCATAGCCTTCTTCTCTCCAAAAGCTGCCTTTTCTCAGTGCTCAATTCCCCAGGGCTTCAGTTAACCTTCATTGCATTCGGTGACACTGAGGTCTGAGCCTGCCACACTGTACAAACCATTGCATGCCTACTCCTTTCTCCACCCCAGCCCCAGCGTGAATCTGACCCAGCATCACTCAGCAAGGTCTAAAAACCAGCTGCCTCCACAAGGACCTCATGTACCACAGCCACACCCAAAGGCTTTCTCCAGGTGTGCATCATTGGTCCCCAAATGCTAGACTTGTGGAAGCATCTTATTGGTGCCATGTTGGGAGCCAAGAGGGTGGAGGTTCAGTGTGGATGTAGTGCCTGAATCTCACACTCATCCCTCATTGCCTACAGGAGTCTGATCTATAAAATATAAATGGGCAGAACTAAGCAAACTGTTGGGGAGTGGTGTTTGGGTAGGGAGTTCTGGCCCAGAGAGCTTATGGAATGGAAGAAGTGACAGATTTTCTGGAACCAAGACAGCCATGTCTTTGAGTGACAGGGAGAGAACCAGGGGGAGGGTTTGTGTGGGAGAAGCCATCTTCGAAATCTTCCACCATCAGGAACACACAGGTGGAATGTGGGCTCACCCCTTTCTTATTCTGATTAGTCTCCTTCCTCCCAGGAGAGGGAACGTGAGTGCTGGTGGAGTGACCAGCAGGGCTGCCATACCTGGTCCTTCCTGGGGAGGAAGGGTTGACACAGCCCAAGGTGGTTGCCTGTGGGAATTCCACCAATGTTTCAGTGTTGACCACCATGTCAGAACTGGAGTTCCATATTCATCATTTTGTTAGAGTGTCATATTCTTTGCTATTGTTTGAAAGAATGATTCTGATCACAGTAAATGTATTTTGTGTGTGTGTGTGATTCTTATTGTTTTTATAAATGGAGGCATAATTTTATCAAATGCCTTTTTTAGTTTCAGTAATCTAATTTGGTGATTTTTATTCTGATATGATGAATTTCACCCTACTGATAGAATAAATTATGTTCATGGATTTTCAATTATTGAATCAATCAACTCTTTATTTAAAAAATAGCTTGCTTAATGGTGCTCTATTACCTTTACAATGCATGGCTGTCCTTTTTCTCTGGATTCTGGAAGAGTCCCTTAACTTTCCTTCTACATTTCTGGTGCAATTCTACACTGCAGGGGGCTCTGTTCCTTTCTGCTGCTTTTATTTCTGCAATTGTATCTTGGATTTTGCTGCTGTCTTTCTGACTTCTGCAAACTCCAGTTACCTCCCTACCTTGCTCACACTTTCCTCTCCTTTTCTCTCTCCTTATGCCTGTTGCATTCTGCCTCTGTTCTTTCATACCTCTTCAAGCTAAGAGTTTCAAATATGTAATATGTAATTTTCAAAGATATGCCTTTCCCCCTAGTCTTCAGACCAATGCTCCTTTTCCTTGTATCTTAGTATGTTTTGAGTTCATGATGTGTTGCTATGGTTGTTTCCAGGTCTCTGGTGCACAGAACCCCAGAAACTCAACAACTGCCTGAAGATGGTGCATCTGGAGTGGTTTCAGTCCCCAAGGCTGGTCCCATGGATCCAGGCAATCCCTTGCATTGTACAACAATTATAGCCATGCAACCCATCACACCAGTGAGATAATACAACCTTGCATTTGTGGAGTGCTGTGTCTTCTCTTACATAAATGGTATCAATGTCATTTTTGTCTTTTCCTGTATATCCATGATATTTAAATAACTCATAGGTTTAAAAGGTCATTTTGTTACAAACTATCCCCAAATCTCAACAGCCTAAATCAGTAAGGGTTTGCTTCTCACTGATGCTGCACCCTCACTGAAAGTTGGGGAAAGAGGAGTTGTTTGCTGAGGCTGGGTCTCCATCCAGGATCCAGCTGATGGAGCACCCCTGTCTCAAGCAGAGGTCACAGAGCCCAGCCTGGCCATCACTAGCCCAGCAACTGCACAGAAGGCTGCTGCTTATAATCCCTGGCCTGGACAGGCAGCTCTGCCCTGTTGTGGGAAGTCAGGGATCCCAAACGGAGGGACTGCCTGAAGCCATGGCAGAAGAATATAAATTGTGAAGATTTCATGGACATTTATCCCTTCCCCAATCAATATTCTTGTGATTTCCTATGTCTGTCTTTAACCTCTTAATCCCATCATCTTCATAAGCTGAGGATGAATGTCACCTCAGGAACCTGTGATGATTGCGTTTACTACACAAATTTTTTGTATAGCATGTGTGTTTGAACAATATAAAATCTGGGCACCTTAAGAACAGGATAACAGTGATTCTCAGGGAACAAGGGAGATAACCTTAAAGTCTGGCTGCCTGTGGGCCGGGCAGGACAGAGCCATATTTCTCTTATTACCAAAAATGGGTAAGATAAATATCGCTGAATTCTTTCCCCAGTGAGAAATATTAATAATTAACAGCCCTGGGAAAAGAATGCATTCCCAGGGCGGGGCCTCTAAAATGGCCACCTTGGGAGTGTCTGCCTTTATGCAGATGTAGATAGGGATGAAACACGCCCTAGTCTCCTGCAGCTCCCCTAGGCTTGCTAGGATTGGGAAATTCCAGCCTGGCAAATTCTAGTCAGACCAGTTCTCTGCTCTTGAACCTTGTTTATCAATGACAATGCATGCACAGTTGGACGTGGAAGATGATTCTAGTTTCACCCTGACCTTGTGATCTCACCCTGACCTCCTGCCTTGTGATCTTTTGTTGCCCTTGAAGCATGTGATCTCTGTGACCCACACCGTATTCATGCACTCCCTCCCCTTTTGAAAATCACTAATAAAAACTTGCTGGTTTTATGGCTCAGGGAGCATCATGGAACCTGCCAACATGTGACGTCTCCCCCGGACACCCAGCTTTAAGTTTTCTCTCTTTTGTACTCTTTCCCTTTATTTCTCAGACCAGTCAATGCTTAGGGAAATGGAAAATAACCCGTGTTGAATATTGGGGGTGGGGTTTCCCCTGATACTGCCCTGTGCCCAGAAGGAAGAGGAGGGGAAACATGGAAACATCGGAAGAGCACACTAAGGACTCCAGGGTTCTTGAGTGAGCTAGAGGCTGAGCACCAGCCTGCCCAGGCTCCTACCTATAGACCCAGGGTTGCCAAACATGATTTCTGGATGGACACATGTCCAGGGGACCAAGTTCTGCTCACTTAGGACACACCTGTAAACCTGGCCTTGCCAAGTGTGATTTCTGGGTGGGTACACACCCAGGGAACCACATTCTACTCACCAGGACATGGCTGTAAACCCAGCATTGCCAAGCTTGATTTCTGCATGGGCACACATCCAGGGCGCCATGCTCTGCTCACTCGGGACATGCCTGTAAACCCTGCATTGCCAAGTGTGATTTCTGGATGGACACACATTCAGGGGGCCACACTCTGCTCACTCAGGATTCCCTGCTCCTCCAGGAATGCTCCTCTTCCCCTCTTTTCAGCATGTGGCCACACAAATCATTCACGAATGTAAAAGCTCCTGATTTGCTTCCCTCACGGGCTGCCCCTTCTTGGTCTCCACCATCAGCAGGATGGTCCAGAGAGCTCCACCCTGGGCATCTTACCACCCCGAAGCTCTCCTAAGGACCCTGAGCACCTCCTCCAGATCCACAGGGTCCATGTGGTCATTTCCTTTCAGACCCATGCCTGTGGCACTGCCTCTACCACTGGATGTAGGTGACCCATGACCCCACGGGTCCACCCTGCCATCTGCACCCCAACTCTGCAGCTCCCAATCTGGGCTGCTCTTGCCATGGGTTCTCAGGTGCTGCAGCTGCACCCCTGGACATCTCATGGATGCCCATGCCTCCCCTCCTCATTGCTGCTCTTCCTGCAGTGGCTCTGGAATCACCCACTTGTCTCAACTCCATTTCCAATGCCACCCCATGTTCCTGATGACCCGCCGAAATGTTTTACCTAAATTGCTATGACAGCGGACAAATTAATCACCAGGCATCGAGTCCAATCCATGCTCTACACGGCAACCGGAAAATCTTTTAAAATGCTAATCTGATCACATTGCTGCCCAGCTGGAAGCCCCATGACTTCCGATTACCCTTGGGCTGAAGTCAAATCCCCAATCTGGCCTCCCAGGCTGGGCTTACCGGCATTCCTCCCTCCGTTGCTGCAACCCTGTCTGCCTCTGCTTCCTGGACAGGACAGCCACATGGGCACACAGCACAGGACCTTGTGTTTGGCTTAATGCTTTGCTGTCACCATCTTAAAATTCCCAATAATTTTTAAACAATGGGCTCTGTCTTTTCCTTTCCCATTGAGCTCCATAAATTATGCAGTGAGACTTGTTCTTGGAGAGGCCTTTCGACAACATGGGACTTTGCGCAAGCCAGTCCCTCTGTCGGGAATGTTCTTCTCTTCCCTCCTCCCCACCAGCCTTCAGGTCCCGGGATTTACTTCCCAAGAAAACCTTCCTAATTCCCCAGGCTTACAGAGACCCCAGATATTTCTTTGTAACCCTCATCATAATTGTAACCAGGGTCGGTCTCTCCCTAACCTGTAAGTTCCCAAGGGTGGGACACCATCTGTTCATGAATGCAGTGTGGCCGTGTGGCATGACCAGGAAGGAGACTGACTCAGGAGACACGTGGCCCAGGCTCAGCTCTGACCTCTTCTGCTTCCTTGCTGTGTAACTCTGGGGAAGTTAATTAAGCTATCTGTGCTTTAGTTTCCCAATGGGCTAATAATAACACCCAGCTAAATTTGCATTTTAGATAAACAACAAATATTTAGTCATACGTGTGTCCCTTAAAATCTTGAGACTTACTTATACAGAAAAATAATGCATTGTTTATGTGAAATCCAAACTGTGAAGGGTTACTGTGCAGATGAGACGTGCCCTGCAGGTAGGCATTGGGTTGCATTCTCCGTGTGCCTCTGGAGGACCAAGCCCCATTCTGTTCACTGTTATTATCAGGAGCCCAGAGTCAGGCCCTGGAATTTGCTCAGTAAGTAAGCAATTGCTGAATAGATGAGTGATGACTTCAGTGAGAATTAAATGCTGTGAAATACATAAGACACTGAGTTCAGTGCCTGTTACACAGTGAACATTAGATAAATATTGGCCATTATTATTTTATTGTTAGAATAAAGTTTCGTGGTAAAGGAGTGTTTGTCGGGAAAGCTGTTCTGTAATGAGGCCCAAATCACCCGGCCAGATGTAGAAGTGTTTCTTGGAGTTAATTTTTGTTGAACGTTTGCCTCAAGAGAATGTGGAATATATTTTTCAAATTCATTACAGGAAGTAGGTTTGCAACTAGACGACCACCCTGGACGCTCAGGCCCGGCTCCCCTCTCCTCCCAGCCTCTAGCGCTGGCAGTCCTGACGGTTATCTGCAGGGTTTCCACCAGCCTCTGAGAACGTACCACGTTGCCCTCCTGGACCAACAGCCTGGGAACCTCCAAGAGGCAAGGCGTGGGCTTGGGAGCCCCTTGCTCTTTCTTCCCACCCTCAACCCAAGCCCCAGGAGCCTCACCAGTCTCTCATCTCCAGATTTAGTGAGCAGAAGTGCAGGGCACTGGGTGAAAGTCAAATTTCAAATAAATAACCATTTTTATTTAGTGTGAGTACACCCCATGCAATACATGGGATATACTTATACTAAAAAATGATTCATTGTCTATCTAAAATTCAAATTGAATTGGGTGCCCTTGTCTATCTAGCAGCCCTATGCTCGTGTCCCCACCCACCCCAAAGCTTCCAGGCCTGCATCTATTTCCCCCCAACCCATGTGAGGCCAGCAGGAGGCCTGGCTCATCTGTTGTCCTCACTGCCACTGTCTTCATGCTCAGACCCCTCTCCCATCGTGCTGGGGCGCCCCCCTCCTAAGCTGACTGCAGGGAAGTCGGTCTGAGTCTGGGTTCTGAGGACGGGGAGATGGAAGATGATGGGCCTGGCAGCCGCAGAGGCACTTCATCTGCTTTCCTGTCTTGGATGTCGTTTATTTTCTGTTCAGGAAAGTTCTCCCACGACTGGAACATTCATCTGTCTCATTGTCCAAAGAGCCACCTGCTCTTCCAAGAAATCTCCCTTCCTGGAGCCGTGGGTCCTGGCCACCTCCTCTCCCCGCTGCATCGCAGCTCTCCAAGTCGCACACACATGACAATCCTGCTGACAATTTCTTCACCATTAGATTATAAGCCTGTGACTTTTCCTCCCTTTTCACAAGAATGATGGACTCTCCTTGAGTTTTGTTTTCGCTCACACAGGAGTTTCTTCTTTCTATCCCTTTTCCCCACGCCCCAGGCGGTCTCACCAATATGACAAGATTATAACAGGACTCCAGGAAGTAGCAGTGCTGCCTTCACGAATCTTATAAATTGAGAGACTTTTTCTCAATACTGAGCCATCAGGGCTAGATTTCTGTTCACTAATAATATGATTTCAGAATATTTAAAGGATCTCTTATCCTTGTGAATCTTTGACTTTAGAGTTACAAATTAGCATAACATGTTCTTAAATTAGAGATTATCGGTGAATAACTACATCTGAATCCTAATCAAATTTTTCATGTCAGCGAGGTGGTTCACATCAAAGTGGAAAAGGGCTTTTAGCTCCTCATAATGAATCTTGCTTTTTGCCTCTAAGTGCAATCACTCCGAGGCTACAGATAATTACCACGATGGGCGCTGTGTGCTTTAACCTGCCTTTTAAAGCAAAGCAACGAAGAAGAGAAAAACTGTGGCTAGAAGTGAGGCAACACCCTGCCTCATGGGACGGGCTGAGGAAGCGCTCCCCTTACCTCTCAGTTTCTCTCGTAGATTCATTCACATTTTTGCCGGCTACTGTGTGCCAGGTAGGGAGGGAGGGGTAAACAGGAAAGACGTGATTTTTGTTCTTGAGGAATTTACATGAGGTCCCTTAGTCATAAGCCATGCTGATCCTTTCCTATCACCCAGAAGGAAAGATAACCACATGCCAATAGTCCAAAATAAAGTCAGGTCAAACTGAAAATTATTTAAAGTCATTGTGTGTACAAAAGAACAGTCCATGAACCGAGGAGACCTCTCGCCAAAACTGCAAGAGGAAGCTCAGAGGTGTGGCCTGATGCGCTGCTTTAGAAAGCAAAAACGAGAACGTGTGTGGCCCTCTCCTATGCATAAGCATGTGTGTGACGTCAGCACACGACAAGAAAGCAAAGCGTCAGTCTCATGGTCAAATCGAGCCTTTTCAGGGAAATCAGGATGGCGTAAGTTTTGGTTACACAGCCACAGGCAGTTGGCCTAGAAGTATTTATCCAAACTGGTGCCTCCATTTTTACTTTTCTTTAACACAATCCAGTGTGGACTGTTTTGGATTTGTTTTTGCAGATGGTTTTAAGTTTTACGAGTAATCAATACAGTTTTTAGTCAAACTAATTTCAACAGTTAAAGGCCTGGTCTGATCTCTGATCATTAACTCCTTCTCATGTTCCTGCCATCATTTTTCTGAGAAAAACTCTCTTGGATGTAACCACCCTCCGTGAGAAGACAAGGAGTGTTTACCTAGCCCTTTGCTCCAGGGCAGGTGGGCAGAATTGGAAGAGGAGGAGTGGACGACGTTACTTCTGGTCTATCCTCAGACAAGTCCTACCTCTAGTTTATCAACACACCCCGTCACTGGGTATCCTCTGCAGCTCACCGTCTGTGTAGCTGGGGTCCATGCAGCCTCCTCTCATGCTGAGGCCAAACATAAGTAAGAGCTGAAGGCTGGGTGCTGTGGCTCACACTTGCAATCCCAGCACTTTGGAAGGCTAAGACAGGTGAATCACTTGAGGTCAGGAGTTTGAGACCAGCCTGGCCAACATGGCAAAACCCTGTCTTTACTAAAATTACAAAAAATTAGCCGGGCATGGTGGCAGGCACTTGTAATCCCAGCTACTTGGGAGACTGAGGTAGAAGAATTGCTTGAACACTGGGTGGTGGAGGTTGCAGTGCGCCAAGATCGCACCATTTCACTCCAGGCTGGGTGACAGAGCAAGATTTTGTCTCAACAACAACAACAATAAAAAAGGCTCATGATTGATGGGCTCTCTCTGCCCCAGTTGTCACTCTATTTTCTTACAAATAGTTGCAAAAGTTAAACCACATGGCTCATATAGTCACTGAATATTTTATCCCTTTAGAAAATTTTAAACCCTGTCTTTGACTTAGTAACATCCACAGGACAACCCAAACAATAGCAGGGTCTGTTGCTCTTAGTCACAGGCGAGACCAGCACCCCTGGACTATTCGAAGCAGGGCAGAGTGGATGGTTTGTAGACTTAACCTGCAAATGATGAGTCCTAATCCAGGAAAATTAGGCCACACCCTGGTTGACTCTTCTGGACTTGGTTCTTGCAGAGGTTTTGAGGTTTTGTCATTGCATACTGCAGCAACTCTGGGAGTTATCCCTAGAGGTTTCCACAATAATGAATATCCTGCCCATGCCCCAGTTAGGCAGAGAGGCCAGATGCAGCAGAGGGACCACAGCTCAGAGTTGAAGGATGCTGTCCTCAGCCCTCAGGAACCTGGGAAAGCTGACTGTACCTCCGTCCAGCCGATGACCATGGGCCCTCATACATGGACGAGTCATGGCTCTGCCTCAGACTGCCCTAGAATCCCAGGCTCAGGAAATATATGACATCCATTCCTTCAGATGGAGCAACAAAGTGAGATGTTAAATTCCACCCTTTCCAGAGAGTTCATCGAAGTGCCAGGCCTGAGTTGGCTGTTTGCATGACTTATCGACCGCTCACATCACCTGGAAGGCCCGTGTTATTTTCCCCTATCTGCATGGGAGGACACTGGCATCCCAGAAATCTTTAATAACTTGTTCAAGGCCAGAAGGCAAAATAGGATAGACACTATATCCAAATTCAGAACTCCGCATCCAAAGACCCTGCTCCTAAAATCCCCTCTCCCTTCTGTTTTGCAGACAGACACACATCTATTCATGAAGAACTAAATGCCCATCACCTGGGGGATGAACACAAGCCATCTGCTCACAAGGGTGCCCTCTGGCAGGAGTTCCCATGCTGCTTTTGGAACGCTGTCCCCACACGGGTCTGCAGCACACCTGGATACCCTTGACATCAACTGTTGGCTAGGAGAGATGTTCTTTGTGCAGGAAGCCACATGGATGTTGAAAATACCATAATGGGGATAACACAGTATCTGCTACTTGACCTCACAGTAGTGCTGGCAAAGCTTCAGGTAGAGCTCACTGCAAGCATCCACAGGCCTGCAGGAAGCAGCCCGGGTGGCAGTGGCTTCCTGCAAACCCTCCAAGGGCTCTCCCTTGTAGTAATTACCACCTTGGGACTAGTATGTGTAAACTAGAAATTGCCAATTACTTTTTCCCCTTTATAATGAGTCTCCATTTGGACTAGTTGTGCAAAAGAAACTGCAAATAATTGAATTGCTGAGGACATTGCTCTGCACATCCTAAAAGCTCAACAAATACCTTTTAACTGAATTGAACTTGGCTAAGTGAACCTCATCTATGTTTCAAGCCCTACAGCAAAAGGTGGCACCACTGACCCAAGCACACCAGGCAGCTGGGGGCGATGTGGAGACACAGGCACAGGTGTGCCCACCTCAAGGGATCAGGCTGCCTGCTGAATCTGCCCTGGGACCACACCCTGGGCTTACCTGGGCCCTCTCCATCTTCACTCTGCCACGACCTTTCACGACACACACACCCTGGGTACCATCTACCTGTGTTTACCGGGGACATCAGAGCCCAAGTCAGATGGCTGCAATGGGCAGCCGGGGGCCTTGGAGGGCCCTGGGTTTTCTGGGGCTCAGCCTGGGACTGTCACATCCAGGAGGTCCTGAGAATCAACTCCTTATGTGGGCACCTGCCCTGAGATCTCAGTGCTTTCATGCACTCAGCAGGTCCTGAAAGCAAATGACCCATTTCCTTCCTTTGAATCCCACAAGGGACCCCACCTTCCTTTGAATCTTGCAGCAGCTCCAGCAGATCCCCCTTGTCATGGGGGGGACAATGACCTCCTTCTAAATGCCCCTCCCCAAGTGGCCACAGCTGGAGCCCAGTGAGCAGGACAGTGCCAAGTCAGGAAACCTTCCTGTGCTGTGAAATTGACTTACTATGACGGTTCAGTTGATGCATCAGCTTGAGTGGGCCACAGTGCCCAGATTTTTGGTTAAACATTATTCTGGACATTTCTGTGAGGGTGTTTTTGGATGAGATTTTAATTCAAATTGGTGGACTTAGAGTAATGCACATTGTCCATCATATTGTGGCTGGGCCTTGGCCGATGAGTGGAAACTTTAAGAGAAAAAAGCCTGAGTTCCCCAGAAGGAAGAGGAGATTTCTAAGCAGACGGCCTGCAGATGCGAATTGCAACCCAGGGAATTGTTGTTCCCTGGGTCTCAGGACTACCCTCTCAGCCTGCAGGATTTGGAATGGCCACACATACACCCTACTGGTTCTGTTTCTCTGGAGAATCCTGACTAATACACTCACCAAGGTCGTGCGTATGGGGACAGGAGCGAGTGTGCCCCCAGGACAAAGCTGCCTCTGGCTGAAGAGCTGTTCTTCTCTGATGGCATTTGAATGAACCCACATTTCTCAGTTGGTGGACTGGGAAATACGTGTGCTCCAGGATGAAATTCGTGTTTGGGGATGAAGTCAGGAACTGCTGTTTCATGCTTTAAGGCATGGGAGGGGGGAGAAATGCAATTTTGTCCTAACTTTTTTGGTATTTTTTTTCCCACCGGGTGCCTTAAAGCCAGTCTTCTATGGAATGTCCTTTGACACCACCCACAAGAGCACGCCTCCAGAGACAGGAGCAAGACTTCAGGGGCTGCTGCCTTCTGGATTGGGAAGGGGGTCCTGGGTGAGCCAGCTCCTCACAGCCTCGGCCTCTCGGGTAGGCTCACCAGTGCTTAGCTTCAGCCTCAGGAATGAGCAATCTCTCCAGCACACATCTGCACAGTCATAGGTCCTAGGCCTCCCCTCCCAGTCGCATCCCATCTTTCAATAGCATTTTTGCATCATGTGAATGTGTGAAAGACCCCCAGCCCCTCCAGATGGCTCCAAGCCTCCTCCAGGGCCATGGACCCTTCCATCTGTTGGCTTCCAAGTGTGTTGCCTCCGGGTCCCATGCCCAGGATCTGCCCACCGCAGCCCAGATGTCCCCTGAACCCCCAGGCCAGTCAGCAACCACCGCATTCCAAATCACCCCCAACCCCTGCCCTTCTGCAGGGTCTCCAGGCTGTGAGTTCCCGGAGAGTGGTGACCCGACTGATCCATCTCTGTGACTCCGGACACCTGCGCCACACAGAACCGTCAATAGTGCCCATTAAATGTCTGCTGAATGGAATGGGTGTGATAGCATCACCTCACGTTTGTGAGCATTTAGGAACTTACAAAGTGCTTTTGCCTGCATTAGCCCATTGAATGGAATTGAGAACACCTTGGTCAGCCAAGCAACGGCCTCTTTCGCCCTGGCTATTTGTAAGTCACTGATGGTTTTGTAGCTTCCAACAGTGTCCTGGAATAAAATAGGACAGCTCCTCTTCCTCTCTCCTCACACTGGCCTCGGGCATCTCTAACAAGGGTGGCCTGGGCTCTTGTTCCCTGCTTGCATCCCCTCCACTGCTACCAGGAGAAACCCTGGAGGCTGGGACCACCAAGCCTGCTCTGTGCTCCCCACACAGTCATGGTCTTCCCTAGCAGGTGCTGCCATTGACATTCCTGGGCTCATCCCCTTGGGTCCCCACTTTCACTTTATTTTAAATCTAGGCTGGGCAGGGTGGCTCATGCCTGTAATCCCAACACTGGGAGGCCAAGATGGGCAGATCACTTGAGGTCAGGAGTTGGAGACAAGCCTGGTCAACATCTCTACTAAATCTCTACTAAAAATACAAAATCTCTACTAAAAATACAAAAATTAGCTGGGCATGGTGGTGCACGCCTGTAATCCCAGCTATCTGGGAGGCTGAGGCAGGAGAATCACTTGAACCTGGGAGTTGCAGTGAGCCGAGATGGTGCCACTGCACTCCAGCCTGGGCGACAGAGCCAGACTCCATCTGAAAAAAAAAAAAAAAAAAATCTAGAGATGATTTTCCTCCTTTGGCTATAGCTCTCTGCACTCCCATTTCGAGCCTGGCATGTACTTTGAAAATTATCCAATTCTCTGTGCTGTTCTGTAGAGGGAGTGAACTTTGCAAAAGAAGCATCTCCTCATATTGAAGTCTGGGAGGAAGTTACAAACGAAATTATGTTTTAAATAAAGAAAAAAATAATGAACCCTCATGTGACTGCAGAACGGTGCTTGACGTCTGCTCACTGCAGCAGCCACAGGATGAGGTTGATCCAGCCAGAGGTCTGTGCACGATGCAGTGAGCGGCGTCTTCTCCTGCCCTTCCCTCGGAGAGCCTTCTGTTCCCAGATGAACTGCTAACCCTGATTTCCTTAACTCCCCTGCAGGAGGTTCCCAATTCCCCTGAGTGCATCTAAAGGTGCAGGCCAGCTCTGCAGGGACTAATGTGTGCTCTGCAGGGTGACGGGCGGGGTCAACTGATGAGACTTAGCTGTTTCACAGAGTCCCTAACATTCTACTGAGGCTTTGGAAAACTTAATTCCTGCCAAAACAGCCTATCATTTAGTGGTTTCCAGCTTTTGAAAACAGATCCACTTTGGAGGAGCTGTTCCTCGACATGGAAAAAATCAGAGGAAGGAGCTCCAGGGAGCTCAGGTGGCAGGCACTGCCCTCTGTGAAATGTGGAGCCCAAGGGTGGCGGATGACCTGAGGATGCACCTGAGCACTTGTGTCCCCCAGTCCCTGTGACCCTGAGCACCTGTGTCCCTGAGCACCTGTGACCCTGAGCACCTGTGACCCCTGGGTACCTGTGTCCCTGAGCACCTGTGTCCCTGAGCACCTGTGACCCTGAGCACCTGTGACCCTGAGCACCTGTGACCCCTGGGTACCTGTGACCCTGAGCACCTGTGACCCTGAGTACCTGTGACCCCTGGGTACCTGTGACCCTGAGCACCTGTGTCCCTGAGCACCTGTGACCCTGAGCACCTGTGACCCTGAGCACCTGTGACCCCTGGGTACCTGTGACCCTGAGCACCTGTGACCCCTGGGTACCTGTGACCCTGAGCACCTGTGACCCTGAGTACCTGTGACCCCTGCGTACCTGTGACCCTGAGCACCTGTGTCCCTGAGCACCTGTGACCCTGAGCACCTGTGTCCCTGAGCACCTATGACCCTGAGTACCTGTGACCTCTGGGTACCTGTGACCCTGAGCCCCTCTGCTCCCCAAGTCTCTGTTACCCCCAAGCCCCTCTGCCCCCCAAGTCTCTGACCCCCGAGCACCTGTGCCCTCTGAGCCCCCACGCTGCAGGCTCTTCTCACAGCTACCCAGCACCTTGGCTACAGGTGCAGCCCTGGAATTCAGGGGAGGTTTGCTGCCCAGTGGATGCCCCTCAGCCGCCAATGAAGTGCTCCTCCTCTCTTTCTCCAGGTAGACAGTCCTGGGGGCTTCTCAGAAGTCTCCAGGAACAACAGAATTTGCCTGTGGTGGGGACCCAGGTGCTGCCTGTGGAGATGCTCTCCTGCTTCCTGGGATCCCCAGGGAACTCCCTGTTCCAAGCCCCAGTCTGCTTGCAGGGAGCCAAGCCAAGACAATACAGAGGCAGAGCCATCCCCAGCAGGGTTCTCAGGAGAGTTGAAATGTGACCCCTGTGCAAGCGCTTCTGACCAAGCAGCAGAGCCCGGCTGGGAGGCAGGGCAGTGGCGCACGGTGTTCCAGAGTTGTGTCTTTGTAGAAGCCTCCATGCCTCTGGAGGGTGGCGAGGACACGCCACTTCCTCGCTCTGGGTCCACTCTGCCTCCACACAGAAGCTTGCCCTGGAGACCTGCTGATGGAGACCTTGATCAGAAGGACAGGAAGCCCTGTGTCGCTCCCCTTCACACCGAGGAGAGAGAAAAGCCCTGTGCCACTCTCCTTCACACAAAGGAAAGAGAAAAGGCGATTTAGCCATCAGGGAGACATTTGTAAACCTGCCTCACCCAGGGCAAGCCCACCCCTGTGGTTTTCTACTGGGCAGACTTTCTGCTATAAAAGGTAAACATCCCCCGACCTGTGTCTTTCCCCCCAGGAGGGGCTGACCTAGGGCAGGATGGAGACAGGCAGGCGAGGAGGGAGGTCCCAGAGAGGGGAAGAAGCTGCTTCCTTTCCCTGGGCTTCCTGTGAGTTGAGCCCCGCAGCAAGACCACCATGGCCAGGTCGGGAGGGACCCTGGGAAGGCTCTGGCCGGGGATGAAGCAGTGATGGGAAGGGGCCCCACCCCACCTGCATGTCCCCAGGCGGCCTGGGAGAGCAGTAGCAGCCTGAGGCCCTGGAGGCGCTGCAGATGGGGAGATGGGGCCAGAGGAGTGGGGTGCAGGTGGGGAGATGGGGCCAGAGGAGTGGGGTGCAGGTGGGGAGTTGGCTCCACAGGAGGTGGGGTGTAGATGGGGAGATGGGGCCAGAGGAGTGGGGTGCAGGTGGGGAGATGGGGCCAGAGGAGTGGGATGCAGGTGGGGAGTTAGCTCCACAGGAGGTGGGGTGCAGGTGGGGAGATGGGGCTAGAGGTGTGGGGTGCAGGTGGGGAGATGGGGCCAGAGAAAGTGGCTTTGCAGGGGCAGGGCGTGGACGTTGTGGTGGGGAGCTTGACTCAAAGGCCCTAGCAGAGAGGTGCAAAGGCTCAGCAGGTGCCTGTGAGACAAATAATGGATGATGTCAGGAGGAGGAAGCCCTTTTGTCAACTTGGCAGTGGAGCTCTGCGTCATCGCTGTTATTAGGAAATCGAGGACACGAGCTCTCTTGCTAAGCTCAGGGGTGGAGGGAGCCGTGCACAGCAGGCTCCATTTAGGCTGAGGCTGTTCTCTGGTTTCTCACTGGGCGCGGAGGAGGGGTCATCAGGACTTGGTGGAACTTGAATGCTTGTCAGCTGGAACCAGCCCCACCTGAGCCCAGCCCAGACGTCATGGCCCTCCCTGCAGACATGTTTGAGGTCTGAGGTCCTGCTTCAGGTCAAGTCGGATCACGCTCCTGTTGGCCCCAGGGCTCTGCCCCCTCTGCAGGGGTGTCCTCCAAGGAAGCTCCAGGTGTGGGGGATTTGTCTCCTGGGCCTCCTTCTCCCTGGGAATGATGAGCTATTTGAGCCCAGGTCACCACAGGAGCCCAGAGCTGAAGTGAGGGAATCCTAGCGCCCAAATGTCCTGCCACGCACTCAGGTAAGCAGGCAGGGGAAAGCCCTTTGCCAAATGACAAATGACAATGACCAACACCCTTCCCCAAGTCTGTCCTTCCCGGGGCTGCAGGACATCGTTGTCAGGAACTAGAAGAGCCTACAGAAAATTCTGGGCTTAAAATCTGGGACTGCAGCAAATCCCAGACGCAACTCGCTCCCCACCAAGACAGTCTGGAACTGCCTGACTGTTGTCCCTCTCTTAGGAATGACTTCCCAGCGGGGCCTGGTGGCCTGGTGTGCAGTGCATCTCTTCCTGGAGGGAAGCCTTGGGCTGTCTCAGTGGAAACCTTTTCCCAGCCAAGACGCAACCAGAAGTTCACATGTGCCCTCCTTTTGCTAATATCCTGGCAATGCCCCTAAACCTGCGATCTGGGGCCACTGTGGGCGTTTTCCTGGACCCCTCTGAGGGGCCCTGCAAGTTCTTCAAGGAGAACAGGGCCTCCCACCTCAGAGTGAGGGGTCTGTTCTCAGTTGTCAAGGAAAACAGTTTCCACAGAAAAGACTGAAGCGCCTTCAACTGGCTACCCTGCCAGTGGTCACTGATGTTGCCTCCATGTTCCTGCTGTTCTCCTTCCCCTTCCCTGCACAGCCCGGCCTCCAGCTGACTGCTTCTGCATCCACTGCCCGCGTGCTGGCTTTCCTCACCTCGCACTGCCAGGGTCCCCCACCATCCTTTCGTGGGGTTCTCAGGAGTCCTCAGGGCCAAGAGACGCTTGCTCAGGCCCCTGTAGACAAGCAATGAGCTGGCCGGGCGCAGTGGCTCAAGCCTGTAATCCCAGCACTTTGGGAGGCCGAGACGGGCGGATCACGAGGTCAGGAGATCGAGACCATCCTGGCTAACACAGGGAAACCCCATCTCTACTAAAAAATACAAAAAAAAAACTAGCCGTGTGAGGTGGCGGGCGCCTGTAGTCCGAGCTACTCGGGAGGCTGAGGCAGGAGAATGGCGTAAACCCGGGAGGCGGAGCTTGCAGTGAGCTGAGATCCGGCCACTGCACTCCAGCCTGGGCGACAGAGCGAGACTCCCTCTCAAAAAAAAAAAAAAAAAGACAAGCAATGAGCTATTCTGTTCAGGCTGACACATCCCCGGCCCTCAGCTCACACCTCGTGCAAAAAGGATCCATGCACATTTCCAGCCTCCTTAAACCACAGGAGACTGGCTGAGTAGAAATAGCACTGTGTATTTTGCCTATTTTTCTTTTGCAAATTTATGATGACACTCTTTTATTTATTTATTTTTGTTTTATTTTATTTTTTTTGAGACAGAGTCTCACTCTGTTGCCCAGGCTGGAGTCCAGTGGCACTATCTCAGCTTACTTCAACCTCACCCCCTGGGTTCAAGAAATTCTCCTGCCTCGGCCTCCTGAGTAGGTAGGATTACTGCTGTGCTCCACCATGCCCAGATTTTTTTTTTTTTTTTCAGTAGAGACAGGGTTTCACCGTGTTGGCCAAGCTGGTCTTGAACTCCTGACCTCAAATGATCCACCTATCTTGGCCTCCCAAAGTGGGGGGATTACAGGTGTGAGCCATCATGCCCAGCCTATGATGACACCTTAAAATGAAAGTCCTATTTTCATGGTAGGTACTAGACCCTATACCTTCCCTACCATGCACAGTGATACCAGACAGTAGCGTCAAACTCTCAGCCCATTATTTGCAAAACCACATTTTATTACTTAAAAAGGGAAAGAGGGTGGGTGTCCTCAGTCCTCCCTCCATACTCTGACCAAGATCTGCTGGCCACCTGGGCCCAGCCTCTGAAGAGGGCCCCGACCAGTGTCTCTGAAGCACTTGCTCTTCCTTCGCCCTTATTTTGAAATTACCAAGTATCAAGGACACCCTCATCTAAAGATGCGGGAGAGGCCTGGAGTTCATTTCGTCACAAGCAAAGGTGCGCAGCCTCCTCCACCACTGTCTGCAACTCTTCACTCTCAGGCAAGCCCCATCAACACACGCTCTGTCTCTCACACGCAGGTGGTCCGCTCCTACACACGCATCGTCTCTCTGTTTCTCTCACACCCGTGCTCACGCACGTCCGTTTTGGTGGCTTCCTGGAGCTTCCATAGCCGTCATCTGAAGGACAGCAAAGACAGCAACCCAACCCAACATGCCTTCCTCCCTGACTGCACAGCAGAGGCCCTGGCCGGGGCTGAGCAAGACGCACTCCTGGGAGCCACTCGGCCTCTGCAGTCAGGACCTAAACCCTAAGCTGAGCAGCAGGAGGTGGCCCTGACTGCGGCCCGGAGACAGAGGCTCCTGACGGTTGTGGGGATGAAGGTGGAGCATGATGGGCTCCTGATGGTCGTGGGGATCCAAGACAGAGCATGATGGGGAAGGGTGGGACACTTAAGGGACCCTGTGGGGCAGGCTGTCCTTCCTATTAGCGTCATCCTCTCAGTGTAAAGCAGGCATTGAACGAGGCCACCATGAAGGGTGCCTTGTGGATCCATGCAGCTCTGGCCTTAGTAGGTGACTCTGGCTATTTATCAAATGGTATTTTGTTCACATCATTATTTAAAGGCAACATGTGTGTACATGCAAGTGTACATGCACACACCCTTCTACTGCGCCTAACCCAGAGGAGGGACTCAACAACTCTTACTTGGTTGACATCACATGAAATAACTGAGGCTGATTCTAGAATAAAATAGACTTTCTGCTGAGAAACACCATTGATTCCCCCTTCCTTTGGCAATGGGGATGAGTCACCGACGGCCACACCATGTTCTTCTGAAGTCACTGCCCTGCATCTGTGCGTTACACGAAATCAATGGCTCTCCTGCATGGCCAGGTTGTTCAATTAAACCCACATCTCTCTCTGAAGTATGGCAGCTCTCGGCCAAAGCAATACTGATATTCAACAGCCTCATCTTGGATTGGGAAAAACAGGTCTTGGAGCCCAGCAGCACAGTGTGCATGCTCCCCTCCGGGTGCCCGCTGGAGGCCTCTGAAAGTCATTCAGCCAGGAGAGCACGGGGCCTAAGAAGTCCAACCTGTCACTCTTGCCACTTGATAGATGAAAACGAGGGGTAAATTTAGGATGCACTGGTATCTCTCAACAGCCCCAGGAAGGACGTTAAGTCCACACTCTAGAGGGGCTTAGGGGGTGTTGGGGATTAGGGTGTGACGGGAGAGAGAACGCCCAGTCTGGGTCTCATTCCGCTGCCACAGATCACGAGTGCATGAAATTCTCTCTACGCGAATGTATTCCGGTTTTCAAGGCTTCATTTCCTGGGAGCCTTGAGAAAGTGAATCTTGCCAATTTCGACATAACTTTTTCCTTTTTCACTTAAAATCTGCTCTCTTCAGGATGTGGACAGAAATGATGCCGAATTCTGCCCATTTTCACCCTTTCTTCCTGGCAACAGCCCGGGCTCCAGGCACTCCTGTGGACTGTTCTGGCATCAGAGGAACAGTACTTGATCTGTGGTCGGGCAGGGACCCCTTCCCACCTCAGCGACCCCACCTCCAGCCCCTCCCCTGCAGCATCAGCTGTGTGTCCTCTTCCTCCAGACCCAGGGCTCTGACTCCCAGACCCAGGATCTGAACACGGTGGCAGAAACCATGTCCAGGGCCTGCTTGTGTGACATTCATGTCGTTAGGGCTTTGGGACTGTTTAGTGCTTAACGGATTCCAATTCCTTTCATCCCAGAGAACAGGCACTTTTCAGGATAACATGAATTGAATTCATTTTGTCTGAGAATGCCTCCCCCTAGAACCCACAGAGAAGACCCCACAGGGTGCAAAACCAGGAGTGGGTGCTGCTGCGGACAGCGTGTCAGCTACATGGTGACCGCACCACAGGAGGGGGCCACAGGCTGCTCTCCACCACTCCTTCGCTCTGTCCCTGGGTCAGCTGGGGCCCTTGAAGCGGGTCTCACAGGGGTATTGGTAAGGGAGTAAGGAGGCTCCCAGAATCCGCCAGCCTGGTGCCCCACAGAGACCAGCAGATCTGGGACCTCGGCCACCCTAGGCCTGAATGGGCAGGAGGAGGGAGCAAGTTCTATCCCAGAGAGGCCACCAGGAGGAGGGAGCTGGGAGGAAGCACCTGTTCTCACTCTGCCCAACTTCACCTCCCACACGTTGACTGACAGAGAACAAGGGAGCACCTGAGAGCTTGCTTGCCGACCTGGAGCTACTGTCCTATAATTCCTGTGATCACTCCCACAGCCACATTGCTCCCCACAAGAAAGAGCTCGTCCCATAACAAATTACAGACGCAAAACCTTGATGAAGGGAGCTGCGGATGGGTTGGAGCACTCTCTACTGGGCGACAGCTGCTTTCCCCTTGGACTCACCACCAGATCCCCCAACCTGAACAGAAGCCCCAGCTTTTGACCTCTAGTCACCTGCCCTGATCCACACAGTACCCAGGCTGGATGTGGAGCTCCCACCGTTTGCTGTAACGGAATCCTCCTCATTCTCCCCTCCCTGCGCACACATGTGCACATGTATGTGTGTGAATTCCCTGGACACCCACACAGCTATGTGTTTATAGGTACCCCCAAAACTATACAACTGTGCACACACACACACACATGCATACATATGTGAACATACACATGCTTGCACACATACACATGCACACACACAATAGTCATGCCTATACATTTCCATGCACATAAGCACATACATAGGCACACACTCATGCACACATGCACATACACACATATATACACACATGTATTTGTACACATACAACCTACACTGGCAGTGTTATAGGGAAATACACAGGCTCTGGAGCCACAGGAGCCAAGGGTGATCAGGCAAGTGAGCTCAGGCCAAGTTTAAACCCTGACAGTCCTCAGTTTCAGGAATATAAGGAGATGACACCGGCACCAGCTTGCAGAAAGGGAATTAAAAGAGGAGTGTTTGGGAGAACCTGGGGCAGGTGCACAAGAATTGTATTTTTATATGCATATGTTCGTGTCTGTACGCACACAAAGTCTTGAAAAATGAAAAGTCCAAGGGGAGCTCTTGGATGGCCGTCCAAAGGCCACCGTGCCTCAGTGCAATTCACCTCACTGCAGCCACCGTAAGCGCTTCCAGTCTGAGGTCTGGACGCAGACAACATTGATTTTCTGATGGATGGGCAAAGACAACACATTTGATCAATAACAATGGAGCTCCATGGCCAAGAGGGAAAACACAACAATTAGCCCAGTGCCGCCGTCTGAGAAGGGCTGGGAAGTGAATGTTAAGACTGTCATTGGCATGGACCACAGGCAGCAGAGGAGAAAGAGCCTATTCTTCCCAGGCAATTCAGACACCCATCTGTGCTCCAGCAGCCACCTGAGCCCCTGGAGCCCATCTGCAGGCCATAAAGAGGATGGCCTTGGGGACTGAACAGGAAGGTGTGCAACTGACTCAGAGAATCCAAGATGCAACACGAGGGCTGTGGTTCTTGACAAGATTCCAAAGCACACAGGTGGAGACCGCCATTGTCCTTGGAGCAGCCAGCCCCAGGGGCAGGAGTGGCCCTGTGGGGCCGAGACAGCTGCCGCTGTCTCAAGGACTGGCCCAAGGAGATTGGCCAATGTTCCCTAGGCAGCAACGACAGAGGGCACTGACTCCTGGCCAGCTCTCCTGCTGATCCCCAGGAGGTTAGGATGGCCACTTCTGCAGGCTTTTGTTTACAGTTTTGGCTGAATATATTTTAATCACTTTTATTGAGGCAAGATCTACATACAATTAAATTCACCAAGTTTGTGCAACTTGATGAGTTTGGACAAATGTACACAGTAGTTTAGCCACCACCACAATCAAGATATAGAACAACTCCATCTTTTTTTCTGTTTTGTTTTTTGAGACAGAGTCTCACTCTGTTGCCCAGGCTAGAGTGCAGTGATGCAATATCAGTTCACTGCAACCTCCACCTCCTGGGTTCAAGCAATTCTCCTGCCTCAGCCTCCCAAGTAGCTGGGATTACAGGCATGTGCCACCATGCCTAATTTTTGTATTTTTAGTAGCGATGAGGTTTCACTATGTTGGCCAGGCTGGTCTTGAACTCCTGACATCAAGTGATCCACTCACCTTGGCCTCCCAAAATGCTGGGATTACAGGTGTGAGCCACTGTGCCCAGCCAAAACAGCTCCATCTCTACAGAGCATTCTTCCTATCCCTGTCCATCAACCGCTCCCCTGACCCCACTCCTAGGTAACCATTGCTCTGTCTTCTGTTGCTAGAATTTTGGCTTTTCCAGAAGTTCATGTAACTGGAATAATTTAGTAAATAGTCTTCGTGCCTATGGTTTTTTTCACTCAGCCTCCTAACATTACTGAGATCCATTCCTGTTGTAGCCGCAGTTGTTCTCTTTGTTGCTGAATGGTATTACCATTGTCTAGCTAGGCCACCGTTTGTGATTAAAATGCAATTATTAGAATACATGCAATTACTCCAGCACCATTCACTGGAAATGCCATTCTTTCCCCTTTTAATTTCCTTCTCAGCTTTGTTGAAAATCAGTTAACCACGGGTGTGTGGGTCCATTTCTGGACGCTACATTTGTCCTTTTGATGTCCGTGTCCATCTGTGTACCGGAACCACAATCTTTTCTTTGTACTTTTAGTCAGTAACTATAAAAGCAGTTGGATGATTTCATTTTGTTTGGCTTTTTCAAAAACTTTTAAATAAATTCTTCGTTTCTTTATAAACTTAGGAAATGAAACTTGTAGAGATTGTAATTGGGCTTCTATGAATCGACAGATCAATTTGAGAAGAATTGGCACGTTGACAATATTGAGCTTTCTGTTACATGAGCACGTTATCTTTCTCCATTTATTTAGGTCTTCCTTAATTTCTCACAGGAGTATTTTGCAGTTCTTGTCCTACAAATCTTGCATATACAGCATGTTGTTGGATACACTCTTACGTATTTCATACGGGGGGATATGTGGCTATATATGTGGATGTTTAATGTAAACATCTTTTTATTCACTTTTGTTTTTCACTTTTTGGATTCTCTAGTAAATAGCATATCTAAAGCCTAATTTTATTTATAAAACATAAAAAGTATAATTCATTGTTTTGTACATGAGTCTAGTATCCTGTGACCTTATTAAACTTACTCATTAATTTTAGTAGCTTTTTGGTAGATGCATTAGGATATTAAATAAAAACAATCAAATACTCTGTGATAAAAGAGAGTTTTAGTCCTTGGTTTCCAATCTATATGACTCTTATCTTTTAATTTCTTTATCTTGTCTTATTGCACTGGTGATTTGGAGGGGGATTAAGTATGACATTAGTTCTAAGTTTTTATACATACTGTTAATTGGGTCAAGGAAGTTTGCTTCTATTTCTAATTTTCTGAGAATATTTTTATAAATGGATATTGAATTTTGTCAAAGGTTTTTCTGTATCTATTGAGATGATTATATGGTTTTCATTTCTATTCTGTTATTACAGTGAATTGCCTTGATTGATGTTTCAATGTTAAACCATCCTTACATTCATAGAATAAAATTCACTTGATCAGGCTAAAATAATCTTTTGACATAGTACTTGATTCAACTTGCTATTATTTGGTTGAGAACTTTTGCGAATATCTTCATGAGAAATATTGTTTGTGTTTTCATTTATAATATATTCTGATTTGGGTGTCAGGGTAACGTCAGCCTCATAAATTGAGTTGGGATGTATTCCTTCTTCTATTTTTTTCTTATTTCTCTTGTGAATTTTTCTTTGACTTGCACACACACAAAAAATGTTTAATTTTTAAAATTTTGAAAATCGTATTGATTTCTTATATCACTTGCTTGTGTTCAGAAAATATGCTCTTTACTTTTTCAACCCTCTCAGATTTGTTGAGGCCTTAGGATCCAGCATGTGGCGCAGCTTCAGTGCTGCGTTGGAGCCTGCTCACCTAGGTTGGTGGGTGCCAACTGTGCCCACTGCTCCCCAACTCCTCACCGAGCGACTCTGCACTGGTCACTTGAAATTGGCCATCATGGAAATATTTGCAACACCAAGATGGACAAGCGCTCTGCATCCGCACCTCGGACGGCAGGTTATTTAAAGAGCTGGTTGTTAAGTGGTTCTCAGCACACCATGATTTATCTGTTCGAATGTTTCACATTCCTTGATTAGTTCTGTATCTATGTGTACATACGTTAAGATAAGCCTGAGTCTATGAGATGTTCCCAGCGCTCCTCCATCACCACAGGGCTCTCCCAGGCTTTCCTCCTGACTTATTTGTAAACTTAGCTCCCATTATCTACAATTTATTTACTTATTTATTCAACCCTAGTATGCATGTGGGCTGCTTTAGAACTGCTAAACTGTGCCCATGTGAGAAACAAGTTTACCAACAGTGCTTATGCACAGTTATGGGCTTGGGTGTTTTTTGTTGTTGTTTGTTTGTTTGTTTTCTTTAGCCTTCTAGTATTCAGTTAAAACACAGTTTTCCAAATTAGGGAGGTTATTTTCTCCTCACCGTGCTCAGTGTGGACGTGTCACACATTTGTGATAATGTAACCAAGCAGCTTAACTTCAAAATGCATTTTAAACATTTTTGTTCCTTTCTCTCGAGTTTCAGGATATAACCTTGAGGCAAACTGCAGAAGCCTTTTTTTCTTAGACTTAAAATAGAGTCGGCATCCCTCCCTTTCTCGCCGTGTATACTCCCTTCACATCTATCTAATGGTATGTTAGTATCAACTGTGTGTCTTCTTAGACGTTCCGGGGGCTAATCTTGAGACAGACCAAGCCTGGAGCTGCAAGTTGCAGAGATGCCTTCAAGGCGGCTGGTGAACAGCCCGGCCATTGCTGGGATGACGCCAGCCTGCACTCCTGGTGGACTGGGACCCACGATAGCCACCAAAATGAGGCACACTGACATTGTACTCAGCCCAATTCCTCATGCCTTCCTTATCAAGTTTTTCCTTTTTTAAAACCCCTGCCTTTCCCCTAAAAATCGAAGCAGTTACTTTGGATGGGAATCTGGCTGCTTCTTCTGTGCTAGTTTTAGTTAATAAATTTGCTTTCTTTCCACCAGACCTCGCTCTTGTTACTTGGACTCAGCATGTGGCAGCCATCCAGACCTGCTTTGTTAGGTTACAATAACGTTAGATATATTTGCCACAGTCTGCATTCCATCCTGGGATCAATATCCAGGTTAGTTTTTCTAAATTTGCCTACAGCAAAGTTCACTCTTTGTGTATACGATCATATGGGTTTTGAAATGCACATAGGATACTTACCATTTTCGATGTTCTTCATTCTTTTTGGAGGATCCAGTTTTCTATCTAGTGACATTTCCCTTCAGACTGAATAAGTTGTGTCAGCATTTCTTACAGCAAAGTCTCCTGGAAGCAAATTCTTTTAATTGTCCTTTATCAAAAATGGTTTTAATACTTGAAGAATGCTTTTACTAAATACAGAATTCTGAATATTGTTTATACCTAGAACACTAAATAGAGTTTTTTATTTGTTTATTTATTTATTTGCTTTCAGCACTTTATAGATGCTCTATTTTCTTCTCTCCCTAAGTGGTTTCTGACAAGGCACCAACCCTTAATTGCATCATAGTTGTGACTGAGGTGTCGTTTTTCTCTTGCTACTTTCAAGATGTGCCTGTTTTATTTGCCTTTCAACAGTTTGATAGGGATGTGCATGGGTGTCTCTGTGCTTTTCTTTCCTGATGTGCAGTTAGCATCTTCCTGTTTTATATCAGGTACAGAATATTTTTGAACACTCTATCTTCAAACGTTTCTTTTCTCCGCTTCTAGAAATCCAATTATATGCATTTGAGCCTGTTGATATAATCTAGCAAACCACTCAGGTCTTATCTAAAATACTAAAAGAAGAAAAAATGTTTTATTTGCTTTTTTCCCTTGGATAATTCTATTAATACCTTCAAATTCAATTACTCCTTTATCTGTCATATTCATTTGGTTTTACACCCATCTCCTGAATATTTTCTCTCAAAAATTAAATTTTTCAGTACTGGAATTTTCATGTTTATTGTATCTATTTCTTTAATGAGACTTTCTATTTCTCTGTAGATCTTCTTCAATTAGAAATATGACTAATTTGAGAGATAAAAACATCAGTGGGGGCAGGTGTTTCAGGGAGAGGGCACAGTTTTGTATCTTACTTCAGGAACCGTATTCAATTATCACTGTGAAGGGCAGAGAAAAATCTCCTACTACTTCCCACAGGAGAAGGGGAAAATATCCATGAGCTATGCACAGAGCCCCTGCTCCCCTAGCAAGTCCTGCCCACAAGGGAAGCAATTTCACTATAACCTGAATGTGGTTCCCCAGAGCCTAATCCTAACTGAACCGGGGAGGAGAAATATCCCTGAGTCTCACTAAAGGACTGAGATCTAATCATAGGACTACAGAATAGCTCTCCCCTACACCTTACCGCCACATCAGCAGGGTGACTGTAATGACGGGACTACAGCTAAAGGAAGTGCAAGACCCATGCCCTATTGAAAGAGTTTCCAGGGAAGCCCAAAGACAACAGGAGAGACAAGAGTAAGGCCACTGGAGGAAACAACAGCCTCTGACATCTACAGCTACAGCAAACAATAACCACAGCCTCACTGCCAACTACATACAAAGGCTCACACTGAAGGCCGATCTCCCTCATAGGAAGAGTGGACAGCATGCAGGAACAGATGAGTAACAGATGGGTAATGTAAGCAGAGAGACAGAAACTCTAAGGAGGAATCCAAAGGAAATGCTGGAAATAGAGAAAACACTGTAACAGAAATGAAGATGCCTTTGATGGCCCATCAGCAGACTGGACATAGCTGAGGAAAGAATCAGTGAGTTTGAAGATAGATCAATGGAAACTTACAGAACTGAAATGCAAAAAGAAAAAAGAAGGAAAAAGAGGAGAGAGAATTCGTAACAACTGTAAGATAATTACAAAATGTATAACATTTGTATAATAAGAACACTAGGAGAACAAAGAGAGAAAAGAACAAAAGAAATATTTTAAGTAATAATAACTGATAATTTATCAACAGGTAAATTTATTAATCTACAGAACCAAGAAGCTCAGAAACACCAACCAGAATAAATAGCAAAATATGTATATCTTGGTATATCATATTCAAACTTCAGAAAATCAGAGATGAAGAACAAAATCTTGAAAGACATCAGAGGGGAAAAACAATCTTACCTGTAGAGGAGCAAGGATAAGAACGCATCGGACTTCTCTTCAGAAACCACGTGAACAAGAAGAGTGTGGAATGAAATGTTTAAACTGCTGACAAAAATCACCAACACAGAATTCTGAAACCAGCGACTTTATTTCTTCAAACTTGAAGGAGACACAAAGACTTTCTCAGGCAAACAAAAATTCAGGGAATTTGTTGCCAGTAGACCTACTTCGCGGGAAATATTAAAAGAAGTTCTTCAAAGAGTAGGAAAATAACACAGGCCAGAAACTCAGATCTACACAAAGAAATTTAGAGCATTGGCTGACACAGTGGCTCACGCCTGTAATCCCAGCATTTTGGGAGGCCAAGGTGGGCAGATCACCTGAGGTCAGGAGTTTGAGACCAGCCTGACCAACATGGAGAAACCTAGTCTCTACTAAAAATACAAAATTAGCCAGGCGTGGTGACACATGCCTGTAATCCCAGCTACTCGGGAGGCTGAGGCAGGAGAATTGCTTGAACTCAGGAGGATGAGGTTGCAGTGAGCCGAGATTGCGCCATTGCACTCCAGCCTGGGCAACAAGAGTGAAACTCTGTCTCAAAAAAAAAAAAAAAAAAAGGAAGTTAAAGTGTTAGAGAAGAAATAAAATGCAGGCAAAAATAAAATACATCTTGTTTTCCTTTAGGATAATTATAACAACCTCTTTAAAATACAGTTTTAACATTTTTGTCATCTGAGTTCTTGCTAAATTATTTATCTTTTCTTCCCTCTTCAGAATGTATTTTATTTTCTTGTTTTTTCATATGTCATTTAACTTTAGACTATATTTTAGGAATTGTGAGCATTGAAGGGTTGGGATTCCAGATTCTGTTATTTTCTCAGAAAACTTGTGTTCTCTTTGTCTTGGCAAGTAATTTTCTCGGCTGAGTTTGAGCTTCAAACTCTCTATCTTGGGACAGCTTCATTCAGATAGTTTGCTTTTAGTTGAGCTGCATGAGTCTGCTCTGCACATGTGTGTTTCAGGCTGCTATGGTTTGGATTTGTGTCCTTGCCCAAATCTCATTTCGAACTGTAATCACAATGTCGGAAGAGGGGCCTGGTAGGAGGTGATTGGATCAAGGCGATGGATTTCCCCTCACTGTTCTCAAGACAGTGAGTTCTCCTTAAGTGAATTCTCACAAGATATGGTTGTTTCAAAGTGTATAGCACTTCTCCTTTCTCTCTCTTCCTCCTGCTCCAGCCACGTGAAGACATGCCTGCTTCCCCTTCACCCTCTGCCATGACTGTAAGTTTCCTGAGGCCTCCACAGCCATGCTTCCTGCACAACCTGCAGAACTGTCAGCTAATTAAACCTCTTTTCTTTATAAATTATCCAGTCTCAGGTAGTTCTTTATAGCAATGGAAGAACAGACGAACACACAGATCAATCAGAGATGTGGGTAAAGAGGGTCGAGTATCCCTTCTCTGCCTCTTCAACAATTTCTCTGCTCTCTGCAGTGTCTACAGTGTCTCAGATTGACTTTCTGGTTTTCCTAGGAAAAACCTATAGGTTTTTCAATGTGAGACTCTGCTGCCGCTGTGCACGCTAGGCAGACTGCATTTAGCATAGGCTAAGCCTCATAGATTCATAATCCATGTTTCCACCCCTTAAGTAAGGAGTCCTCCCCTACTACTTTTAGTAAAGCTTAGCTACTTCTGCTTACTTTCTAGCACAGAACATTTGAGTAGAAATGTTTCTTTGTATTGCATTCTGGGTTTATAGTTGTTTCCTGAAGAAAGATATTATCTGCTAGAGCTTTAGTCCCTCATACTCAAAAGCAAAAGATTACTTTCATTTTTGAAAGATGTATTCATTCGTTATAAAATTCTCATTTGAGAATACTTTACTTTTAGTACTTTAAAGATGTCATTCCATTTTCTTCTGGCTTGCACTTTTTTCTGATGCAAAGTATGCAGCCATTCTTATCTTTATGACTAATATAGTTTGGAATTTTCTCTCCACCGAATCTAATGTTGAACTTTGATCCCCAGCGCTGGAGGAAGTGTAAGTGTAAGGTGTTTGGGTCATGGGAGCAGTTGCCTCATCAATGACTCGGTGCTGTCTCCGTGGTAATAAAGGAGTTCCCATTCTATGGGTCAACCTCGAGATCTGATTTGCTAAAAAGAGTTGGCACCTTCCTCTTTTCTCTTTTTCTTCTTCTCACCATGTGATGCCTGCTCCCCTACACTTTCCACCATGAGTGGAAGCTTCCTAAGGCCTCACCACAAGCAGATGCCAGCACCATGCTTCTTGTACAATCTGCAGAACCATGAGCCAAGTTAATCTCTTCTCATTATAAATTATAAAACCGCAGGTATCCCTTTGTAGCAAGACAAAGGGATTAAGACAATGACTTGTAAATAATTATGTAATATGTTTCTGTGTTCCTCTTATGTAAACTGCTTTTAAGATTTTCCTTTTGTAGCAATTTGATTAATATGTGACCCAGTGTTGTTTCCCTCATATTTCTTCTCTGGAAGTTTGTTCATCTTCTTGAATCTATCAGTTTATAGTTTTTAACAAATTTCAAAAATTTTTAATATTTTTCAACTAATTTTTCTACACCCCCATCTCTGTTCTCTGTGTGTAGGACAATTACATTTGTTTTGGACCACTTGATATTCTCTCACAAGTCCTGACGCTCTGTTCATTTTTTCCATCTTTCCTGTGCGCTTTATTTTGTTTAGGTTTTATTGTTATATCTTCAAGTTTACTTATCTCTGTGTGTGTGTGTGTGTGTGTGTGTGTTCACAGTGCAATCTGCTAACTTTCTCTTTCACATTGTGTATTTTTGTTCTCCAGAAGCTCAGTTTGGATTTTTTTCTTCATATTACATTTCTTTTGCCATCATGCTCATGTTTTCCTATACATCTTGAACAAATGTGTGTGTGTTCTGTCTTAATGCTTTTATCTGCAAATTCCACAATCTCTGTTATTACTGGGTATGTTTCTATTAACTGAGTTTTCTCCTGGTTATGGGTTTTATTATTACGCTTATTTAGTATAAATGTTCTTCGTTGGATGCCAGGCATTATAAACGTTAATGCTATTGGGTGCTGTATCGCTTCAGGGAATGTAGAACCTTGGTCTAGCGCTCTGTGATATCGCCTACAATCAGCTTATTCTTTTGAAGTCCACTTGTCAGTGTTTTTTTTGGCAGACAATCCATGGCAGCCTCTCATCTAGGGCTAGCTTACTCTAACTTCCAAAGCAGCATCCTTCCACAATCTCTGCCCAACACCCACGCATTACTCTAACTTTGCTGGTGGCCATATAAAATTTACTGTACGTGTGTGAACTCTAGGAATCTTTTGTACTTCTGTTTTCTAGTGGTTCCTTTCCCAGCCCTGTGGAGATTTAGCCACACACAGTCACAGATTAATATTGAGGCAAAGATTTGAGAGGACCCCCTGTAGATCTCTGGAATTCTCCCTGCAGCTCCCTTATCTCTGGTAGTCTGCATTGCAAATTCTGACTGCCTTGGCCTCTCAAAGCTACAGTCTCTGTCTGCTCAAATCAGCAAACTGCTGGGCTCGGTTTGATATTCCCTTTTCTGTGCTGCGGCCTGGAAATTTCTTCCAAGCAGTAAGCTGTATAATTGTATGGCTGGCTTAGTTTGTTTCTGGTCTTTCAGGTATTATTTTGTTCCTGTGCTGACTATTGTTTAAGGTTGGAAATGGTTGTTTCATGTATCTTATTTCATTTTCTAGTTATTCAAGCCAGCAGGTTGCTGGGTGGAAGCAGCATTTCTCAGCAGGTTGTTTTTCACAGTGGAATAGATTAGCAATTCTCCAAATGCTTTCTGTATTGCAACATGGTAAATACCATGATGATGACGTTGGGTGCTAGATTTCTCACTATTGGCAAAGGGAGAGAGAAATATGAAATGTAGCAAGGCTGGGAAGAATTCCATTATACTGGATGGGAATCAGAGTTATAAGCATGAACTCATGGTTTATAGACACAGACACAAATATAAGTAGAAAGATAGACAGGCAGGTATGCATGTTTCTTATTTTGTTTGCTTAGAGACATGAAATTAATGACACCATTAGCAATGAGCTCACTGGGTTCTAAACACTGTTTCTCACTAAAATAATAAGTCACTTAGATAAGTGACTAATTCTTAGGCTGAGTCAGGAAAATAAGTTAAGCCTGCAACATATTTTTGTGCAAGAAAATAAGGATATGATCAAAAAGTGTTGGGAGCATGTCCAAGCACAGAGAAACCAGGATAAAAGGCTTTTAACTGACCACACATGAGACAATTTGAGCATCACAATTAATAAGGATACTAAAGGATTTTAACCCATTTGATAAAAAAATAAATTAAAGCAGATAAATAATCGGTTAACATTATGTCAGTACTTTATAGATTAATAAAATAAGGAGATACTAATAAAGTAAATGTGGCAAAATATTTTAAAAAGATGAATCTGAGCAAAGAGTAGATGACAGTTCTTTGTGCTATTCTTGCAAACTTTCATAAATTTGAAATCATTTCAAAATAGGTAATTAAGAACATTTAGATCATTAACACGAAGTCCTAGTAACGAAGACTTTTAAAGGGAGGAAGTCACATTCTTGACTTCCAGTAATTATGCTACAGTTTTGCAGCTGGGCTTAAAACTCCCTGTGCCTTCCATTCATCATGGAGCAGATGTCAGCTCTCTCCTTAACAGGCAGTCCCTGGTCCTAACAGTGCTAGTAATGAATGGGGGCCTGGGTGTGTATGATCTGACCTTTCGAGAGAGGGATTTGACTCAGAGTTCACATAGTAAGAGCCCTTCTGCACAGCATTGAAATGTGCAAGTCATGTTAAACCGATATATCCGTAGAAATCCACCATGATCTCTAAAATTTTTATGAGAGGTTATGCAGCATGTTTCTGTGACAAACGAATTTTTAAAATCTTAAATGGCATAACTGGTTCTTTGTAAGGGCATCTTACTATTGAATTTCTAGGTTTTCTCCTTGAAAATCTTTCCACTTTTCTTTTCCTAGGCTTGCGAGTATTTATGAGGTTTTATAAACTAACCAGTATATCAGTCACAACACTTCTACTGCACTTTCCCTCATTCCAAGTCTTATTTATATATAGGATGATTTTTATCCATTGCCAAAGGACTTGTAAATACAGCTCTTCGATATTTCCCAACTCCAGTCGAACTTGTTGTATGTGAAGGAAACCACAGTCCACGGAAAGGATGATATCTACTTTGATTATGGATCTTCTGTGAAAACTCAGCAAGCATTTCATTTATAAAGAGTCAGGCAAGTCAGATTCAAGTGTTCACATTTGCAAGTAAAACACAGCACTTTGGGTACCATTCACCTGTCTCCAGGAAAATACCACCTGCCTGGCTTTGGGGCATGGGAGAGGGCTGGGAAATTAGAGAACCCGGCAGCTTTTGAAACACCAGCCTGGACTTGGGAGAAGCAGATAATTTCCTGGCTGTCTGGAGGAAACCTGATCCTTCCAGAAAGTCCGTGAATGGAATGAGGGCAGAACCAGATGGAGTCTGGTTATGTGGCTGATGCCTGGTGAACGCTCAGAGCCCCGGCTTCATAACTGAAGCAGCCAGAGTGGAATAAGGTTGAGATAGGGAGAGATCCAAGGGGAGTGGGAGTGATGCCTTGGGAGTGGCGAGTCTTCATTCCATGGAACTCACTGGTTGCATTGTAGACTATTTAACGTCCTTAACCTCTGGTCTCTAAATGCCAGTAGAGTCCTGGGGCTGTGACAACAAGAACACCCTTACTCATCTCCCATACTCTCCTGGGAGTGTTACTGCAGCAATGAAGAGCGGTCACTTGAGCAATTTGGAGCTATAACGACCTGACCCATCTACATCTAAAGCAGAGGCTTTCCTCCCTTCTGATGCTAATTGCACACATGGTCACTCTAGGGTTGCTTCAATCAGTTGCTTGTTATGGTCCATTAGGAGAGGAGGTAAGATTTCTTAAGGACTTTGTAATTAGCATTATATTGAAAAACACTGAATAGATTTTCCCTGGGGTGTCCAGACTCTACATGGACCGAGAATATAGGCAGGTGATCAGTGGGGTTTAGGGGTATGGCCCTTCACCAGGACATAAAGCCCATTCTCGGCCCATCTTGTGAGCTGTGCCAACTCAGAGATAACCAGCTCCACACACAGTTGTGTCTTTCCACAAAGTCAGACTTTTACTGACACTATTTCAACCACAAAAGGCATGAGCCATAAGGAGTTCCCTAGGAGGTAATTCTCAGTATTTCCTGTTCACTAAGTAGTTAGAACCACAGGCACACAGGCTCAAACCAACGCATGAGTCATTCAACACTACAAACCATACATGATAGTCAACTTCATCAATATATAAATATTCTAGATTAAACATTCCACAAACAAAGTAAAATTAACATCAAGAGAAAAAAGATAGGAAAAAAGGTTAACAAACCAGTCCAGGGAGAGTGACAAAGAGGAAAACAGCCTTCTGGTCTGGGCCAGGAGGTCCATCAGTCTTGCAAGGAAGAGTCTTTGATATGACAGAGCCTTCGGCAGCAGATGCCAGCATTGATCGCGAGTGACAGCAAGACGGTGTCAGGTAAGACAGCTGCTTTGAGCTGCCGAAACCTTGCTCTTTTATGGTTACAGAGTCTTCTGGTGGGGACTGATAGTGGAAGAGTGTGCTGCTTTTTCATATCCTTATCTGGCTGGGTACAGTCTTTATTTTTTATTGGTTTATTAAGCAAAACATCTTGTCCTTGTTGGCAAAATGCCCTATGAAATGTACAATGGAATCTGTTTCTAAGATGGAGTTACTTATGTCAAGGGTGCCCAGGAACACCCAGACCTATGATAAAGGCCCCATTGGCTCTGAGCACTAGGCAAGGAGTGGCCCCTGGAGAGACAAAAGCAGCTCTGCTGCAGGAAGACCTTAAGCTACAAGAGGATCAAGAAGAAAAAGACGGAAGAACTAGGAGTGAACAGAGCAGTAGGTGCACACAAAGCTGAGACTGTGGGAAATCAGAAACCTTATCAGGACATTGAGGGAAGAGGTAAAAAGCTATAATCTCACAAAAGGATTCCCTAGAAAAATCCCAAATCCCCCACATTACCACACATTCCAGGGAATTTAGGGCAACTGCATTTAAAATTCATCGAGTGATAAAGGATCTCACATGGACACATTCCGATCTAGAAGGAAGGTTAGACAACATGGGTCTCTTACCATGGCATAAATTGGAAATAAAATACTAAGCCCCACAATGAACCAAACAAATCCCCTCTTGGCCAAGGGAACCCCATAGAAACTTGAAAAACTGAATTCCTGGCCATGCCTTGACAGGAAGGGAGGTCATTCTACCTTCTCCCTTTTAGGGTTTATGCACAGTTGATCAGCGTGAATATTAAGATGGAGATCATAAGACTGATAAACTGACTCTGTGTGACAATAAAATGCCTAACTCCAACTGGACGTTGGCATAGCATCACATGACGGGTAGCAGATCACAAGCCCTGAAGGAAATCTAAATATTTTACCCCAAAATATATGTTGTGACATATTTCAAAATGGCCCTACAAAGCTGTCTCTTGTGGGGGAAATTTGCATCTATAGAGAATCTCCTTCCCTTTTTTCCCAGATCTAGGAGAGACTGAGAGATTTCACTAAGAGTCTGATACCTTTTAAGATCCAAAAAGAGACATTTACCATCCATTCTCTCTGAAGCCTGCCACCTGGGAGCTTTATTTACATAGTAAGAACCTTGGCATCCACAACTCCCCTGTCTTAACTCAAGGATTTTTTTCTACTGACTTCAGCTCTTTCAACAAAGCTTAACTCTTTCAGTCAGTTGTCAATCAGAAAATCTTTGAACCCACCTATGACCTGTAAGCCCCGCTCCTCACCCCTGCCTGGGAGATGTCCCACCTTTCTGGGCTGAACCAATGTACACCTTCCTTGTATTCATTTATGCCTTCACCTGTAACTTCTGTCTCCCTGAAATATATTTTTAAACCACCTCGGGCACACATTTTCAGGCCCATTTAAGACTGTACCCCAGGCCATGGTGACTCATACTGGCTCAGGAAAAAAAAAAAACCTCTTTAAATATATGATGGTGTTTGGCTTTTTCATCAACCATGAGGACATTTCTGAGAGGCTGAAAGCAGACGCAGAGTTAAAGAGGCTGCTGTGTTTCTTAAGAGAAGACAAGGGTCTGTGCTGAAAGCTCCAGAGCATTCTGACAAGGGACAGAATGTGTTGTGCCCTGACGTGCACCTGGGAACAGAGAAGCTTCACAATGCAGCAGGCTCCAGACCAGCTCAGCTCCCACCTCTGATCTCTGCCTAGGGATCAAGGGGCAGAATGGCTCAGCGTGAGAAAGTGATGTCCAGGGAAACAGAACACCAGGTCTTGCTTAGCTATGCTGTGGGGAGGTCCAGATAAATCCAGCAGGTTCCCAATCTCCTCTGGGGAAGGCCAGTGCAGCAGCCATAACTTAGGACCTTCCTGAATGTGCTGATACACATCATTGCTCACACAACACAACGAACTTCGATGGCTTGTCATTAGCCAACATGTCCCCACATTTGACACTCTTGCCATGGCTGGCAGCAAGGTCACAGTCTCACTTTTGGAAGAGGAAGCCTCCTGGGCACCTCCCCAAGATCTTGACTGAAACTGTTAGTCGTTGCAAGAAAACCAGAGGCTAACATGCCACCATGTCAGGGAATGCTAGATTTTCTCATCAGGCTCAAGAGAACACCATGGACCAGAAGCGCACATTCCGAGCAAGGCCATGCCAGGCTTGGATCTCACAGCTCCCCTGAGAACTGGGGACACTCCACAGTAAACATCACATCAAGCAACATCCCTGTCTAGGGATATTATTCCATCTATCACATTATGCCAACTGAAAGGTGTGTGTGTGAGTGTGCAGGTCTGTGAACACATATTCATAGCTATAAATATGCAAACATATTCACGTGTGTAGAATGTGCACAACACATACATATGTATATATTTGTATATGTTAACATACACAAAAGTACATGTGCATTTCTATGTGTATGTGTGTATGCTATATGTACTAACACAGTTATATAAAATCTGACCTCCTTATGCCCATTTTAAATTATTGACTATGGCTCCCCTTCCCAAATTTACTGTGAGGCAGGAACAAACTCCCTTTACCTGTTCGGCAGAATTGGCAGATGACCCTACTGAAAGGGGATTAGAGTTGTACCTCTGAGCTCAAAATCTTACAGTGTTGGTTGACAGCTTTTTTCCTCCCTCCAGATTTATGGTGTTTTAATGAGCAAACCAGTGGCAGAGAATGTCATTATCCTCTCCTTTCACAGCCAAAGGAAGGATGGGCCACAGCATAAGTTCATACAAACAAACTAATTGAAGCAATTTGCACTATTGCCCAAATGGTTGGCTTTTTAAATCCCTCTGTTTCAGTCTCAATTGATTCAGAGAATATCCACATTTGGCATTATTTTTCCCTAGATAATAAATGAACTTGCCCTGCCCTCGACCCTGCCAGTAGCCGGAAGGGAAATATTGGAGAAGCAGTTGACAGGAGGGGACCACGGTCATGATTCAGCTACACACTCCTCCGTGTGCCTCTCAGCCTCCTGCTGCAATAACTCTGTTTCATAAATATTTAATATTTTAGCTATGTTATCTTAAACCAAAAGTTGACCCTTTTTCAAAGTAATCATATAAGTGATCAGTATTTGCACTGCCTGAGGAAACAGGAAATTTGCATCCAGCTTCTCTGAGCCAAAATTAAACATTTATACATTTTATTCACATTGCTTGTCATTAGGCCCAACTTACTAGGGCTCTCTGCATTTGGTTCCACACTAGAAAAATACTTTCTCTTTGAAATAAAATTGCCCACGAAAATTACACTTGTTCTAGGAATGGTAATGTGCCCCTCTAAACTTCTCTAAAAGGTCTTCTCAAGGAAGTAAATATTTGTTGGGAAAATATGCTCGACCTTTCTCGGAGAATTCTACATCTAAGAGGGCTCACGTGTCACTAATCATACCCCAGAACTGTTTGCTTGCTTTTGCTTTTTTTATTTTTTGAAATGATTCAATTTTTAATACCAACTTTGCATCTAGACTATTATTTTCCTTTTTCTACTAACGACCAAGAGGGGAAGGCAGACAGAGGGGCAGAAGGAGAAGGAAAATAATAGAGAAGTTGGCAGAAGGAAATGAAGACTGAGAAAAGTTGTAAGATTTCTAACACCATGAGAGTGAATTTGAGTCATCTTCAAAAGCTGAAGTTGAGTTACTTGGGTCTTTTTCAGCCTAAGATTTAAGTAAAATGTTTAACAGGATGATGTGACCAGCACCCATGAATTTAGAATAGTCTTTTCTTTGGCATTCCTTTTCACATTTGGAATTTCACAGCTTCCAAGACAATGGGCTTGATTTGCCCCATTTTATGTGGCCCCCCAACCTCTCAGTAACTTTCTTGGGGTCCTGATTAATGAGTCTCTGCAGGAATTCCTTGTGAAATTACATGATTGGCCATTCACTTGCCTATATTTTATTTTTAATCATTTTTTTTTAACTTTTACTTGGCTTTTGATTTTTTTAAATTTTTATGGATACAAAACAGTTGTATATATTTTGGTGATCTATATGGTAATAGATACAAGTATATAATGTATGATAATTAAACTAGGGTGATTGGAATATTTATCACCTCAAACATTTACCAGTTCTTTGTGTTAGAAGCATTCCAATTCCACTCTTTTATTTTAAAATATATGATCAATTATTATTAACTAGAGTTGCCCTGTTGTGCTGCCATACACTATCAGGGGTAGCCAAGGGAGAAAATACAATCATGGGTTCTTACTTTCAGTTTATGGTTGGGCAAGTAAAGCCTCTTTCTCATCCCTCTTTTCTGCATATCACTAGAGACAGAAACTAAAAACATGGCTGCAGGCTGCTAAAAGCCCACAACAAAACAAAACAGAAAAACAACAACAACAAAACAAGGCAGTTCAACAAGCTCGCACTTGGTCTTATTCTTTCTGTTTAACTGTATTTTTTTACCCATTAACACTCTGTTCTTCATCCCTCCCTCCACACGACTCTTCCCAGCCTCTGGTAACCATCATTCTACTCTCTATCTCCAGGAGTTCCATTTTTATGTTTTAGTTCCCACATATGAGTGAGAACATGTGATACTTGTCTTTCTGTGCCTGGCTTATTTTACTTAACATAATGTCATGCAGTTCCATCCATGTCATTGCATATGACAAGATTTCATTCTTCTTGTGGCTGAATCATATTCCACTGTGTCTGTGTACCACATTTTCTTTATCCATTCATCTGTTGATAGACAATTCAGTAAAGTTGTAGAATACAAAATCAATGTACAAAAAAGTAGCATTTCTATATACTAAAAATGAACAATCTGAAAAAGAAACCAATCTCATTTACAATTGCTATAAATAAAATAAAATACTTAGAAATGAACTTAATCAAATTGAAAAATCTCTGCAATGAAAACTATAAAAATAGATGAAAAAAACTGAAGAGGACACAAAAAAGATGGCAAGATATTCCATGTTTATGAATTGGAAAAATCAATATTGTTAAATGTCTATACCAACCAAAGCAACCTACTAATGTAATGCCCTGTCTATCAAAATATCAATTACATTCTTCACAGAAATAGAAAAAATAATCCTAAAAGGAATGTGAAACCACAAAAGAACGGCAATAACCAAAACCATCCTAAACACAAAGAACAAAGCTGGAGGCATCACATTATCTGACTTCAAATTATACTACAAAGCTACAGTAATCATTGTTTTAAAAAATTTACATAGATGTACAAAACCAACTAATGTCAATTTAATGAATTATTATAAAGTGAACAATGCATAAGCATTGTCATGCAACAGAACATTGTCAGCATTACAAACATTTCCTAAGTGACCTTTTTCAGTCATAACTCCTTCCTCCTCCTTTAATAGTAATCTCAATTTTAATTTTTATGGTCATCGCATCCTTGCTTTTTCTTTATGAGCACTACCATTTTTACCATTAAACACTGTGGTTTAGTTTTGCATGCCTGTTTTACTTTATATAAACATAACCATCCCTTATGTAACCTTTTCTTTCACACAGTATGACATGTGTGAGATTCATTCACATTGATGCGTATGGCTGTGGTTTCTTCATTTACTCATTACTTCTAAATCTGAGTTGTTTTCATTATCTATTGCAAGTGATGAAGTGCATGGTATTCTTAAATATACTTTCAAGTGCATAAACTGTCATGGGGTAGACGCTTAAGGTTGGAACTGCTGGGTCTTGGAGCATGTGTATGTTCAACTCACACAGACATGCTGAACAGTTTTCCAGAGCGGTGTTCCAATTTACATCCATATCCAAGCATGTATTAGAGTTCCTATTGCTTCATACCCTTGCCAATGCTAAGTACATTCTTCCATCTCTTAAATGTTAGCCATTGTATATTAGTATCCCATTGTGGTTTTATTTAGTATTTTCCTGATTTCTAATGAAGTTGAGCAGGTTTGTCTGCCACTTTATCCTCTGTTTTTACTTTTTTCCCATATGGCATAATTTTTAAAGACTATTTCTGCCTCAATTTGTAGTGGGTGCCAACAATGTAACACAACTTTGCTGTAAATCAAGTGATGACACAGTGCAAATCTTTAATTTTGGACTCAATTCTATAACATTTGTTTAAATGTCCGTCTCTGTGCCAATACAACCTTTTCTCAATTACTGCAGTCTAGCTATCTAGAAAAGCAAGTGCTTTCGCTTTGTTCCTTGCCTCAGGGAGTGCCTTGCCTACTTTTGACTTCCTTGACATACGGAATAGAGCAGAGGAATAAAAGCTTCAAGAATTTGTCTAAGAGCAAGCAGGTGATATGCACACCCTTTTCCCGGAGCCTGGCTAATCAGCTCTTATCTCATTTAGACCATCCATTTGCACAGTCCACAGTAGGTGATGGTGTTCCTCCACAAAGACGATATTCTCAAGTCTCAGGTACATGTTTACCACTTTTCTATTCTTCACTCTTTCCTGCATCTTCCACTTTGGGGTCATTTGTTTTACTATCCTTCAGTATTTCTTTCAGTGCACATTTGCTGGTGACATATTTTGTGGCTGTGTTTTCCTGAAATCTATTTAATCTTCATCCTTGAAGGACAGTTCTGCTGGGGCAGTAGTTACTTTCACTCCATTGTTTTCTGCTTTTTTTGCTTATTTGTCAGCTGGATGAGGAGCCAGCTGTCATTCATTGATGTTTCTTCTGGCTGCCTTCAAGAGATTCTCTCCATCTCTTGTTTCAGGTTTCTCAATGACATGTGGAGGTGTATCTTTCTTTTATGCATGCTGTTTGAGGTTTGCCAATTGATGTTATTTACCAGTTCCAGAAAATTCTCAGTCACTGTTCTTTCAACTTTCACTTCTGCCCATCATGCCCCATCCCTCCTTCTGGGTCTGCAACTCAGTGTATATTAAATTGACTTTCTATGTCCTCTATTTCTCTTACCTTCTTCTATATATGCAGAATTCTTGTGACTTGCTGTGATTCATTCCAGAGAGATTTTTTTCCTAATAACTTCCAGTTTACAAATTACTTCTTAAGCTGTGTCTAGTAAGCTGTGAAGCTAGTTCATTGTATTTTTAATTTCGGTTTTTATATTTTTATTTCTAGAAGTTCCCATTTGTTCTTTTTTAAGTACGTTGTCACTTTTTATAGTCTTCAGCTCTCTACTACATTTTTTATTTTTCTTTTATCTCCTTGAGCAAACAAGCACAGCAATTTTGAAATTGGTGACTGATAAATCTAGTTAAAATTGAAGATTCCTTAGGATTGTCTATGTGGAGAATCATGTCATTTGCAAATAAAGAGTGTTTTACTTCCAACTTTTTTTTTTTTTTTTTTTTTGAGGCAGAGTTTTACTCTTGTTGCCCAGGCTGGAGTGCAGCTGCATGGTGGTCTCAGCTCACTGCCACCTCTGCCTCCCAGGTTCAAGCGATTCTCCTGCCTTAGCCTCCTGAGTAGCTGAGATTACAGGCCCCCACCACCACGTCCAGCTAATTTTGTATTTCTAGTAGAGATGAGGTTTCACCATTTTGGCCAGGCTGGCCTTGAACTCCTGACCTAAGGTGATTCACCTGCATTGGCATCCCAAAGTGCTGGTATTACAGTCATGAGCCACCGCTCCCGGCCTTACTCCTTACTTCCCACTTTCTATCTTTATTAGTTTTGTTTGTTTGTTTGTTGCCTTATTGCCCTCACCAGAACTAACAGAAAAATGTTCAATAGACATGCTAAGAGCCAACATCCTGGGTTCTAATCTTAAGGGAAAAACATTTAATTTTTCACCATGGAGCTGCCTTTGCTCTCACTCATATGAACACTGTCTTGGCCTCCTTCTTATCCTGTCCCTGCTTGTCATCCTTGACCTGCACATTTGGAGGCAGCCTCTATCCAGTTTCCATTTTCATGTCCTGGGTAAATAAGGCCCCACACCCTGAACCACTTGACCACTTTGCTTCTGCTTTAAGCCTGCTAGACCTGATAATGCAACCTTGGAGTCCCTGTGCTTATTCCTCTTCAAATTAACCAGTCCAACCCTGTCCCAGGAAACCCAAACACGTGATGTTCTAGACCCCAATAAAGGCTTCAGCTCACATGTTATCCCTTTCTCTGTCTTGCCCCCACTGGTTGACTCTGTATGTCTTGACAGCTCCCTGTGTTCCATGGGCCCTTCGAGGCATGCTGCCCGCTTTTCCCTGGGACCTGTGAGTAGGAGAAATATTTTCGTGGTTCCAGTCTAAGTGGCCCTCACTGTGCTGTACCCGACTACACCAAACCTAACCTAAATACCTCAGTCAACACATCACAGCCTAAGTGCGGTGTTACAAGTTCTTTATGTAGATGCCTTTTATCAAGTTGAGGAAGTGTTTTTCTGTTCTAAATGTGCTGAGAATTTTCATCATTAATGAGTGTTGAATGTTGTCAAATGCATTCTTTGCACCTACTGAGATCTTGCATGAATTTTCTCCTCTTTTCAAGTGGTGAATGACATTGATTAGTTTACAAATGATCACCAGCTTTGCATTTCTGGGAACCACTTCACCTCTCCACAATATGTGTATGTAGGTACATATGTATGGTGTATGCATGTAGCATGTATAATGGGTGTATGTAGTGTGTGTATATGTATGATGTATGTATTTGTGTATATGTACATATATGTGTATGATGCTGAATTTTGTTTGCTAATCCATTATTAAGAATGTTATCTCTAGATTTACAAGGATATTGGTCATTTTCTCTTATTTTAATGATTTCACATGGTTTTGACTTTAGAGCTATGCTAGACTCTTAAAATGCCTTTAGAATTGTTCCCTCATTTACTATGTTCTGACAGTGTGTGTAAGATTGTTATTTTTTCTTCCTTAAATATTTAATAGAGTTTGTGTTGGTGTCCTTGTCCTTGCACCTGAACAGCGACTGTATGACAATATAACTTGGCTTCAAGTCATGAGAACTCAATCAGTCCATGTCCAGTGGAGTGTTAGTGCTTCCAGGATCATTGACTAAGCCCATGCCAGGCCATTGTCACTGCTGGAGACACGCAGGAGCAGGCAGGGACCATGCTGCATGGGGCTTTGCAAGAGTGAAGCACAGGCTGCAGGGGAACAGCCAGGGTGTCCACTTGCGCCTTCCTGGGGAGCTCAGGAGACCCTCCTGGGAGAAGTGATATTTGAAAATACTGGGGGGTGCCCAAGATGGCCAAATAGGAATAGCTACAGCCTCCAGCTCCCAGCGTAAGCGATGCAGAAGATGAGTGATTTCTGCATTTTCAACTGAGGTACCAGGTTCATCTCACTGGGGAGTGTCAGACAGTCAGTGCTGGTCAGTGGGTGCAGCCCGACCAGAGAGAGCTGAAGCAGGGCGAGGCATCGCCTCACCTGGGAAGTGCAAGGGAGAAGGGAATTCCTTTTCCTAGCCAAGGGAAACTGAGACACACAACACCTGGAAAATCGGGTAACTCCCACCCTAATACTGCACTTTACCAAGGGTCTTAGCAAATGGCACACCAGGAGAGTATATTCCACACCTGGCCTGGAGGGTCCCACGCCCACAGAGCCTCCCTTATTGCTAGCACAGCAGTCTGAGATCTAACTGCAAGGCAGCAGCAAGGCTGGGGGAGGGGCGCCTGCCATTGCTGAGGCTTAAGTAGGTAAACAAAGCCACCTGGAAGCTCGAATTGGGTGGAGTCTACCGCAGCTCAAGGAGGCCTGTTTGCCTCTGTAGACTCCACCTCTGGGGACAGGGCATAGCTAAACAAAAAGCAGCAGAAACCTCTGCAGATGTAAATGTCCCTGTCTGACAGCTTTGAAGAGAGCAGTGGTTCTCCCAGCACAGAGGTGGAGATCTGAGAACAGACAGACTGCCTGCTCAAATGGGTCCCTGACCCCCGAGTAGCCTAACTGGGAGACATCCCCTACTAGATGCAGACCGACACCTCACAGCTCACATGGCTGGGTACACATCTGAGACGAAGCTTCCAGAGCAACAATCATACAGCAACACTCGCTGTTCAGCAATATTCTATCTTCTGTAGTCTCTGCTGCTGATACCAAGGCAAACAGCGTCTGGAGTGGACCTCAAGCAAACTCCAACAGACCCACAGCTGAGGGTCCTGACTGTTAGAAGAATAACTAACAAACAGAAAGGATACCCACACCAAAACCCCATTAGTACGTCACCATCATCAAAGACCAGAGGCAGATAAAACCATAAAGATGGGGAAAAAGCAGTGCAGAAAAGCTGGAAATTCAAAAAATCAGAGCACATCTCCCCCATCCAAAGGAACACAGCTCATCACCAGCAACGGAACAAAGCTGGATAGAGAATGACTTTGACGAGTTCAGAGAAGAAGGCTTCAGTCGATCAAACTTCTCAGAGCTAAAGGAGGAACTATGTACCCAGCGCAAAGAAACTAAAAACCTTGAAAAAAGAATGGATGAATGGATAACTAGAATAATCAATGCAGAGAAGACCATAAAAGAACTGACAGAGATGAAAACTATGACACTAGAACTACGTGAATAATGCACAAGCTTCAGTAACCGACTCGATCAACTGGAAGAAAAAGTATCAGTGATTAAAGATCAAATGAATGAAATGAAGCAAGAAGAGAAGTGTAGAGAAAAAAAGAGTAAAAAGAAATGAACAAAGCCTCCAAGAAATATGGGATTATGTGAAAAGACCAAATCTATGTCTGATTGGTGTGCCTGAAAGTGATGGGGAAAATGGAACCAAGTTGGAAAACACTCTGCAGGATATTATCCGGGAGAACTTCCCCAACCTAGTAAGGCAGGCCAACATTCAAATTCAGGAAATACAGAGAACGCCACAAATATACTCCTCAAGAAGAGCAACTCCAAGACACATAATTGTCAGATTCACCAAAGTTGAAATGAAGGAAAAAATGTTAAGTGCAGCCAGAGAGAAAGGTCGGGTTACCCACAAAGGGAAGCCCATCAGACTAACAGCAGATCTCTCGGCAGAAACTCTACAAGCCAGAATAGAATAGGGGCCAATATTCAACATTCTTAAAGAAAATAATTTTTAACCCAGAATTTCATATCCAGCCAAACGAAGTTTCATAAGTGAAGGAGAAACAAAATCCTTTCCAGACAAGCAAATGCTTAGAGATTTTGTCACCAGCAGGCCTGCCCTACAAGAGATCCTGAAGGAAGCACTAAACGTGGAAAGGAACAACCAGTACCAGCCACTGCAAAAACATGCCAAAATGTAAAGACCATCAATGCTAGGAAGAAACTGCATCAACTAACGAGCAAAATAACTAGCTAATATCATAATGACAGGATCAAGTTCACACATAACAACATTAACCTTAAATGTAAATGGACTAAATGGTCCAATTAAAAGACACAGACTGGCAAATTGGATAAAGAGTCAAGACTCATCAGTTTGCTGTATCCAGGCTCAAAATAAAGGGATGGAAGAAGATCTACCAAGCAAATGGAAAACAAAAAAAAGCAGGGGTTGCAATCCTAGTCTCTGATAAAACAGAATTTAAACCATCAAAGGTCAAAAGAGACAAAGAAGGCCATTACATAATGGTAAAGAGACCAATTCATCAGGAAAAGCTAACTATCCTAAATATATATGCACCCAATACAGGAGCACCCAGATTCATAAAGCAAGTCCTTAGAGACTTACGAAGAAACTTTGACTCCCATACAATAATGATGGGAGACTTTAACACCCCACTGTCAACATTAGACAGATCAACAAGACAGAAAGTTAACAAGGATATCCAGGATTGAACTCAACTCTGCACCAAGTGGACCTAATAGACATCTACAGAACTCGCCACCCCAAATCAACAGAATATACATTCTTCTCAGCATCACATTGCACTTATTCCAAAATTGACCACATAGTTGGAAGTAAAGCACTCCTCAGCAAATGTAAAAGAACATAAATTATAACAAACTGTCTCTCAGACCACAGTGCAATCAAAGTAGAACTCAGGACTAAGAAACTCAATCAAAAACCCTCAACTACATGGAAACTGAACAACCTGCTTCTGAATGACTACCGGCTACATAACGAAATGAAGGCAGAAATAAAGATGTTCTTTGAAACCAATAAGAACAAAGATACAACATACCAGAATCTCTGGGACACATTTAAAGTAGTGTGTAGAGGGAAATTTATAGCACTAATTGCCCATAAGAGAAAGCAGGAAAGATCTAAAATTGACACCCTAACATCACCATTGAAAGAACTAGAGAAGCAAGAGCAAACACATTCAAAAGCTAGCAGAAGGCAAGAAATAACTAAGATCAGAACAGAACTAAAGGAGATAGAGACACACAAAAAACCCTCCAAAAAATCAATGAATCCAGGAGCTGGTTTTTTTTAAAAGATCAACAAAATTGATAGACCACTAGCAAGACTAATAAAGAAGAAAAGACAGAAGAATCAAACAGATGCAATAAAAAATGATAAAGGGGATATCACCATTAACCCCACAGAAATATAAACTACCATCAGAGAATACTATAAACACCTCTACGCAAATAAAGGAGAAAACCTAGAAGAAATGGATAATTTCCTGGACACTTACACTCCCCCAAGACTAAACTAGGAAGAAGTTGAATCCCTGAATGGACCAATAGCAGGCTCTGAAATTGAGGCAATAATTAATAGCCTACCAACCAAAAAAAAAGTCCAGGACCAGACGGATTCACAGCAGAATTCTACCAGAGGTACAAAGAGGAGCTGGTACCATTCCTTCTGAAACTATTCCAATCAATAGAAAGAGAGGGAATCCTTCCTAACTCATTTTATGAGGCCAACATCATCCTGATACCAAAGCCTGGCAGAGACACAACAAAAAAGAGCATTTTAGACCAATATCCCTGATGAACATCAATGCAAAAATCCTCAATAAAATACTGGCAAACTGAATCCAGCAGCATATCAAAAAGCTTATCCACCATGATCAAGTGGGCTTCATCCCTGGGATGCAAGGCTGGTTCAACCTACACAAATCAATAAACATAATCCAGCATATAAACAGAACCAAAGACAAAAACCACATGATTATCTCAATAGATGCAGAAAAGGCCTTTGACAAAATTCAACAGCCCTTCATGTTAAAAACTCTCAATAAATTCGGTATTGATGAAACATATCTCAAAATCATAAGAGCTATTTATGACAAACCCACAGCCAATATCATACTGAATGGGCCAAAACTGGAAGCATTCCCTTTGAAAACTGGCATAAGACAGGGATGCCCTCTCTCACCACTCCTATTCAACATAGTGTTGGAAGTTCTGGCTGGGGCAATCAGGCAAGACAAAGAAATCAAGGGTATTCATTTAGGAAAAGAAGAAGTCAAATTGTCCCTGTTTGCAGATGACATGATTGTATACTTATAAAACCCCATCGTCTCAGCCCAAAATCTCCTTAAGCTGATAAGCAACTTCAGTAAAGTCTCAGGATACAAAATCAGTGTGCAAAAATCACAAGCATTGTTATACACCAGTAACAGAAAAACAGAGAACCAAATCATGAATGAACTCCCATTCACAACAGCTTCAAAGAGAATAAAATACCTAGGAATCCAACTTACAAGGGATGTAAAGGACCTCTTCAAGGAGAACTACAAACTACTGCTCAGTGAAATAAAAGAGGGCACAAACAAATGGAAGAACATACCATGCTCATGGATAGGAAGAATCAATATTGTGAAAATGGCCATACTGCCCAAGGTAATTTATAGATTCAATACCATCCTCATTAAGCTACCAATGACTTTCTTCACAGAATTGGAAAAAAATGCTTTAAAGTTCATATGGAACCCAAGACAATCCTAAGCCAAAAGAACAAAGCTGGAGGCATCACGCTACCTGACTTCAAACTATACTACAAGGCTACAGTAACCAAAACAGCATGGTACTGGTACCAAAACAGCATGGTACTGGTACCAAAACAGAGATATAGACCAATGGAACAGAACAGAGCCCTCAGAAATAGTACCACATATCTACAGCCATCTGATCTTTTTAAACCTGACAAAAATAAGAAATGGGGAAAGGATTCCCTATTTAATAAATAGTGCTAGGAAAATTGGCTAGCTATAAGTAGAAGGCTGAAACTGGATCCTTTCCTTACTCCTTATATGAAAATTAATTCAAGATGAATTAGAGACTTAAGTGTTAGACCTAAAACCATAAAAACCCTAGAAGAAAACCTAGGTAATACCATTCAGGACATAGGCATGGGCAAGGACTTCATGTCTAAAACAACAAAAGCAACAGCAACAACAGCCAAAATTGACAAATGGGATCTAATTAAACTAAAGAGCTTCTGCATAGCAAAAGAAACTACCATCAGAGTGAACAGGCAACCTATATAATGGGAGAACATTTTTGCAATCTACTCATCTGACAAAGGGCTAATATATAGAACCTACAAAGAACTCAAACAAATTTACAAGAAAAAAACAAATAAACCCATCAAAAAGTGGGCAAAGGATATGAACAGACACTTCTCAAAAGAAGACATTCATACAACCAGCAGACACATGAAAAAATGCTCATCGTCACTCGCCATCAGAGAAATGCAAATCAAAACCACAGTGAGATACCATCTCACACCAGTTAGAATGGCAATCATTAAAAAATCAGGAAACAACAGGTGCTGGAGAGAATGTGGAGAAATAGGAACACTTTTACACTGTTGGTGGGAGTGTAAACTAGTTCAGCCATTGTGGAAAACAGTGTGGCAATTCCTCAAGGATCTAGAACTAGAAATACCATTTGACCCAGCCATCCCATTACTGGGTATATACCCAAGGGATTATAAATCATGCTGCTATAAAGACACATGCACACATATGCTTACTGCAGCACTATTCACAATAGCAAAGACTTGGAGTCAACCCAAATGTCCATCAGTGACAGACTGGATTAAGAAAATGTGGCAGGTATACACCATGGAACACTATGCAGTCATAAAAAAGGATGAGTTCGTGTCCTTTGTAGGGACATGGATGCAGCTGGAAACCATCATTCTCAGCAAACTATCACAAGAATAGAAAACCAAACACCGCATGTTCTCACTCATAGGTGGGAACTGAACAATGAGATCACTTGGACACAGGAAGGGTAACATCACACACCGGGGCCTATTGTGGGGAGGGGGGAGGGAGGAGGGATAGCATTAGGAGAAATACCTAATGTAAATGACGAGTTAATGGGTGCAGCATACCAACATGGCACATGTATACGTATGTAACAAACCTGCACGTTGTGCACATGTAATGTACCCTAGAACTTAAAGTATAATAATAATGAAAAAAAAGAAAAAAAAAAGAAAATACTGCTTTGCTATATGGTGGTCTGAAATGCTTTTGGCACTGTTAAATATTTAATTTCATTTTCTAGATTTTTTAATACTCTTAAAATTCTCTAATTCTCTTTCAATGAATTGTTTCAGATGCAAAAAGTTTATGCTAAATACTAGAGGCAAAAAACAGAGTGGTCTCCTTGAGACCTTCAGAAGGGTCGCTTAGCCAGAATGCAAAGTCTGGGGGTGAAGTGCAAGGGTCAAACTGAGCAGATAGCCAGGTCCCAACCTTGCAGACTCCAGCTGAGGCAGTGCAGCCTGACTGAGAGGGCTCTGGGGAGTCAGCGGGGGAATGTTGGGGCTTCTGGTGCATGCACTGGGCAGAGGGAGGAGCCTGGCCTTGAGATGCAAGTCAGAGAGAATGCTCAGGTCAGCAGAGAGAGAGAAAGCTGGTTCAGGCTGGGACGTGGTGAGTGGGAGGGCCTTGGCACAGCCAAGTGCGTGGTCCTGTGGGCAGGTGGGGAAATGCCTATGCAGGGGAAATACCAGGGACAGGCCTGGAGATGTAAATCCATGCTTCCTCTGTGAATAGAAGTACCCTGTGGCCATGAGAGTGGATGAACACCCACAGTGAAAAGAGGAGGAGGCTACCCACAGAGCCTATGGAAATCCCAACACTCAAGGCCCAGGAGGAGGAGAAGATGCTCTCGGAGAAACTCAGAAGGACACCCCCCGCCCTCGCAGAGACACAGAAAGAGGTCAGGGTTGGTAATGTCACATACACCCAAACAGGGCCAATGTGACTGAGGAACAGAGTGTCTTCCTTCACTTTTCTTCTGACCAGCACCTCTGATTGCCCCAAACGTACCATTACAACTCCCAGAATGTTCCAGTTACCTATGACTGGGGCCGGAGATGACAGGGAGCTTGCGGCTTCAGCCCTGCAGGGCACATTTGCTTCCAGCTTCCGCTACAGACACACACACAGATGTCCACCGGCAGATGGGTCTCCTGCAGCCCCAGAGGTCATGGGTAGACCCTGGAGATACTTACCACCTTCCAGGTAACCCAAGTGGTCACAGTCACACTCAAAGAGGCACTTTCCACAGGTGAGTTCGTGCCAAAGAGAGGCAGGCAGCCAAGGAGCAGGGGTGGGAACGTGGCAGAGATCTGGAGCTAAGACCACTTTGAAGACAGAGCCCTTCTTTCTTCGTGGAGCTCATCAAGGACAGGAGGTGAATACAAGCACATCTTTTTCTCAGTAATCAAAGTTTGATTTTAAATTATGTAAGGTGGGTGGTAACTCCCGGAGGTTAAGTGCTTTCTAGTTTGCTTTGCATGTGATAGCTGGTGGCAATGGCAAACAAGGCCTGGGAAGAACAAATGCAGTTAGGAAAGGAGATGGTTTGAAATGCAAATTCCCCATCCACCTCCCAAAAGAATCACTCCCGCACCGTCCACGTAGTCAGTGCAAGACTCAGAGAGAGAGAGAGGCGGGAGCACCGTGTGTAGAAGCCAAGCGTGGAATGTGAAGATGACCCACGTGGTGCCAAGAAGAGCCACTGAGCATGAAGCCAGCTTTACTCTCCAGATGCTGGATGACTAGAGATGTTGTAAACTCTTCTAAATCTTTAGTTGTCTTATCTCTGTAAAGGGGAGCATAGCATCTCACCTAGTTAGCCTCAGCTTTGTGAAGACGAAATGAGATGATACACTATAACTGGTCCACGAGTTGCACAGTGGAGTGAACGTACTGGTTGCCTGGAGGGATGGGCCACCTCTGCTCAGGGCGGGTGAAGGGGGAGTAAATGTCATCCCACACTTAAGTTCAAAAGACCAAAGGCACAGCAGCTTGATGAACACGTGCAGCTTAGCAGAGGTTTAAGTGGTCGATAGGTCAAGTTGAGTCAACAGCGTGATGTCATCACAAAGAAGTTCATGGGCCTGCAGACCAGCCAGATAGACACAAGAGCACTGGGGATGACAGGCGTAACGGAGTCAGGGCCCCACTTGCTCCACTCCACAGTCCTCTGTGACACTCTAAGCATCGACTGAGAGATTGGGGGAATGGCTTGCGCTGGGTTGGATTCAGATTTGGGCACCAGTGTCTAGGCACCTGGACTACCTTCTGAGAAGAGTGATCAGGAATCGAGGGGTCAGAAAACAAGAGGAGCAGGAAATGGTTGAAGAGGTGTCTAACTGGCACTGTCTCCTGGCACATAACTGCTGAGATGATTGTCAAGAAGAAGCAATGCTGGGCTTGCTTTAAATGGCTCCTGAAAGCAGAAATTCCAAGACAGAGAGGCCGAGTCACCAGGGAGATAGAGTTTCATCTTCTCAACTAGGAGAAGCTTAATAGCAAAAAGTAGCTGAACCTCCACAGGACCCTTGACAGGCAAGTCCGCTCAGGCTCAGCCTGTGTCCAACATGGCAGAGGGATTTCCAATTTCGTTTTAGGGGAGGTCAGACTGAATGATGTCTAGAACCTTCCAACAACCTCCAGGTGCTGGAAGATTTGCAACGGGCCATTCACAGTTTCCCAATTGCTTCCCAAGTTCCTCATAGGGCTCTGTAATAGCTGATACGTAAGCCACGTGGTTACAGACACATGTATCATATTTTTCTGAAGAGTGGCACACAGTACTTTGGAAAATAATCCAATCTCATGTGGACAGTGTCTCAGTGTTTCAGTGGGTGAGCAAAAGACATGAGGATGGGGTCAGGGTGCCTGAGGCAGGAGCTGAGAATGGCCATCCTGTTACTGAGAGAGCTGCTGGCAGAGATAATCCAGGGCAAAAGAACTGACATGAAAAAGCAGCAAACCAGAAACCACAGGCACAGCGGGAACCCTCCCGCCAGGCCACTGCCGCCAACGGGAATGGTAGCCCTGCTCTGCCCTCAACATGGCAAAATAAAATGAGAGTGCAAGCCGACCATTCCCTTATCCTGAAAGATATGGAACTAAATCTGTGCAAGAACCCATCTCAAATTCAACGGCAGGTAAGCAAGGAATGAAGCTCTCCACAGACAGGAACCAACAAAGAAACACCTCCCTAGGTGCATAGTGATTTAGTCACCAAAAGAAAAGTAATAATCTGTGTAGTCAGAAGTGTCCGCCTAAGAACCAGGCTTACAGCAGTATCCAAAGAAAAAGTTTACATTGCAGTTTTGAATTTGTTTCGGGAGGTTTCAAATGGCAGAGCACTCTGCAATGAGGACTACCGCTCTCAGCTGAAAAACATGATTGCTGAATTACAAAGGACAATGGAGGGAGAGAGCAGAATTGAACCCTGGCAAAAGTGTCATCAGGGAACTGCAGGACCAACTGAAGGAAACCTCCCCGGACTACAGAGGAAAAGCATCAAGAGAGAAATAAAAGCAAAATATAAAACAAAATCACAAGATATGTGCTCTTAAAACTAAGTGGTGAAAAGTGCAGGCTGTGGAAATGAAGTCCCTGGAGTTCAAATACAAGCTCTGCCGCTTACTGACTTCGTGAGTTCCGGCGAGTTCACCACCTTCAGAGTCTCTGTGTTCACAATTAAAATACGAGGTTGCTTGTTGAGTTGTTCTGAGGATTGAAAGGGGTAATGGAGTCCACAGCAATTGCCAAGCACATATTCAGCACGTGATAAGCAATAACCTTTTTTAACCTCAAAAAAGAAAAACCTGCCAACGATTACAATGGAAAACGTATAAAAAGCGCATCTGAACACAACATGGCAAAATGTGTAAAGTTGAAGACTTATGAGAAGCTATTATAAATGCGCTCAACATGTAAATCAGTTTAACCAGGAAAGGGTAGGAATCAGCTTGGTTTCAGATGTTTCTTCTTCAGAGGGTGTTGACGATGTCTTCTCCAAATCTCTGTTGGCACCTCCCTTACTGAGATCCACAGGCCACCCTGGTTCACCCAGTGTTACAGGACGCAAAGGCCAGTGCCTGGTCCTGATGCCGCTGCTGCCTGTGTAAGGCTCCTGCCTCCATTACAGAGGACATGGAGAAAGGACACGCAGTTTCTGCTAATTCATAGACTATTATTGAGCACAACAGAGCACAAGTGAGCATGGGCCACACCAAAAAGCAAATGGATAATACTGGTCAGGCGCGGTGACTCATGCCTGTAATCCCAACTCGTTGGGAGGCCGGGGCAGGCGGATCACCTGAGGTCGGGAGTTCAAGACCAGCCTAGCCAACATGGAGAAACCCCGTCTCTACTAAAAAATACAAAATTAGCCAGGCATGGTGGCCCATGCCTGTAATCCCAGCTACTCGGGAGGCTGAGGCAGGAGAATTGCTTGAACCTGGGAAGCGGAGGTTGCAGTGAGCTGAGATCGCGTCATTGCACTCCAGCCTGGGCAAAAAGAGCAAAACTCCATCTCAACAACAACAACAACAACAACAACAACAACAACAAAGGATCATATTGACTGTTGACGATCAAAAAATAAACAAACATACGATAAATGCTGCCATGCTTTTCCACAGCAACAGGTAGTATCTTAAAAAAATTATTTTTAAACAATAAAAGTAAATAAACTGAGCCTCTAATTTAAGAACCTAAGACAAGAATCATGAAATAAAGAGAAAAGAGAAATCAACACAGTTAAACAGAGGAAGAAATCCATTTGAAGTCGTAGAGCTCATAAATTTTGTTTGTGGGCTTTTAATTATGGCAAAAACTGATAATAAAGATAAGTGAATTAGATAAACATGGGAGTTATAATCAAGCCGAGGAAAAGAGAAAAGGAAAATGTAAAACCTGGGTGTCAAAACAGATGAAATCACAGGAAGGGAGCAACTTTTACAAATTGTCATGAGAAAATACCTTCAGAACTAGGACTAACTCTCTTCCTGTTCACGATTTTAGTAAATACTCTAAACCTCTAAGTTTGAAATCTGCCTGAATGTTAGCAGCTTGAGGCCAGGGATCTGGGGCTGTTTTGTTCAGAAATGACACGGAAGTTTCTGCAGAAGTGCCTGGCACTGAGCAAGTGGTCAATCAATGTCTGTTGAATGAATGAATGAGTGAAGGGAGGCAAAAAGGAAAAAATAAAGGAAATCTGCAAAAAAATTAAAGGTATTTTTAGGAAAGCAAACATTTCCAAACTTATTTAAGACAATGCTAGAAAATATAAATGAACCAGTAGCCATGAAAGAAATAGCCCCAAAGGTGAGACTAAGGTTCCTTCCATCATATAATATATTACGCAATAATGAAATATAGAATGAGATAGAGCCATATATATTCACATGAAAAGGTTTCAAATATTTATTATTAAAAGAAAAGGGCAAGTTGAATACTATACATTCAGAATTATTCAATTTTATTAAAAATACAAAGAGGAACATTTTATATTTCTGTATGTGCTTATACATGCTTTGAAATACATAGAAAAAAAAATCTGTAAGAATCCACAGCTGGTGGCTGTGTTCGCTTCTGCTGATGGAACAGGAAAGGGGGAATGGAATAATCTAGAGAGATTTTTGCTTTATCTGTATATTTAAAATTTCACATAACAAAAGCATATTCATATATGGTTTATAGTTAAAAATTAATTTAAAAGATGAAATGTTTAAAATCACCCAAGAGCTAACCTCATAAAATACGCCAGGTGCAGGCATTTTTACGAGCAGGTTATTTCAAAACCAAAAAGAGATCATTCTTATGCTATTTAAATTATTTCAGCACATAGAAATTTGGAAAGCTTCCCAGTTCACTGCACATAACCCTGACACCAAAAAAAATTTTAGAAGCACAAAAATAAAACTATATAATAACCTTAGCTATAAATAAATATTTTTAAATTCTAAATAAGTACTAGCAAATATAATTTTTCTAATCTCTTAATATATCAAAATAACAGAAAATGACCAAATTATTTTTTCTAGAAACATGAATAAATTTATTAATATCATTCATCATAGTAAGACCAAGAGAAACAAACTGTATCATTATCGTAATAACTGCCTAGAAGCCATTTGGCCAAGTTCAATATTCATTTGTGATTTTTTATAGATTATTTGTAAAGTAAGGATAGAAGAATATTGCTCAGAATATTTTAAAATAACATAAAAAAGATTTATTTCAAACTATTAGCCCTTGCTATCTGTATATAGTAGAAAAATACAAACTGTTTTCTCCTGCTATACTCTCAACACTCAATACAAAATACTTCTGCGGCCAGTCGTGTGGGTTTTTTCCCCACACACCAAGCAATTCACCAGTGGATACCAGTTGAGCATCCTAAGATTTAATTCAGTTCTGACATGGATCCGAGTTAGCACAGACCCCACAGGCCAGGGGCTCAGTCCCACAAGACTGCCCCACCCCAGATGCCAATCGCAAGTCCCGACCTCCAGTACTTCCGACTGTCCAGCTACAAATTGAGGATTCTTACTACTCCCTCCCTTGGCTTTGATTATTTGCTAGAAAGTCTATTACTGGCTTATTATAAAAGAATTTACAAAGGATACAGATGAATATTCAGATGGAAGAGATGCACAGGGCAAGGTATGGGAGTGTGATGGGTGCACAGAGCTTCCAGGACTTCTTCCATGCACCACCTCTAGAGACCACCACACTCTTCCATGCACCACCTCTAGAGACCACCACACTCTTCCATGTACCACCTCTAGAGACCACCACACTCTTCCATGCACCACCTCTTCGACACACCACCACCCTACACCTCTACATGTTCAGCAACTCAGAACTCCTTATGGTTTTTTATGGAGGCTTTGTCTTGTAGGCATGATCAGCTATTAACTCGACTTCCAGACCCTCCAGACCTCCATCCTGGAGCTCCAAGCTCCCAATCCTGGCTCGGTCTTTCTGTTGACCTACCCAAAAGCCCACCAAGGGCCACTTCGTTAGAGCAAAAGCTGCTCCTATCACCAAGGTAATTCCAAGAACTTAGGAGCTCTGTGTCAGAAACCAGGATCATAGACCAAATATGAGTGCAAAAGATGCTCCTAGAACCCCTATTGTTCAGGAAATTACAAGGGTGTCAGAAGCTCCATGCCAGGAATTAGTGACAAAGACCAAATATAGATTCCTCTTATAAATGACAGTATCACACACCTAAAACAAAGTTGTTCATCATCACTACTATCTCTGAAATCAGTGCAAACTTTAAAATATAAAGAATTTCTGTTGTGATTTTTATAGACGATATGACTTAATGTCTATTGAAATTGCATTAAATCTGTAGTTAATTGCAACAGATTTAACGCTATAAATTTAATGCAATTTCAATAGAAATCAAAGATAGTTTGACTTGACAAAATGTTTAAATCACTTTGAAAAAGAAAATGTATAGGAATATTAGAGAAGAAGACAAAAAGAAGAGTACTAAAGGTGCTTGCCCTATAAAATATAAAAAAATGCATCATTAGAATAACGTATAAGTGTCTCACAGAAATACAACACACAAGGTATGGGGGAAAGGGTTCAGGGTATTGGAATGAAAAATAAACTAAGAACAAATCCAAGTACATACAACTACTTAGACTATGGAAGTGGGATTTCAAAGAAGTGGGGGGAAGATGACTTATTCAATAAGTGGGTGTTGAGAAAATGGGAAACCATAGGGAAGTGATGTCTAGATCCCTCTTGTATGACCTATATTAAAATGCGTCTTTGGTGGGTCAAAAACTTAAATATGAAGTAAGCCATAACTGTATTAAAAGAAAATGCAGATTAATTTAACACGTAGAGGAAAGGAGAGTCTAAACCTAATGGCAGGCAAAAGAAACAACAGTTACACTCGCCTGTATAAAACACAAAACTCTGTATCTGAGAGCATCATAAACAAAATTTGAGTGAACCAACTCTGGGGAAATATTGAAGGCACACCTGACCAAGGTTTAATATTCCTAATACATAAAAACTTATAACAAATCCATCTTAGAAGCTTACTGTGGAATAGAAATACATGCAAAGTCGATTCACAAGAGAAGACTAGCTCATAAACATATGAAAATATTCAGTCTCAAGAGGAATGAAAGAAATGTAAACTGTAACAACAACGTAACAGTCAAGCTGCAAAACAGATTGGTTTCACATTCTTAATGTGCTAATAAAAACAGTAATAGAACCCAAATAACACTCATGTAAAAATAAAATTCAATGTTTATAACGCATTGGATACGATTGGACACCCATTCCTGATTCACAGAAAGGAAAAAAAAAAAAAAACTTTTGAAAGCTTGACATATTGAAATAGTTCTACTACATGTAGAATCATAATTTATAATTAAATACTAAAAGCCTCTAGTTAAAATAAGGAAAAACCAATCCATTAACTCCCACCATAACTACTTAAATTGCTTCAGATGTGTAGCCAATGCACTAAATCATGAAACAGAAAAGAAAAAGAGGATAGATTTACCTTGAAGGGAGATTTCTTTAATCAAAGAGAGAGGCAAAAATTGCAGCAAATTGAAGTGATCATGCAAAGTCATAAATAAAATTATAAAACCTAGATAAAATTATTTAAAACAACTGGTGACAGATACCTGGACAGCAGGAAACAGTGGGCAAAAACCAGGGGCTAGTTCATACTGTTTTTAAAAAATGCAATTGACGGGAGTAAGAATTGTGAATTGGTGGCATTTGGGGATCAAGGGAACTGCCCAGCACCCAGGCTGTGGCTGCAGAAGTGACAGGTAGCCCACCCTCTGATGGCACAAAATCAGAAGTCAAAACAGGAAAGTGCTGGAAATCTCAAGGGGAGACTGGGAGTGAGTGCTCTGCAGGAATAAGAAAAAAATTAAATATGAACCTCTCCAGATCAGGGGCTGGCAGCTAAGCTGTGCCTATGTGGGGAACACTGTAGGGGACTCAGTGGAAAAGCCACAAGATCAAGGAGGGAGTTCTTCTTGGAAATTGGAGCTGCACACGTGAGATCTGTGAGTTTGCTTTATTGTTAACTGAGAACATTCCCGATCCTGCAGCTCAGGTGGCAGAAAGCTAGCACCTCCTGGGCTTGGCACGTCACAGGACAGAGCCGTAGAGGGCAGAGCTGCTGGAAATTCAGAGGGAATCTCCAGAAACAGGAAACCCCCAGAAAAGCTGAGCCCCCAAATTTGAGTATAATCTTAGCCCAAATCTTTGAAGGATTGCTAAATTATTCAAGCAACAGTTAAATCCAAATACATACAGAGCTATGACAAATTGGTTTTAAAAGTAATAATAAAATATAAATATTGACGAATGCAATTTACAAAAGTAGGCTGCATAACTGAAGCTGAAATACTTGAAACCAGAGTAGAGATTTTAGCAGCTGCATAACGCAATAAAAGCAAAGTTTATAATTTGAGGCCAGGCAGATTAATTACAAGGTAGAATAAAAATAAACAAACACTCAGAACACAACAGATTCCAGAATCACTACACTATACCACCTACAGTGTTTAATTTTTAAACCTAAGTTACTAGACATGCAAATAAACAGAAGAGTTTATACCCAGGAAAAAGAGGCAGTCAATAGGCAGTATTGGTGACTTAGATGTTGGTCTTAGCAAACAAATATTTCAAAGCAACTCTTAGAATTAAATAATAAAAATATCTCAACTGAGAAATGAAAAATATAAAAATGAAAAATTCTACAGTGGAAAAATATAATAACTAAAGATTGATGATGACACAGAAGAAAGGGCCAGTTAACTTCTATGTTGATAAAAAGAAATTAATGAGTCTGAAGAACAGCAAGAAACAAGATTAAGAGCCTCAGAGACAATATCAAGCAGTCCATAATACATATTGTTAGAGTCCCACTGGGAAAGGAGATAAAACGGGACAGTAAAAAAAAAATCCTGTGAAGAAATATTATACAAAAACTTTCCAAAGTTGGGGGGAAATGTTAACTTACAGATCCAAAAATGGCGGTGAACTCCTAGTAAGCGAAACACAAAGAAACCACTGCTAGTTACATACCAATAAAACTGCTGAAACTGCAGAGCATAGTGGCTCATGCCTGTAATCCCAGCACTTCGGGAGGCCAAGGTGGTGGATCACTTGAGTTCAGGAGTTTGAAACCAACCTGGCCCACATGGTGAAACCCCATCTCTACTAAAAATACAAAATTAGTCAGGCACGGTGGTGCACGCCTGTAATCCCAGCTACTCAGGAGGCTGAGGCAGGAGAATCACTTGAACCTGGGAGGCAGAGGTTGCAGTGAGCTGAGATCGCATCATTGCACTCCAGCCTAGGAGACAGAACAAGACTCCATCTCAAAAAAGAAAAAACCTGCTGAAACTAAACAGAAAATTTTTTTTCCTAAAGCCAGAAAAAATAATTTGTTACATACAGAAAAGCAATAATATAATTAACAGTCAGCTTCACTAGAAACTGTGGTAGTCTTAGGAAATTTTTTTACGTGCTGATAGAAAAGCAAATGTTTAACAAAACCTCTACATTTAGCAAAACTCTCCATCTTTAGTGGAGATGACATGAAGACACCTTCAGATAAACAAAAGCTGAGACAACTGGTCACCAGTAGACATACACAACAAGAAACGCTAAGGGACTTTCTTCAGACTGAGGGGAGAGAACACCTGCGAGAACCTTAGATGCATGGGAAGCGGCATCATGGGCCTCCACATCTGTGAGCTGGATTTGACCAACTGGAGATAGAAAACTAATGAAAAGAAAACCTGTCTCTCTACTGAATATGTGTGGACTTTTTGTTATTATTTCCTAAACAATACAGCATAACCGCTATTTACATAGCATTTACATGATATTAGGTTTAAGTAATCTAGAGATGATTTAAACTATATGGGAGGAGGTGCATAGCTTACATGCAAGTACTGTGCCATTTTATATTATGGCCTTGAGCATCCACCGATTTTGGTAACCAACAGAGGTTACCAAAGATTTTGGTTCCAAGGGAGGTCCTGGAACCAATTCTTTATGGCTACTAATAGACATCTGTACAGAGCAGCAGAAATATGAACTATATGGCTAAATAAAAGCGGTTACACATTTTTTCCTTTCTTCTTTTCTTTGAAACATATATGATTGTTTAACTGAAAAGTATAACATGAGATTGATTTATAATGTATATAAATGTAACATATATGGTAACAACAATAATAAGGATAAGAGAACTGCAAATCTATTTTGCAAGTTTACTTTACCTCGAGTAATTCCATATTAACGCTAAGTAGATTGAGATAAATTAAAGATAAATACTACAATCCCAAGAGCTTGCCACCTATAATTAATTCAGAGATAATATAGCTAGGAAGACAATAGAATTTAAATGAAAAATTCTAAACTTCCTGATTAATACAACGTATGACTAAAACAAGAGACAAATAAATAAAACAAATAGAAAATAAGTGACAAAATGGCAGACCAAAATAGAACTATATCAATGACTACATTAAATATAAATGGATTAAACACTTTTATCAAAAGGCAGGTTTTACCAGTCTCGAGAGAAAAAAAACCAAACAACGAACTGATATTTACAAAAGTTGTCCTTTAAATGCAAAGATACAAAGAAAGTAAAAGAATGGAAAAAGATACACCATGTAATGAGTAAGCATAAACATGCTACAATGACTATGTTAACATGAGAAAAAAGAGTCTTCAAGACATGGAGGATTGTTAATAAAAAAGAGATATTTTACAATGATAACAAAGCCAAAGCATCAGGAAGGCATAACAGTCATAACAATAATGCATCAAAATACATTCACCAAAAACTGAGAGAACTATAGAGAGAAATGAGTTTATGGTGAAAGTTAGAGGATTTAACACACTTTCTTCAATAATTGATAGACCAACTTAAAAATGAGTAAGGATATAGAAGATTTGATATTGACATTATCAACCATCTCAGCATAATAGAAAATTGTAGAGCACTACCTCTAATCACTACAGAACACATTTTTTTTTCAAGTGTAGGAGGAATGGCTGCCAAAATAAACTATATGCTGAGCCATAAATTCTGTGGTAATCATAGAATATTTTCTACAATATTTCAATCTTTCAATTTTAAAACATTAAAATACTGTAGAAAATATTCTCTGATTACAACAGAATTAGGTTAGATACCCACAACCATAAAACATCTTTAGAAATCCAAATATCTGTAGATTAAACACTTGAGCTTCAAATAATCCACAGGCAAAAGAAGAAATTAGAAAAAAATTGAGATAATACATTGAACCAAATGAAAATTAAAAGGCAACATATCAGAATATGAAGAAACAGCTAAGGAAGTGCTTAGACTAAAATCCAGAGCTTTAAAGGTGTCAGTAAAGAAGAAAAATTTTAAATTTAATAATGTAAACTTCTACTTCAAGCAGGTAAAACAAAAGAACAATTAAGCTCAAAGATAGGTAGAAGGAAATAATAAAAAGAAGCAATGGAATCAAAATAGAAAAAGTAAAGTTGGTTTCTTTGAAAAGATCTATAAAATTGAGAAACCCGCACAACAAAGAAAAAAAAGGACACAGGTTACGAATATCAGGAATAAAAGAGGAGACACTACTATGGGCTCTACAGATATTAACATGATAATAAGGGAAAGACAAAAACAAATGTTATGTCTATAAATTTGATGCCTAAGGTTGAAAAACACAAATTGTCAAAACTGGCACAAGAACACACAAAAATGAGCAAAAGCGATGGAGGAAAAAACAAAATTGCTAACCTCACTGCAGGAGCTGTTTCACTGGGGTGGGTGAGATTGTGTGACACATTTGTTACAGACAACTCGCATCCCTCCATCTGAGAAGAGCACCCTCCTTCCGCAGGGACTGAGAATAACACCCTCTGATGCAGGATGAGCCTTCATGAAACATAGTCGGCAGCAGTGTAGAGGGCCACCCAGTCTATCCCTGTGGGAGAACAGAACTGTCCCATCCCCTCAACACCATCTGGGGACAGTGGAAGGGGCCCTGACCCTCCTGTGTATGGCCAGGCAGATGGCTGCCATTGTGGCTCTGCAGGAGCTTCCCCATTGCTTCATGGTGCTTTCCTTAGCCTGGTGCATCCTCACTCTGACTCTGTAGTCATGAGGCCGAGGCCTGCTGTGGGGGCTGCAGGGACAGAAGCTGACACATGGTACCATCCCTCAAGAGGTCAAGAGACCACCGGACAGCAGACCCACACACCAAGACAACAGTCCTCTTTGCCCAGCACTGGTGAGTGCCATCTGAGGGCCACCAAGGAGAAAGAGAACAGAGAACATTCTGGAGGAGCCTCCTCCCTCCTCCTCTTCTCCCTGGTCTTCAGGGAAAGATGGTGTTAACTAAATCAACCTTTTAAAACCACCTTTCTTTTGGTTTATTTCTGTTTTTCACCTATAAAAGGCAAGGGTGCACGGGTAGATGTTGAACAAGAGGTTCTTTTGCAGCGTAGTGGGGTAAGGGTGGGGAAGCCAGGGATTGTAAGATGCTAATTTCCAGGATATACATACTCCCACCACAGCCATTATCAAGTTACAAGGGTAGCTTCAGCAAAGATGGAGCTGGGAAGAGACATGCGTAGTCAGTTGTGGGACGCATCTGAGCCGGCTCCAGCAAAGCACTGCAATTGGGCACACAAAACAAGTCCTTTCATCCCTGGCTGTTCAGTATAAAAACTCCTATAATCCATTTGGAAAGCAACTTGGAGATATGTGTCAAATGCCTTCAAAGTGATCATGACTTTTAATCTAGTAATCTTATTTTTGGTCATCTATGTAACACAAAAATAGAATTATTCACTGCCATCGCTTTATAATAACAGAAATTGGAAATCACCTAAATACTTAAAGATAAGTAGACAGTGAGGAAAATCATTGCAATTATTTTTAAAGATGTTTCTGGGTTGTTTATTGAAACTTTAGGAAGGTTTATGCTCTGGTGTCTTCACTGCATGGGGACACCCTGGGGGCTGCGGATGTTGACCCTGCAGAACAGGTTCTACCAGGTGCGTGGACTTTCTGCTTTACCTCAGTGCCTAACAAGGGGAGGGGAGAGGAGGTTCCAGAGAGGACCAGGCTGATGGTCCTCAGTGTGGCTCCATGCTGGCTGCAGTGATTGAGAGCCTCTGCCTTGGGAGAACTCTGGTGGCACCTGAGGCAGGGGCTTGCCCCTTAGCTTTGGAGCTCCAGGGCTGGCTCCCAGCCAGTGCTGGGCAGACAAATGAATGAATGAATGAACTAATAATGAAGGAATAGATATGGAGGTTCTCTGTCAATAGAGCCAGGCAAGCCAGCCACTGGCCAAGAGGAGTTTCTGAGGAACCCCACCCCACACAGCCCAACTCAGCTTTCCCCACCTGAAGGGGAGGCTTGGGAAAGAGGTAGCTTCATGCCAGGGCTCCCTCTACCTCAGAAGATTCTCCAGCAGCAGCCACTGCCCTGTGTGATCCAGCCATGAGGCCAGAACCACACAGCTCCATGATCTCACGCCTCATGACGAAGACGCTGTCAGGGATATGGGAACTCACGCCTCGTGATGAGGACGCTGTCAGGATGCTGTCATGATGACGATGTGGGCAGGGGTTTCGTGGTACAGTCCCTGATCATCAGGTCACGCTGTTGCCCCTGGAGCTAAGTCCCTGGCAAAGCTGTCTGGCCTCTGGAACGCTGGCCCGGAAGGAAGCCACTGCTAGCAGCTACTCCTCTGGAGGGCATGGAGACTTGGGGATGAAACAGCTGGCGCCTATGAACCCAGGCACACAATGGCATCTGACTGAGGTCTGTCTGCGGGGCAAAGGCAGGGAAAGTCCCTTTCATCTGCAGCTTGGGGCCAGTGCCATCTGTCATACAGCGAGTGCTTTTGTGTTACCTTTTCTTATGTGCTAGCTGACAGTCCTTGGAGCAAGTCAGACATGACTATTTCTCCAAATTCCTCTTGTTGGAAAGAATCCGTTCCAATCGAGCCATCTCCAATCCCACGGGGCACCCTAACCCTAACCCTAAGAGAAGTGCCAGCTGCCTTGCCAGCAATGTGTGTTTATGCAGGAAATGTGATCAAATGGTCAAACGAGGGGGTCTTTAGTGACTTTCCAGCAGCATGGATGCCCTTTCCCCACACCCTGGCCATCAGAGCATGCAGGGAACACCCCTAAGGACAGTTCCGGAAGAACTCAGCCAGCTCCATCTGGATGGAGAGAGAGTGGCAGCTACTGGGAGAAGCCCTTGGGGGAGGGGGTGTCCCCTGTGGTCAGCTGAGCTCGCTGTGGGCAGCATGAACAGGTCCTGAGGCACAGGCGAGGTCAGCTGAGCTCACTGTGGGCAGCAGCATGAACAGGTCCTGAGGCACAGGCGAGGTCAGCTGAGCTCACTGTGGGCAGCAGCATGAACAGGTCCTGAGGCACAGGCGAGAACAAGGAGGACACAGGAGCCCCATCCCACAGCACGTGGACTCCATGTGGGTTCTCAGTGGGGACAGGCTGCATGTGGCGCTCAGACCCTGAGTCCCCTCTGGTTTGCCCGGGGTGTGTAACTCTGATTTGGAAATGATCCAGCTCTTCAGGAGCACAGGCTCGGCCATTCCCACCTTGTCCTCTTTCTTCGGTGTCCTGTGTGAAGAGCACATTCTAAAAGCACAGTAATTAAAACCACTGGAATTCATTCATTGAGCTTGTACTTATTTAGTACCTACTAAATGCAAGACACTGTTCTGATTGTGAGGGACAAAGCCAATGAAGCTTATATTACAAAAGAGATGACAGGCAACAAATACCAAAACCAATAAATAGGTAAGACAACTCAGAGTGCGATGAATGCTGTCAGGAAGATGAAGCAAAGGCAGACAGTGACCCGGAGAGCCATGCTGCCTTGGCAAGGGGAGCACAGGAAGGTTTTCTGAAGGGCAGGCATTGGAACTGATACCTGAATAATGGGGGAAAAAAAAAACAACGGGCAGCCAATGAAACAGAATGGGAGCTCAAACACATGAGCACACAGAGCACAATAAGGACACGTCGTGACCATTTATAGACAGAAGGTTTACTGGGTCTAGGGAGCCAGGGAAGTTGGCTGGTAATTGGACAATGTTCTGCTTTTTCGAGTAATGCACAGTCTAATCCACATATGAGTTAAAGATGGAAGCACAAAGAGCCATCACAACAGAGCCCTGGAAGATGCCGTAGAGAAGGTCCGCTCGGAGCAGAGACTCCGGAGAGACAGTGTAACGTGGTGGTTAGGGAGACCATCAGCATCAGGACAATCTGGTGGATTTTCAAATCTCAGAAACAGGATGTGTGGAGGCAAGCAATAACTGAGAATGGTGGACGTCCCTGATGGTGTCAAGGAGCCACCGTGCCAGATGAACCGCCCACGCCACCTTTTTTCTTGTTGCATGAGACCGGCAAGGCCCCCAGCTCCTTAAAGCAAATATGTATATAAAATAAAATTTAAACATTTAAAAACCTCAAAATTAAAAAGTCCTCCAAATTTTTGAAATGGAAATTATCATAAATCCAGCCTCACAGGGCTTGGGGAAGACTTACTGAGCGAGCTAATTCACAAAAACCATTAACGGCATAAATCAGAGGGTTAATAAATTTAATGAATGAAGTGCCCCAAAAATCAATGAGAAAAAAAATGAGATAAAATGAATATGGATAGGCAATTAACAAAGGAAGGAATACAAATGGAAAATAAACCTATGAGAACATGTCACAGCTATGTAATTAAATTAATGGGAAATTTAGCAAGATAACATTCTCATCCTGCCAGCCAAGGCTTTCAACGACTTTAATATCTGTTGTTGGTGAAGCTGCAGGGAAGAAAAAATGGGGGCAGTGGAAGTTCTAGGAGTCACCGGAAACATCCGACCTCCAGCAGTTTGGAGTTGGGGGCTGGACACCGCAGCGGGGAGTGTGGGCGGGTCTTACGAGATAGCCCACAGCACCATCGAGGACAGCCTGGGGGAAGCACCTGAGAGGGGACCCTCGGAGACTCCGTTTTGAGTGTACAACAGGGGCTTGGAAATGCCCCAAGAGCTGGCTCGACGAGACGTAAATGGCTTTATTTGTATTTTTTAAGCCCCACTGTGTTTTAGATCCAATAGTTTAAACAGAAATACTGCCTCTCAGTTCTGAAGTATTATCAAGAGCGTGGTGTCTCTTCAGTGTAAAAGCAGCACCTCCGGAAATATCTTCCTATTAGAGGCATCGATTTTTCCAGGTCTCTCATATCTTTGCTAAAGGACTTTGCTCCAGGAGCTGGTATTTCCGCACTGATGTCCTGACACGCAGATCAACAGGTGTCTGGCTGGGTGCTGGTTCTATCAAGAACAATAAACTGCAGGCACATTCCTGCCTAATAGAAATCACCTTCCAGCCCTGCTCCGAGATTGAGATTCCACACACCTGGCAACCGAGCTGTTGCAGGGCAGGAGCTCCCGGCTCCGTGCCTGGTGAAAACATGTTTGCACACGGTGCGTGGCAGGGCTGCTGCTTGCTCCTTGCCCATATTGACATCACAGCTGACAAGGGTCCCACTGGACCGTGTGCCTCGGCAGCCCTATCACCATGCTCCAGGCTCCTGTCTGCTTCTCTCCTTCCTGCCTGAGGAAGGTATTTATGGCTCCCAAGGGGTCATAAATGTTATGACAGTGAAAACAATCAGACTGAAATCTCTTGTCTGACTCAGCACTGTTGAACATCTATTTAGATCTTGAAATTAAAATCTCATGCCTACAAAGTCCTTGAGAAGATAGCAAAGGACATCTCAGTGCTGCGTTTCATGACAGAAAAGCATTCAATCATGCACACATTATGCCACATAAAAGTAAGCTCCTTTGTTAATTTGAGTCACCAGAATTTATTAATCATCTATTGTGTGTGGGACTTTGTTCTGGGGACCATAATAGCAGCTGAAATAAAAGAGGCACAATAGCCAGGCTCTGCTTCCTGTGGCAATTGCAAGCCAGCGAAACACATGAACAATTAAACTCCATTAAATTCCTACACAGGGTAAGACAACCTCACGGCTAAGTGGAAAATCATGGAAGCCAAGGAAATGGAGCAATTAACTCTCCAACGAAAGGGACGATCTGGGCAGAGAGATCGCAAAGTAACCTTTTCTCTGCAAAGCTGCTCTTCCCAGAGCCCCCTATTCCAAAGACAGGCACGGTGTGCACCTGTCCCAGCTGCCATATCACCAGCATCACTCTGATCTACTCCTGTTCCCTAGAGCCCATGTTTAGTTTATCCCTGGGTCCTCACTCCCCAAGCCGCTTCTCTCTATCCCGGTGCCAAGCATCTGCTCCTGGTTTCCACTGCCTCTCCTGGGGATGGCTTCCCACTCCAGTCTTATTCACCGAACACACCAAAGCTAAAATGAATCTTACAAATATAAGTAGGATCATGTCAGCACCTGGACTAGAACCATGTGAGGGCTCCACATTGCCCTCAAGCTAAAGTCTGGAGTTCTTAACAGGCTTGGGAGGTCTCCTCACGCTTCTCTCCCCACTCATACTGTCTTCGTCATCATCCAGCTCCTCACTGAAACCTGCTCTGGTCTGCACGATGGTCTCCCAGACCCCAGACTGGGCTCTCCCTCACTCCTGCAATGTCCATGCAACCTTCCCGTCTCCCCATGGAGGTCAACTCCTCTGAGACTCCGAGGCTGAACTGCGAGTCTTCCCGCTCCTCCTACCATAGCTCCTGGCACCTAACCCAGACTGTGATTCCCATGCTGAGTGAGGATGGTCTGTGAGCCAACCTAGGAGCTCCACAGGGCAGGGACAACATCTGTCGAGGTCACCTTCTCCTCTCCAGCACCTCGCCCCGTGCCTGCTCTGCAGGATATGGGGAAGCCCTTTCATTGGCGGAGACCTGGGATGTGAAGCATCAAAAACTGATAACAGGAGATAGTGGTAAAAGTGTTTAACATGTGCAGAGGCTCAAAAGCAGAAAATATGTAGGCTTTTTAGAGAATTACAAAAAATAGGCATGTGATGACATAGTAGGTTGGAAAGGCAGATTGAGGCCAGGTCATAGAAGGTCTTGAATGTCAAGCTAAGGAGTGAGGAGAGACTTCTGCTGCCACAGACAAGATTTGCTGTCTAACCCTAAACAATCTAAGGAGAAAATCCGAAGAAACATACCAAGCAACAGTTTTCAGGATGCCAGGCTCGGGGCAATGAAGAACAGCAACACGTGAGAGTCAGGTGTGTTCATGAGGTGAGCCCTGGGAGGCTGCTCTTCACTGCCTTGAGGGAGCCCCAGGCCATAGCACAAGGAAAGGGAGGCCCAGTGGGTCCTGGTGGTTCCCATGAGTTCAGGAGACAGAACTGCAGTCCTGGATATCCAAGGTGGCCAGAATCTGAAAAGCAGAGTGCTGACCGAGAGAGAGCCCTAACGTTCTGCAAAAAGAATGCCCTGAGATATTCAGCAAAGTACTGATGAGTATGGGGTGGTGGATGTGGGAGGGACTTACATGAAGTTAGGGAAAAAGCTACCCCAAAAGATTAGAAAACTGTGCTTCACACAGGGCCATAACTTGTCCTTGTTTCCACCAACCAGATTTAGAAACCATAATTCGTAGTACATTTGGAAAAATATTCAGGAAGGTCTCGCCTGGATTGTGGGCAATGGTTATTTCTAGAGAGTGTACTGCCGTGAACCCACTTCACAAATCAGAGAAGCAAGACCTGGAAGAATCAAGCTGTTTCCCATTAACTTAACTGTGTCTCAGAACAACATTCAATAATATTTACGGGAATATAAAAATATCCACTACGGTCCAATTATCCCTGATGAGCATTGATGCAAAAATCCTCCCCAAAATACTAGCAAACTGAGTTTAACAACATATTAAAAATATCAGTCATCATGGCCAAGTGGGATTTATCCCTGGGATGCACGGATGGTTCAACATACATTAATTAAACAATGAGATACAGCATATCAACTGAATTAAGGATAAAAACCATATAATGGTTTCAAGTGATGCTGGAAAAGCATTTGATAACATTCAACATCCCTTCATGGTAACACCCTCAAAAAACTGGGTATAGAAGGAACATAACACAATACAATAAAAAACCATATACAACAGATCCACAGCTAGCATTACACTCAATAGGGAAAAACAAAAAGCCTTTCTTCTAAGATCTGGAACACAAGGATGCCCACTGTCACCACTGATAGTCAACATAGTACTGGAAGTCCTACCTAGGGCAATTAGACAGGAATATGAAATAAAAGGCATCTGAATTAAAAAGGAAGAAGTCAAATTATCCTTGTTTGCAGATGATGTAATCTTATATTTGGAAAAACCTAAACCACTCCACCAAAAAAACTATTAGAATTGATAAACTAATTCAGTAAAGTTGCAGGATGCAAAATCAACACACAAAAATCAATAGCATTTCTATATGCCAAGAGCAAACAATCTGCAAATGAAATAAAGTAATCCCATTTATAACAGCTACAAATAAAATAAAATACCTAGGAATAAACTTAACCAAAGAAGTAAAAGATCTCTATAATAACAACTATAAAACATTGAAACAAGAAATTGAAGGTGACATTTAAAAAATGAAAAGATATTCTATGTTTATGGACTGGAAGAATAAATATTAAGATGCCCTTGCTGCCCCAAACAATCTACAGATTCAATGTCTTTCCTATTAAATTACCATTGACGTTCTTCACAGAAATAGAAAAAAAAATTAAAACATATGTGGAACCACAGAATACCCAGAATAGCCAAAGTCATCCTGAGCAAAAAGTACAAAACTGGAGGAATCATACTACCTGACTTTAAATTATACTACAGAGCTATGGTAACCAAAACAGCATGGTACTGGCATAAAAGAGACACATAGACCAATGGAGTGGAATAGATAACCCAGAAATAAGTTTATACATCTACAGTGAACTCATTTTCAACAAAAGTACCAAAAACATACATTAGGGAAAGGATGTCTCTTCAATAAATGATGCTGGGAAAACTGAATATCCATATGCAGAAAAGTGAAATTAAACCCCTATCTGTTCCCATGAATCAAATCAAAATGGATTAAAGACTAAAATCTAAGACCTGAAACTATGAAACTACTAAAAGAAAACATTGAGGAAACTCTCCAGGACATTAGTCTGGGCAAAATTGTCTTGAGGAATATTCTACAAGCACAGGCAACCAAAGCAAAAGTGGACAAATCGGATCACATCAAGTTAAAAGGCTTCTGCACAGCAAAGGAAACAATCAACAAAGTGAAGACATAACTCACACAACAGGAGAAAACTTTGCAAACTATCTGGCAAAGGATTAATAACCCTTGAATACATAAAGAGCTTAAACAACTCAATAGGAAAAATATTGAATAATTCAATTAGATATAAGCAAAAGATATGAATAAACATTTCTCAAAGAAGACATACAAATGCGAAACAGTTATATGAGAAGGTGCTCAACATAATTGATCATCAGAGAAGCGCAAATCAAAATTATAGTGAGATATCATCTCATCCCAGTTAAAATGGCTTTTATCCAAAAGACAGGAAATAAGCAATGCTGGCAAGATTGTGGAAAAAAGAGTGAGCTCATATAGTGTTGATGAGAATATAAAGTCATACAGTCACTTTGGAAAACAGTATGGAGGCTCCTCAGAAAACTAAAAATAGAACTACCATACAATCTAGCAATCCCACTGCTAGGTTGATATGGTTTGGCTGTGTCCCCACCAAAAATCTCATCTTGAATTGTAATCCTCACAACTCCATGTATCAAGGGCAGGGTCAGGTGGAGGGAACTGGATCATGGAGGGGGAAGTTTCCCTCATGCTGTTCTCGTGACAGTGAGTGCATTCTCAGGAGATATGATGGTTTTATAAGCGTCTGGCATTTCCCTTGCTTGCACTCACTCCATCCTACTGCCCTGTGAAGAAGGTGCCTGCTTCTCCTTTGCCTTCCACTATGATTGTGACTGTCCTGAGGCCTCCCCAGCCATGTGGAACTGTGAGTCAATTAAACCTCTTTCCTTTACAAATTACCCAGTCTCAGGTATTTCTTCATAGCAGTTTGAGTATGGACTAATACATAGGTATATGCCCAAAAGAAAGGAAGTCAAAGTATATCAAAGAGATATCTTCATTCCAATGTTTATTGCAGCATTATTCACAACAGCCAAGATTTGAAATCAACCTAAATTTCCAACAACAGTTGAATGAATAAAGAAAATATGGTGCATGTTCACAATTGAGTACTATCCATATGGTGCATGTTCACAATTGAGTACTATCCAGCCATAACAAAAGAATGAGGTCCTTTTATTTCCAGTAACATGGTTGAAACTGGAGGACATTATGTTAAGTGAAATAAGCCTGGCACAGAAAGACAAACTTTGCATGTTCTCACTCATTTGTGGGAGCTAAAAATTAAAACAGTTGAATTCATGGAGATAGAGAGAGTAGAATGATAGTTACCAGAGGCTGGGAAAGGTAGTGGGGTTAGGGGAGGAGGTGGGGACAGTTAATGGGTACAAAAAATATCGTTAGATAGAATAAATAGGAGCTAGTATTTGACAGTACAGCAGGGTGACTACAGCCAACAGTAATTTAATATACATTTTAAAATAACTACAAGAGTATAATTGGAATGTTTGTGACACAAAGAAATGATAAATGCTTGCAGTGATGGATGTCCTATTTGTCCTGTGCCTTGATTACACATTGCTCGACTGTGTCAAAGTATCTCATGTATCCCACAAACGTGTGTATGTATATATATATATATATATATATATATATATATACACACACACACACACACACACACTATGTACATCAACATTTTAATAGTTATATCCAGCACCTAAGTAAAATGCCTGGCATCTAATCAAACATGAACAAATATGCAAAGACATGGGAAAAAAAACCCACGAGGAGAAAAATAATCAATCAGCCAAAACCAACATAGATGTTTAAATTTAGCAGACAAGGACATTTAAAATGATTACAAATGTATTCCATATGTTCAAAAGTTTCTTAGAAACATGAAAGATATAAACTAAAGAACAAAACAGAAATTGTGAAGTCAAAAACTCCAATGTTTGAAGTGAAAATTACACTGGATGTGTAGATTACACGCTGCAGAAGAAAGGAAGAGTAAACATGACGTAGCAAAAGAAACTGCTCAAAATAAAGCGCAAAGAGATAAAAAATATTAGAGAAAAATTCAATCAGTTCCTTATGGGACAACCTTAAGAGATTTAACATACCTATATATTGAATCTGTAAAGGAGTGGATGGAGGGAGGAGCAGAGCAAAAAGTAAAGAAATCGTGGCTAAGAAGTTTTTTGTTGGTAACTTAACTGATATTGATAAAATAATAAATCTACATATCTAAGAAGTTTAACGAATCCTGAGCTTAAAATGATGGTAAAACCTGTGATAAACAGAACATCTTAAAAACAAACAGAGAAAAACAAACTCATTATATTAAAAAAAAAAAAAACCAAGGATAAGGATGACAGCCTGTTACTCATCAGAAATAATGTTAAAAGACACAAAGCAGCCTCTTTAAAGGACTGAAAGGAAAAATTATAAACCTGGAATTCTATACACAGGCTAAGTCTCCCAAAAACGAAGGCAAAATAAAGACATCTGCAGAAATGCTAATGCTAAAAGAATTTATAATGGTAATAATTTATAACTTATAATGACAATGCCCGCACTATCAGCAATGTGAAGGGAAATCCTCCGTACAGAAAGAAAATGATTCCAGATGGAAATATAGGTGTGCAGAGAGGAATGATGTGTACAGGAAACAGTACTTACCCTGGCAAATGTATAAGATTTTCCCCTTTTACTTAGATATTTTTCAAAGTTAATTGGCTGTTTAAAGAAAAATTACGATAGCGTGGAGTTGATAACACATGTATAAATAAAATATTTGACAAAAATAGCTTACCAACTGAGAGGAGAAAGATGGTAGGTGCTATTTTAGGGCTCTCCTGTGTGCAGAAGTATGGTATCTCTTCAAGATAGACAGTGATAAATTAAAGATGAATGCTATAAATCCTATAGTAACCACTAAATTTTAAAAAAGCATTATAACTAATAAGCCAACAGATGAGTAAAATTATAACATATCTACCATTAAAAGAAAGCAAAAAAAAAAAACATGAAAGGGGAGCAAAGAAAAGATGGGACAAATAGAAAACACAGAGCAAGTTTAATTAAGAACTGAAACCTATAAAATCGATAGTCACATTAAATGTAATCTGACTAGACATTCCAATTAAAATGAAGATATTGTCAGATTGGATGAAAAACAAGACCCACGTATCTGCTTCTTATAAGAAAGCTGCTTTAAATATAAAGACAAAAATGAGTTAAAAGCATACAGAAAATATATATCACACTAACACTGTCAAAAGAAACCTGGACTATTTTATATCAGCCAAAAAAGTTTCAGAGCAAAGATTCTCAATAGGGACTTAGAAGGCCACTTTATAGTGAGAAGGGGATCAACGGATCAAAAAGCTCAAACAAGTGTAAAACCTTTATGAACTGAATAACTGGTAATAACTAAAAACCATTATGAGCTTCACAATACTTTAGGCCACAGTTGATATAAGTGCAGAGAAAAACAGATAAATAAACAATTATGGTCAGAAATTCCACTACTTTTCCCTTCATAACTGATGGAAGAAGTATAAAGAAAATCAGCAATGATATAGTCCACTTTAATAATACTATCAACAAACTTGTCTTACTTTTGTAGAATGCAGAATGCAGACTCTCTTCAAGTGTACACATCAAGTTTACCTGTGTAGAGCATATCCTGGACTATAATAAAAGACTAAACAAATTGGAAAGGTTTCCAAGTCATAAAATTGTGTGCTCTGAAAAAAAAATGGAATTAAATTAGAAATTAATAACATAAAGCTATGTGGAACATGCCCTATATGGAAATAAAATAACACACTTTTAAATAACTCATAGGTCAAAGAAACCAAGAGGTAAATTATAAGGTATTTCAAACTGAATAAAAATGAAAATGCATTATATCAGAACGTGCAGCTAAAGGAGTAATTAGGGTGGAATTTATAGCACCAAATACTTGTAGTAGAAAAGAAGAAAGGTCTTAAATCAGGGACAACAGCTTCTTTTCTAAGAAACTATAAAAATAATGGTAAATTAGACAGGATGCGGTGGCTCACAACTGTCACCCCAGCACTTAGGGAGGCAGAGGCGAATGGATTACTTGAGGTCAGGAGCTCGAGACCAGCCTGGCCAACATGGTGAAACCCCGCTTCTATTAAAAATACAAAAATAAGCTGGATGTGGTGGCGGGTGCCTATAATCCCAGCTCCTCAGGAGGTTGAGGCAGGAGAATCACTTGAACGCTGGAGGCAGAGGTTGCAGTGAGCCGAGATCGAGCCATGCACTCCAGCCTGGGTGACAGAGCAAGACTCTGTCTCAGAATAAATAAATAAATAATAAAAATAGTGGTAAGTTAAACCCAAAGCAGAAGAAAGAAAAGATAAAAATGGAAGCCAAATAAAAAGAAAACAGAATGAATAAAACTAAAACTAGTTCTTTAAGATTACATAATTGATAAACTGATCAAGAAACAAAGACAGAAGACAAAAATTACCAATATAGGAATGAGAGGTGATGACACTATAAACTCAATCGATAGGTATTAAAGAATAATAAGGAAACATTATGATTGACTTTAAGCCTATACATTCAAAAACATATATTAAATGAAAGATTTCTTGAAAGATACAAACTATCAAAGCTCATTGAAAAATAGGTTAATAGCCTTATACCTATTTAAGAAATAAAATTTGCGTTAAGAACATTATATATGGCCGGGCACGGTGGCTCATGCCTGTAATCCCAGCACTTTGGGAGACCAAGGCAGGCAGATCACGAGGTCAGGAGATCAAGACCATCCTGGCTAGCACATTGAAATGTTGTCTCTACTAAAAATACAAAAAATTAGCTGGATGTGGTGGCGGGTGCCTGTAGTCCCAGCTACATGGGAGGCTGAGGCAGCAGAATGGCACAAACCTGGGAGATGGAGGTTGCAGTGAGCTGAGATTGTGCCACTGCACTCCAGCTTGGGCGACAGAGTGAGACTCCATCTCAAAAAAAAAAAAAAAAGAATATTATAAGAATATTATACACACACATAATACACACACCCACTGCTCTGTGACCAGATCCCTTTATTAGTAAATTATAGCAAATATGTTAGAAAGAAATATATCAGTTCACCACAAACATGTTCATAAAATTGAAGTGGAGGTAATACATCCCAATTCATTATTCAAGACCAGAATTACCCCAATTTCAAAATATATCATCAGAAAAGAAGAATAGATAAATATCTCTCATAAACATAGATGAAGAAATCATGAAACACAACTTTAGCAAGTTATCCACCATTATATTATAACAATAATATATCAGGACCAAGTACAGTTTATCCCATAAATATAAGGTTTGTCTAACATTTGAAAATCAATCAATATGTCACCATATTGATGAACTGAAAAATAAAAGCTATATGACCATCTCAGTTTAACGGAAAAGATGTTTTATAAACTCCAACATCTGCTTTCTTAAAAAAAAAATAAAGTCATAGCAAACAAGAAATAAAAGCAAACTTCCTCACCCAGATAAAGGCCATCTATAAGAAAATTACAGCTAATATCATAATGCTGAAACAGTGAATGCTTGTTAGCTAAGATGAGGAATAATACAAGGATGTCCACTGTGACCATGTCTATTCAATAGTATTGGAGTGCTCTCAGGCTGGAACAAAAAATAAAAGGCATAGAGACTGGCAAAGCAGTAAAACTGTATTTGTTCCTAGATGGCATGATCACTGATAACAAAAATTCAGTGCAATCTACAAAAGCTACTAGGGCAAATAAAATAGTTTAGCAAAGTTGTAGGATAATACACCAATATTTAAAGATCAATTTTATTACTATATCCTAGCAAAAATATTCAGAAATTTAAATTTTAAAAATACAATTTATAATAGTATTAAAATATGAAAAAGATAAATCCAACAAAAAAATGTACATAGTGAAAACTCTAAAATACTGCTAAGAGAAATTAAAGACTTAAATAAATGAAAATACCCATATTATTCATAGGTCAGAAGACTCAGTATTGTTAAGATGTCAATTTTCTCCAAATTGATTTGGAGATCCAATGCTATCCCAAACAAAATCTCATAAGGCTTTCTGTTGAAACTGACAAATTGATTTGAAAATTCATATGAAATTGCAAGGACCTAGAATAATGAAAAAGAATGTTGAAAAAGAAGAATAATATTGGGGAAATCACTCTACTTGAAGTCTTATTATAAAGTTACAGAAATCAAAATGTGTATTGTAACTCAAAATGGACAAGTCAAAGGTCCAAAGTACAGATTCCAGCAACAGATACATTAGCACAGACACTGATTTTGACAAAGGTACAAAATCATTCAGTGGGTAAAGGATAGCTTTCAACAAATGATGCCGAAAATCATTAATCTTCTAAATGCAAAAAATAAGCTTTGAAAGCTGCCTCACATCATGCAAAAATTTAACTCAAGTGTTCCACAGACATAAATGTAAAACTCAAACTCTAAAGCTTCTAGAAGAAAATACAGGTAAAATAAAATTTTAGGTAAAGACTTCTCAGATAATATACCTAAAGCACAATACATAAAATTTAAAAAATTATAAGTTGGAACTCATCAAAACTATGCATTTCTGTTCTTCCAAAGACAGTTTAAGAGCATGAAAAAGTATCATGACAAATTATTTGCAAATCACACATCTGACAAAGGATGTCTGTCCAGAATCTATTGAGAACGCTCAAAACGCAATAAAAAATAAAAACCCAATTTTTTAAGTGGACAAAATATTAGAGCAGCTGCCTTATCAAAGAAGATATATAGATAGTGAGTAATCACATAAAATATAACATTAGTCATTAGGGAAATGCAAATTAAAACCATGAGGAGAAACCACTACACGCCTATTAGAATGACAAAAATTAGTAAGACTGGTCATACCCAGTATTAATGAGGATGTGGGCAATTAGAATTTCCCTGCATATGAAACAGTACAAACACTCTAGAATGCAGTTTTCCATACATTTCAGCATGCATTATTTTTTATTTATTTATTTTTTTTTTGAGATGGAGTTTCACTCTTCTTGCCCAGACTGGAGTGCAATGGCGAGGTCTTGGCTCACTGCAACCTCCGCCTGCCAGGTTTAGGTAATTCCCCTGTCTCAGCATCCTAAGTAGCTGGAATTACAGGCGTGCACCATCACCCCTGGCTAATTTTTGTATTTTTAGTAGAGAGGGGGTTTCACAATGTTGGCCAGGCTGGTCTCGAACTCCTGACCTCAGGCAATCTGCCTGCCTCAGCATGCATTTAACATACGATCTTGCCATTGTACTCCCCAGTGTTTACCCTGGTGTAAATGAGGCACGTGCCCTACGAAGATTTTTACATGAATGTTCACAGCAGCTTTATTTGTAAGAACCGAAAACTTGCGGTGGGGGGATGGTTTCACCCACAGATGAATGGATAAACATACAGTGGTATGTATGCACAATGGAATAGTTCTCAGGGGCAATACAAAGTAATGAATATTGGCGCATGCAACAACATGAATGAATCTGCAATAATTTTGGTGAGTGAAGGCAGGCAGATAAAAATGAGTATGTCTGGCAGGGCACGGTGGCTCATGCCTATAATCCCAGCACTTTGGAGGCCAAGACTGGCAGATCACGAGGTCAAGAGATGGAGATCAGCCTTGCCAACATGGTGAAACCCTGTCTCTACTAAAAATACAAAAATTAGCTGAACGTGGTGGCAAGCACCTCTAATCCCACCTACTTGGGAGATTGAAGCAGGAGAATCACTTGAACCCAGGAGGCAGAGGTTGTAGTGAGCAGAGATCGTACCACTGCACTCCAGCCTGGCGACAGAGCAAGACTCCATCTCAAAAAGAAAAAAAACAAAAGAATATATCCATTACGGTTCCCTTTCTGTAATACTCTAGAGTTGCAGTGACAAAAAGCAGATGAGTATGAGTAGGTGCCTGGAGGAGGGTGTGTACATAGGGTCAGGAGGGCAACGTCATTAAGAGACATGAAGCTTGTGGAATGATGGACAGGTTCATTCTCTTGATTATGTCAATGATGTTATAGATGTATGCATATATCAAAACTTACCAAATTGTACACTTTAAATATGTGCAATTTACTGGAACTAATAAGTATAGTAAGGTCACAAGATACAGGTTCAATATATAGCTGAAAATAACAATTATATTTCTGTATACAAAATATAAACAATCCAAAAATGAAATCAGGAATACAATACCATTCACAACATCATTACAAAAGATAAAATACTTAGGAATAAAATTAACCAAAAAATGCAACACTGTTGCACTGAAATTTTCAAAATATTGCCAAGAGAAATTAATATCTAAATCAATGGAAAGGCCATCCAAGTTCACGGACTGGATGACTAAATGTTGTTAAAATAACATTTCTCTCCAGATTGGCCTCTAGATTCAACACAGTCTCTGTCAAAATTCTAGTGGGCTTTCTTGCAAAAGTTGACAAAGTGATCTTAAAATTATTTTTTCTTTTAACTTTTATTTAAGGTTCAGAGGTACATGTGCAGACTTGTTAGATAGGCAAACTCAAGTCATGGGGGTTTGTTGTACAGATTATTTTGTCACCCAGGTAGTAAACATAGTACCCAATAGTTGTGTGTTCTGATACTCTCCCTCCTCCCAGCCTCCATCTTCAAGTAGGCCCCAGTGTCTATTGTCCTCCTCTTTATGTCCGTGTGTTATTATTTAGCTCCCACTTATAAGTGAGAACAGCAGCATTTGATTTTCTGTTCCTGTTTTAGTTTACTTAGGATAGTGGCCTCCAGCTCCATCCATGTTGCTACAAATTACATGATCATATTCTTTTTTATGACTGCATAGTATTCCATGGTGTGTATGTATTACATTTATTTTTATCCAGTCTACCACTGATGGGCATTTAGGTTGATTCTATTTCTTTGCTATTGTGAATAGTGCTGTGAGGAACATACTCATACATGTGTCTTTATGAACATACTCATACATGTGTCTTTATGGTAGAATGATTTACTTTCCTTTGGGTATATACTCAGTCATGGGATTGCTGATCAAGTGATAATTCTTGTTTAATTCTTTGAAGAATCACCACATTGCCTTCCACGATGGCTGAACTAATTTACACTCTCACCAACAGTGTAATAAACATTCCCTTTTCCCCATAACCACATCAGCATCTGTTATTTTTTTACTTTTTGATAATAACCATTCTGAATGGTGTGAGATGGTATCTCATTGTGGTTTTGATTTGCATTTCTCTAATTATCAGTGATGTTAAGCTTCTTCTAATATGCTGTTGGCTGTGTGCATGTCTTGTTTTGAAAAGTATCTGTTCATGTTCTTTGCCTACTTTTTAATGGGGTTGTTTGTTTCTTGTAAATTTAAGTTCCTTATAGATGCCAGATAATAGACCTTTGTCAGATGCACAGTTTGCAAATATTTATTCCCACTCTGTAGGTTGTCTGTTTACTCTGTTGATAGTTTCTTTTGCTATGCAAAAGCTATTTAGTTTAATCAAAACCCCGTTAGTCAATTTTTGCTTTAGTTGCAATTGCTTGGGGCATCATAAAATCTTTTCCAGTTCCTATGTCCAGAATGGTATTTGCTAGGTTGTCTTCCATGGTTTTTATAATTTTAAGTTTTGCATTTAAGTTTTTAATTTATCTTGAGTTGATTTTGTATATGGTATAAGAAAAAGTTCCAGTTTCAATGTTCTGCATATGGCTAGCCAGTTATCCCAGCACCATTTATTTATTGAATAAGGAGTTCTTTCCCCATTGCTTGTTTTTGCCAGCTTTGTCAAAGATCAGATGCCTATAGGTGTGTGGTATTATTTCTGAGCTCTCTGTTCTGTTCCATTGTCTATATATCTGTTATTTTGTGCCAGTACCATGCTGTTTTGGTGATTATAGGCCTGTAGCATAGTTTGAAGTCTAATAAGGTGAAGTCTCCAGCTTTGTTCTTTTTGTTTAGGATTGCTTTGGCTACTCAGGCTCCTTTTTGGTTCCATACGAATTTTAAAATATGGAAGTCCAAAAGATATAGAATAGCCAAAACAGTTTTGAAAAAGCAGAATGAAGTTAAAAGACTTCTAAGTTTGTTAGAAGTATTATCAAGATAGTATGATCTGGCTTAAGGATAGACATATAGCTCAGTGGAACAGAATTGCTAGTCTGAAAACAAATTCTAATATTTTAGTCACTTGATTTTGGGGAAAGGTGCCAAACAAGCAATAAGCTGGGGACAGTATTTGCAAAACACATATCTAATAGAGGTCTTCTGTCCAAAATATACTAACAACTCTTACAACTTAATAATAAAAAGATAATCCAATGAAAACATCAGCACACAATTTCAACAGACATTTCTGCACAGAAGATGTACAAATAACTAATAGGCACATGAAAAGATGCTTGACACAATTGGTCATTGGAGAAATGCTAAATGCTAATTGAATCCACAAGATACTGCATTCCAAATGGTGGAATAGGAACAGCTCCAGTCTACAGCTCCCAGCGTGAGCGACGCAGAAGATGGGTGATTTCTGCATTTCCAAATGAGGTACCAGGTTCATCTCACTGGGTCTTTTTGGACAGTGGGTGCAGCCCGGGCAGTGTGAGCTGAAGCAGGGCGGGGCATCACCCCACCCGGGGAAGCACAAGGAGTCAGGGAATTCCCTTTCCTAGCCAAGGGAAGCCATGACAGACGGTACCTGGAAACTTGGGACACTCCTGCCCTAATACTGCACTTTTCCAACGTCTTAGCAATTGGCACAACAGGAGATTATATACCGCACCTGGCTCGGCAGGTCCCATGCCGAGAGAGCCTTGCTCACTGCTGGCACAGCAGTCGAAGATCAAACTGTGAGGTGGCAGCGAGACTGGGGGAGGGGCGTCTGCCATTGCTGAGGCTTGACTAGGTAAATAAAGTGGCCTGGAAGCTCAAACTGGGTGGAGCCCACTGCAGCTCAACGAGGCCTGCCTGCCTTTGTAGACTCCACCTCTGGGGTAGGGCACAGCTGAACAAAAGGCAGCAGAAACTTCTGCAGACTTAAACGTCCCTGACTGACAGCTTTGAAGAGAGCAGTGGTTCTCCCAGCACAGAGTTTGAGATCTGAGAACAGACAGACTGCCTTCTCAAGTGGGTCCCTGACCCCTGAGTAGCCTAACTGGGAGACCTCTCCCAGTAGGGGTTGACTTGACACCTCATCCAGCTGGGTGCCCCTCTGAGAAGAAGCTTCCAGAGGAAGGATCAGGCAGCAAGATTTGCTGTTCTGTAATATTTGCTGTTCTGCAGCCTCCACTGGTGATACCCAGGCAAACAGGGTCTGGAGTGGACCTCCAGCAAACTCCAACAGACCTGCAGCTGAGGGTCCTGACTATTAGAAGGAAAACTAAGAAACAGAAAGGAATAGCATCAACACCAACAAAAAGGACATCCACACTAAAACCCCATCTATAGGTCACCATCATCAAAGACCAAAGGTAGATAAAACCACAAAGATGGGAAGAAACCAGAGCAGAAAAGCTGAAAATTCTAAAAATCAGAGCACCTCTTCTCCTTCAAAGGATCGCAGCTCCTTGCCAGCAACAAAAAAAGGCTGGATGAAGAATGACTTTGACGAGTTGACAGAAGTAGACTTCAGGAGATCGGTAATAACAAACTTCTCCAAGCTAAAGGAGGATGTTTGAACCCATCGCAAAGAAGCTAAAAATGTTGAAAAAAGATTAGAAGAATGGCTAACTAGAATAAACAGTGTAGAGAAGACCTTAAATGACCTGATGGAGCTGAAAACCATGGCATGAGAACTATGTGATGCATAAACAAGCTTCAGTAGCCAGTTCGATCAAGTAGAAGAAACGGTATCAGTGATTGAAGATCAAATGAAGGAAATGAAGTGAAAGGAGAAGTTTAGAGTAAAAAGAAATAAACAAAGCCTCCAAGAAATATGGGACTATGTGAAAAGACCAAATCTACGTTTGATTGGTGTACCTGAAAGTGACAGAGAGAATGGAAACAAGTTGGAAAACACTCTTCAGGATATTATCCAGGAGAACTTCCCCAACCTAGCAAGGCAGGCCAACATTCAAATTCAGGAAATACAGAGAATGCCGCAAAGATACTCCTTGAGAAGAGCAAACCCAAGACACATAGTTGTCAGATTCACAAAGGTTGAAATGAGAGAAAAAAAGTTAAGGGCAGCCAGAGAGAAAGGTCGGGTTACCCACAAAGGGAAGCCCATCAGACTAACAGCGAATCTCTCAGGAGAAACTCTACAAGCCAGAAGAGAGTGAGGGCCAATATTCAACATTCTGAAAGAAAAGAATTTTCAACCCAGAATTTCATATCCAGCCAAACTAAGCTTCGTAAGTGAAGGAGAAATAAAATATTTTACAGACAAGGAAATGCAGAGAGATTTTGTCACCACCAGGCCTGCCTTACAAGAGTTCCTGAAGGAAGCACTAAACATGGAAAGGAACAACCCATACCAGCCGCTGCAAAAATGTGCCAAAGTGTAAAGACCGTTGATGCTAAGAAGAAACTGCATCAACTAATGAGCAAAATAACCAGCTAACATCATAATGACAGGATCAAATTCACACATAACAATATTAACCTTAAATGTAAATGGGCTAAATGTCCCAATTAAAAGATACAGACTAGAAAATTTGATAAAGAGTCAAGCCCCATCAGTGTGCTGTATTCAGGAGACCCATCTCACGTGCAGAGACATACATAGGCTCAAAATAAAGGGATGGAAGAAGATCTACCAAGCAAATGGAAAACAAACAAACAAAAAAAGCAGGGTTTGCAATCCTAGTCTCTGATAAAACAGATTTTAAACCAACAAGATCAAGAGACAAAGAAGCCCATTACATAATGGTAAAGGGATCAATTCAACAAGAAGAGCTAACTATTGTAAATATATATGCACCCAATACAGAAGCACTGAGATTCATAAAGCAAGTCCTTAGAGACCTACAAAGAGACTTAGACTCCCGCACAATAATAATGGGAGACTTTAACACCCCACTGTCAACATTAGACAGATCAACGAGACAGAAAGTTAACAAGGATATCCAGGATTTGAACTCAGCTCTGCACCAAGCCGACCTAATAGACATCTACAGAACTTTCCACTCCAAACCAACAGAATATACATTCTTCTCAGCACCACATCGCACTTATTCCAAAATTGACCACATAGTTGGAAGTAAAGCACTCCTCAGCAAATGTAAAAGAACAGAAATTATAACAAACTGTCTCTCAGACCATAGTGCAATCAAATTAGAACTCAGGATTAAGTAACTCACTCAAAACTGCACAACTACATGGAAACTGAACAACCTGCTCCTGAATGACTACTGGGTAGATAATAAAATAAAGGCAGAAATAAAGATGTTCTTTGAAACCAATGAGAACAAAGTCACAACATACGAGAAACTCTGGGACACATTTAAAGTAATATGTAGAGGGAAATTTATAGCACTAAATGCCCACAAGAGAAAGCAGGAAAGATCTAAAATCGACACCCTAACATCACAATTAAAATAACTAGAGAAGCAAGAGGAAACACATTCAAAAGCTAGCAGAATGCAAGAAATAATTAAGACCAGAGCAGAACTGAAGGAGATAGAGACACAAAAAACCCTTCAAAAAATCAATGAATCCAGGAGCTGTTTTTTTTAAAAGATGAACAAAATTGATAGGCCGCTAGTAATACTAATAAAGAAGAAAAGAGAGAAGAATCAAATAGACGCGATAAAAAATGATAAAGAGGATATCACCACCAATCCCACGGAAATGCAAACTACCTTTAGAGAATACTATAAACACCTCTATGCAAATAAGCTAGAAAATCTAGAAGAAATGGATAAATTCCTGGACATATACACCCTCCCAAGCCTAAACCAGGAAGAATTTGAATCGCTGAATAGACCAATAACACACTCTGAAACTGAGGCAATAATTAATAGCCTACCAACCAAAAAAAGTCCAGGACCAGATGGATTCACAGCCAGATTCTACCAGAGATACAAAGAAGAGCTGGTACTATTCCTTCTGAAACTATTCCAATCAATAGAAAAAGAGGGAATCCTTTCTAACTCATTTTATGAGGCCAGCATCACCCTGATACCAAAGCCTGGCAGGGACACAACAAAAAAAGAGAATTTTAGGCCAGGCGCGGTGGCTCAAGCCTGTAATCTCAGCACTTTGGGAGGCCGAGACGGGCGGATCATGAGGTCAGGAGATCGAGACCATCCTGGCTAACACCGTGAAACCCGTCTCTACTAAAAAATACAAAAAAACTAGCCGGGCGAGGTGGCGGGTGCCTGTAGTCCCAGCTACTCGGGAGGGTGAAGCAGGAGAATGGCGTGAACCCGGGAGGCGGAGCTTGCAGTGAGCTGAGATCCGGCCACTGTACTCCAGCCTGGGCGGCAGAGCGAGACTCCGTCTCAAAAAAAAAAAAGAGAATTTTAGACCAATATCCCTGATGAACATCGATGCAAAAATCCTCAATAAAATACTGGCAAACCAAATCCAGCAGCACATCAAAAAGCTTATCCACCATGATCAAGTGAGCTTCATCCCTGGGATGCAAGGCTGGTTCGACATATGCAAATCAATAAACATAATCCATCATATAACCAGATCCAAAGACAAAAACCACATAATTATCTCAATAGATGCAGAAAAGGCCTTTGACGAAATTCAATAGCCCTTCATGCTAAAATCTCTCGATAAACTAGGTATTGATGGGACATATCTCAAAATAATAAGAGCTGTTTATGAAAAACCCACAGCCAATATCATACTGAATGGGCAAAAATCGGAAGCATTCCTTTTGAAAACTGGCACAAGACAGGGATGCCCTCTCTCACCACTCCTATTTAACATAGTGTTGGAAGTTCTGGTCAGGGCAATCAGGCAGGAGAAAGAAATAAAGGGTATTCAATTAGGAAAATGGGAAGTCAAATCGTCCCTGTTTGCAGATGACATGATTGTATATTTAGAAAACCCCATCATCTCAGCCCAAAATCTCCTTAAGCTGTTAAGCAACTTCAGCAAAGTCTCAGGATAGAAAATCAATGGGCAAAAAATGACAAGCATTCCTATACATCAATAACAGACAAACAGAGAGCCAAATCATGAGTGCACTTCCATTCATGATTGCTTCAAAGAGAGTAAAATACCTAGGAATCCAACTTGCAAGGGACGTGAAGGACCTCTTCAAGGAGAACTACAAACCACTGCTCAATGAAATAAAAGAGGACACAAACAAGTGGAAGAACATTCCATACTCATGGATAGGAAGAATCAATATTGTGAAAATGGCCATACTGCCTAAGGTAATTTATAGATTCAATGCCATCCCCATCAAGCTACCAGTGACTTTCTCACAGAATTGGAAAAAATCTACTTTAAAGTTCATATGGAACCAAAAAAGAGCCCACATTGCCAAGACAATCCTAAGCCAAAAGACCAAAGCTGGAGGCATCACATTAGCTGACTTCAAACTATACTACAAGGCTACAGTAACCAAAACAGCATGGTACTAGTACCAAAACAGAGATATAGACCAATGGAACAGAACAGAGCCCTCAGAAATAACACCACACATCTACAACCATCTGATCTTTGACAAGCCCAACAAAAACAAGAAATGGGGAAAGGATTCCCTATTTAATAAATAGTGCTGGGAAAACTGGCTAGCCATATGTAGAAAGCTGAAACTGGATCCCTTCCTTCCACCTTATACAAAAATTAATTCAAGATGGATTAAAGACTTAAATGTTAGACCTAAAACCATAAAAACCCTAGAAGAAAACCTAGGCAATACCATTCAGGCCATAGACATGGGCAAGGACTTCATGACTAAAACACCAAAAGCAATTGCAACAAAAGCCAAAATAGACAAATGGGATCTAATTAAACTAAAGAGCTTCTGCATGGCAAAAGAAACTAATGTCAGAGTGAACAGGCAACCTACAGAATGGGAGAAAATTGTTGCAATCTTCCCATCTGACAAAGGGCTAATATCCAGAATCTACGAAGAACTTAAATTTACAAGAAAAAATCAAACAACCCCATCAAAATGTGGGTGAAGGATATGAACAGACACTTCTCAAAAGAAGACATTTATGCAGCCAACAGACACATGAAAAAGTGCTCATCATCACTGGTCATCAGAGAAATGCAAATCAAAACCACAGTGAGATACCATCTCACACCAGTTAGAATGACAATCATTAAAAAGTCAGGAAACAACAGGTGCTGGAGAGGATGTGGAGAAATAGGAACACTCTTACACTTTTGGTGGGAGTGTAAACTAGTTCAACCATTGTGGAAGACAGTGTGGTGATTCCTCAAGGATCTAGAACTAGAAATACCATTTGACCCAGCAATCCCATTACTGGGTATATACCCAAGGGATTATAAATCATGCTGCTATAAAGATACATGCATGCGTATGTTTATTGTGGCACTATTCACAGTAGCAAAGACTTGGAACCAACCCAAATGTCCATCAATGATAGACTGGATTAAGAAAATATGGCATATATGCACCATGGAATGCTATGCAGCCATAAAAAATGATGAGTTCATGTCCTTTGTAGGGACATGGATGAAGCTGGAAACCATCATTCTGAGGAAACCATCGCAAGGACAGAAAACCAAACACTGCATGTTCTCACTCATAAGGGGGAAAAGAACAATGAGAACACTTGGACCCAGGGTGGGGAACATCACACACTGGGCCTGTTGTATGGTGGGGGAAGAGGGGAAGGATAGCATTAGGAGATATACCTAATGTAAATGATGAGTTAATGGGTGCAGCACACCAACATGGCACATGTGTATATATACACACACACACACACACACACATATGTATATATACACACACATATATATACATATATATATACACACACACATATATATATGTAACAAACCTGCACGTTGTACACATGTACTCTAGAACTTAAGGTATAATAAAAAAATAATCCACAAGATACTATCTCTTTATTTCTTTTCTTTTTTTTTTTTTTTTTTTTTTTTGAGACAGAGTCTCACTCTGTCACCCAGGTTGGAGTGCAATGGCACAATCTGGGCTCACTGCAACCTCCGCCTTCCAGGTTCAAGTGATTCTCCTGCCTTAGCCTACTGAGTAGCTGGGATTACAGATGCACGCCACCACCCCTGGCTAAGTTTTGTATTTTTAGTATAGATGGGGTTTCACAACGTTGGCCAGGCTGGTCTCGAACTCCTGACCTTGGGATCTGCCCACCTCGGCCTCCCAAAGTGCTGGACTTACAGGCGTGAGCCACCACATCCGGCCACAAATACTATTTCACACCCACTAGAATAGCTATACTTTTACAAAGACAGACGATGACAAATGTCGGAAAGGATGTGGAAAAATTGGAATGCTCATACATTGCTGGTGGGAATGTATGATGGTGATATGGTTTTGCTCTGTGTCCTCTCCCAAATCTCATCTCAAATCATAATCCCCAGGTGTTGAGGGAGGGACCTGGTGGGAGGTGGTTGGATCATGGGGATGGTTTCCCCCATGCTGTTCTGGTGATATTGAGTGAGTTCTCATGAGATCTGATGGTTTGAAAGTGTGGCACTTCCCCTGCCTGCCCTCCTGCCGCCATGTAAGATGCGCCTGGATACCCCTTCACCTTCCACCATGATTGTAAGTTTCCTGAGGTCTCCTAGCCATGTGAAACTGTGAGTTAATTAAACCTCCTTCTTTACAAATTACCCAGTCTCAGGTATGTCTTTCTCACAGTGTGAGAATGAACTAATAAAGTTGGTGTGGCTACTTTGGAAACCAGTTTGTTAGTTTCTTAAAAAGTTAAGCATACATTTACCATATGATCCAGTAATTTCAACCTTACGTATCCATACAAGAGAAGTGAAAATATACATCCACACAGAAACTTTTACATGTTTCATTGCTGCACTTTTCATCATACCCCAAAATTGACAACACAAATGTCCGTCAACTGTTAATGAGTAGACAACAGAATACAGTTCTACAACAAAAGGGAAGGATGTCATATACATGCTAGAACATGGATGAGCCTCAAAACATGGCGTCAAGTAAACAAAGTCAGATATGAGAATCTACAAATTGCATGATTCGATGTAGAAGAAATATCCAAAAGGGGCAAAGCTAGAAAGAAGGAAAGTAGATGACTAGGCAGATAAATGCACACAAGGGATCATATTGGGTGATAAAATGCTCTAAAGCTGATTTGTGGTGATGGGTGAGTAACTTTGTGAATTTACTAAAAATCATTGACTTATAAACTTGAAGACAGCGACATATATAAAATGCAAAATATACCTCCATCGAGATATTTAAAAACAAACAAAAGAAGTGGTTTAAGAAAAGGTAACAAGTGTCTCTGAAAGTTTTGGAGGATCTGTGAATTGATCCAACCTGTGCTTTAGAAAGAAAACTCCTGTCGTTGTATGAAGGACAGATTGGGTATGAGAGAATGACAGTTTTAAAGCTGTACAACTACTAAATATGACACCTTTCAGTCAAATGCATAATGTGGTATGACATGTGAGGTTACCTAAGGTCCATTTCAGAAACCCATGTAATAGACTCGACGAAACACTCTCCTAGCTTCCTAGCCACCCCCAGCTGCAACAGAGAAATCCACCAAATCACATGGAATTAAAGAAAAGTGAAGGCTGTCAAGCGAGGACTTCCGTCTCACCGCCATCTACTCTGTTGTGACGTCTGACAAAGGCGGATGTGGGTTTCTGAATTCACTCCTCGTGCAGCAAAATTATTTTTCCTATCACAGCATATTTTACTGATGTGACAAGTTGGAAATATGATAGTGATGATGTTCTGTGCCAAAAACCATTCAGCAGGTGCCTGAACTTAGCTCACCGTTTGAAAGCTAGAGCCATCTGTCAACTGTAGGCAAGCGAGTCCTGAGAAAACCTCAATGTGGAGGTTAAGAGTAGGTGATGTACATGCCAATCCCAACTCTGATTTTGACAACTGACTCATTCCAATGCAAATACATTACATGAGTTAAAGGTATGATTTTTTGCAACATCAAAGCTTGTGCGAGCTTGTACAAAGGGACTTTGCCTGCCTAACAATTTCTTGCTTAGCTCTCTAGAAGGGAATTGCCATGTCACTTTCCTTTCTTAAACATTCCCTTATCCTGCCCCTCAGCATATTCCAGGCCTAATGCAGTCCCTCTTCAGACACTTTGCTGAAGTCATTAACATTTAGATTTTGTTCTTCATTTCCTTTGAACAACAGCTGGTTTTAAGCAATAAGCCACAGCCAGACAGAAACACGCCTTTCCCAGTTTTCATTCACACTGCCACCAGCTTTTATTCACACTGCCACCAGCTTTTATTCACACCACTAGGGAGAGATCATTCCCTCACATTTGTCTAAAATGGAACCAGCATCAATGCAGCTCATGTTTAAGGTTAAAATGAGTAAAGCATAATCCCTTCATTTGAGGAACGGGGGTGTAGGCTTCACATTGCAAAAGAGCTGTTCACAAAATAAGAAGCCATCCTTGACAAGTGGGCTGGATGGGTCTGCACTAAAAACCCCTGTATGTGGGGATAGGAAGAGGGGTGGGAGAGGAACACCACCAGAAAGGATGTGAAGATATAGGGGAGCTGACTGTAAATGCCCAGAGGGCTGCCATCTGGAAGAGCAATTAGGCTCTAGACCCTGAGTATCGAGGCTGAAGGATAGAAGCCGTGGGGGAAACGTGGCCATCAGTCTCAGGAGGTTTTTTCCAGCTCTCCAGCGTCGGTGTGTAAGTCCTTTGGAAGGGCTCACCATTCAGAAGTCACCAATGGAAATTAGAACAGCACAGCACCGGAAAAGGTTGGATTTAAATAATCTACAATTTCTCTTCCAACACTGAGTCTATGATCAAAGATGATCTTCAATTCCTTTCAAATATTTATATTACATGATTTTATGCTTTTGACAAACCTGAGCATTAAACTAAGGGAAGATTATGTCAAGTGTGGATTAAAGGAGAAATAAAAATATATAATTCATGTTAGAAAGTGTGATAAAAACTATGAGTTTATATTTTTAAAGAGGCAAACAAGTTATGGGGAAAATTCAAATACATATAATACTTAAGGCCAGATGATGGACTTGTTTTCTATGATTTTATCATTAGACAATAGTCAAAAAGGCATTTGCCTCTAACAACTCATCAGAGATTCTTTACTTATGATCCCTAAAATGTAGGCCACATTTTGTTGGTATATACTTTTGCTAGTTTTCTAAGGTGAAGATCCTTAAATGTCATCAAATTTGCAAAAAAGTCTGTGAATCCCCAAAATGTACAAATCTCTGCATTCGGTTTTTGGTTTTGGGCAATATTGCAGACCAGACGTCTCAGAAACCTTCATTCTGGGAAAAAGAAACACTAGGAATGTTGTGGACTAACACTTATCACAGGAACTAGTCCACGCTGCGTACAGCACAGAGCTGGAGGGTCAGGAGGGCAGCAGCCCACCACCTCAACAGTGTGGTTTGCAGGGAAATCTGGGCACCCAGACACATCCAGTTGCCCAAGTGGGGCTGCAAGAGGGAGCTGGTGTCAAAGGACATAGAAGGCCAATGGTCTGCCCGGCAGAGGGCATGGGGTTGCTGTTGGACCCTGTGGGCCCGCAGGGCTGGTCATGAGGGACCAGAGCCGAACTTGGATTGAAGGAGAGGGAGGACATGCTTGTGGCTGCCGGATTCCCTGCATCTGCCTCTCAATCTGACCACGACGGCTTTCACTCTGTTTCCGCCTTCTAAAATCACATACGACTTTTTCTTTTGGCCAATTCTATTCAGGCGTCATACAGGGAAGGGAATTATGGGACTACTTCCCAGTCAACTTAGCTAAGTTAACACAGAACAAAACCACTGCAAGGTATTCTACTACCACAACAAATCGACACGGTGCTGGAAAAATACACAAGACATTGTCTCAAGTATGCAAATGAGCTTTAAAAATCAAGGTAATACTCAGAGGCTGCCAACAAAGCCAATATTTAAAACTAAATGAGCACCAAGTCTGGCGAATACCCAGGGTGGATGCTGCTCTCCAGGGACTCGCACCCCTGCAGGGAGGCAGGATAGGAAGCCAGAACCCCTGCAGGCCCACATCCTGGCAGAAGATAAAAGTCAATCTCAACTTCTAAGCAAAGAGAGCAAGGGAACTTGAGTCTCCTGGCCCTGGCCCTGGGCTCAACGGGACACAGTCCCCCAAGATGTTGATGTGTTGGCTTTCAGAATTACCATCTCACTGTCTGCGTCTGCGTGGTGCAGCAACACGAGCTGAGGTTCAGATTAAAAGGGTCCCAGATAGGAAGTCTCCCAGGTTCCTGAAAGAAGCAAGTCCAAATCTTTCCCCTGAAAAGGGGAAGTCTCAATCATAAGGAAACAAACACACCAAACAACAAATAAGTAATAAAACAGGGAAATAAAGGAACTTGAGCAACGATTGGGAGAAATAACAAAAAGCAGAATCAGACCCCAAAAGTTCAGATCTTAGAATGTTACACTCGAAATATAAAATAATTATATGTTTTATGAACAAACAAGAGAAACAAAATATTAACAAACAATAAGAGATAAATGATCATGCAGATTTAAAAATAAACAGAAAAACTCTTGAAGAAATTGACAATATGTTAAAGTCAAAATGCATGGGATTGAACAGACAATTAAACCAGGTACAGAGATAATTGGTGAATGGGAAAACAGATCTCAACAAGGTATCCAGAGCATCGCATCAAGAGACAAAGAAATGGAAAATGTGAAGGAGATGGCAGGCGAGATGCAGAAGCCTAGCACACAGCTCATCAGGTGAGAAGTCTAGCACATATTAATGGAAGTTTCAGAAAGGAATGCAAAGACTGGCAGAGAGGCAGTATTGCAGATACAATGTCTGGGAAGCTTCCATGAACATGAAGAACATAAATTCTCAGAATCTCAAACACAGTGAATTCCAGAGAGTAAATAAAAAGAAATCTCATTATAGCTTGCCATACAGAAATTATAGAACAGTAAAGTCAAAAAAGTGCCGGGCATGATAGCTCATGCCTGTAATCCCAGCACTTTGGGAGGCCGAGGTGGGCAGATAACTTGAGGCTAGGAGTTCAAGACTAGCTTGGCTAACATGCGAAAACCTCATCTTTACTAAAAATACAAAAAAAAAAAATAAAAATAAAAAAAACAGTGGGCCATGGTGGAGTGTGCCTGCAGTCCCAGCTACTCAGGAGCTGAGGTGAGAGAAGTGCTTGAACCAGGGAGGCGGAGGTTACAGTGAGTGGAGATTGTGCCACTGCACTCCAGCCTGGGATAGAGTGAGATCCTATCTCAATAATAAGAAGGTCAAAGAAGGTCTTAAAAGCACCCAGGAAGAAAAGAGAAATAATCTAAAGTTGGATGACAATTAGTCTGGCAGCCTTCCTCTCAGCAGCAACAATGGTGGCCAGAAAAGAGTAGATTGGTGATTTCAATATGCCAAGAGAAGTTATTCCTCGGTCTAGAGGTCTAGAGAGTCACACCCAACAAAACCCCTAGAACCAGAGCAGAACAAAGACACCTCCAGCTGACAGATCTTGAACTTACTGGCGATAGAACCCCACAAAGGAGACTTCTTTTGGGAAGAAAGGAAGGTGATTCCAGAAGGAATTTCTGCGATGGAAAATGCATCTGTGAAAAAAGAGAACAGTAACTATGAGTAAATTAAAGCCAGCATTAACTGTGTCCTTTTACCAAAGCAAGACTAATTTGTAAAGGTAAAAATAATAGGATACGGATTTCCGCTTTTGGAAATGGCAGATTAGGAAGTCTGAACCAGGTCTTCATTGAAACAGTGAGAAAGACTGGACAGGATTTATTTTTAAAATGCATTGAAGACACAGCATCCAGCATTGGAGGAAAAGCGTGACTCAGGGAGGTGAGCCCTGGCTTTCGGATCACTGTCTTCCATGGGGCTTGATCTTTATTCCAGAGAACAAGGCCAAGAGGACCAACAGCCCATTTTACACCAAAAATTAAATCACAGCCACCTGGAAAGGGTAGGAAACCACTTTAGCTTGATAAAATTTTTCTACCTTAATAAAATGTGTTTATGATAATAACTGAAGAGTACGAAATTGAACTATTATTATTCACAGATGATATGATTGTGTATGCACAATAAAATTCAAAGTTACGTTCAAACAAACTGTGAGCGTGAACAGGAGAGGTTTGAAAAGTTGTTGCATACACATTTAATGTGTAAAGACCATCTGCATTTCTACTGAGAGTCAGCGTTTAAAAATACATTTTATAAAGACACTATTTACAATAATGTCAGATATATCTAGTACCTAAGAGTGAATCTAATAAACACTATGCAAGACCTTTATGCATTAAAAAATGATTGAGAGAAATTAAGGAAACCCTGAAGTAAAGAGGAATAAATTATGTTCATTTGATTTAAAGGCAATAATATAAAATGTCAATTTTTTGCAAATTGATTCAAAACAGTCCAATTAAAATTACAAATTTTCTGTTGAACTTACAAGCTTAGTCTAAAATTTAAATGGAAAGGCAAAGGACCCAGGCTAGGCTGGATGGTCAGGAAGAGGAAGAATAATGGGATAGCTTGCTCCACCTGACATCCACATTGATTATAAAGCTGAAGTAAGTAACGCAAACTGGTACTGACATGAGGATACACACACCAACGAAACAAAATAAAAAGTCCAGAAATAAACCCACACACACAACATACACAGACACCTGGCTTATGACACAACGGCACTGCAGAGCAGAGGAAAGGATGGCATTTTCTATAAATAATGCAGGACTGATTGAAATGTAGACCTAACCATGAAAAGCAAAACAGCATCACTTCTCAAAAATAATGCAAGATGGCATTTTCATGGCTTGGAGTGGGGGATGTTTTCTTAAATAGAAAATAAAAATTATGAACTATAATAGGATTGATAAGCTTGACTATTTTTAAATTACGAATTTGTGTTCATTAAAGGTCATCATTAAAGCTGAAAAGGCAAGCTGACTGAGAGAAGATATTTACAACACCATATCCAACAAATATTTCATGAAAACTTCTACCAAGAGTGCGAAAGTGACGGATAATGCAGCAGAGGAAAAATAATAGGAAAGAAAAGGCAATGAACAAAAGAAGGCATTCAAATCATGAAAAAAATATGCAAAAGCTTACTCAGTGACATTCCTAGTCAGGAAATGCAAACAGAAACCATTATCCAATCCCTAAAAGAGCTGACATAAAAGGGGTTCTAGTACCCAGTGTTGATGAGGATCTGGACAAGTGGGAATTCTCGCTTCTACTAGGGGTTCACAATGTTACAAACACTTGAGAAAACTGTTTGCTACCACCTGCTAAAGTTGAACGCATCGTGCCCTACGACCCAAGAATTCCACTTCCTGTAGATACACGTATGCACTGGAACCACAAAATAAAAGGCGTAAGAATGTTGATTGCTGCAGCATTCAACATTATTATTATTGCAACAGCATTCTAAACTAGAAATAAACTCAAATGTTTTGCAATAGAATAATGGATATATGCATGTGGCTGATTTATGTAATGAAATACTACACGGTGTGAAATGAATAAATTACTATGGCTTCACTCCACAAATTCCATCACTTGCCAAACCAGTCCCTGTTGATTATAGATCTAAATATAAATGACAAAACAATAAAACCTTAAGATGAAAATTAGCAGAAAATGGCCAGTCTCAGTGGCTCATGCCTGTAATCCCAGCACTTTGGGGAGGCCAAGGCAGGCAGATCACTTGAGGCCAGGAGTTCAACCCGAGCCTGGGCAACTTGGCAAAACCCCATCTCTACTAAAAGTACAAAAATTAGCCAGGTATGGTGGCACATGACTGTAATCCCAGTTACTCCAGAGGCAAAGGCACGAGAGTTGCTTGAACCCAGGAAGTGGAGGTTGCAGTGAGCCGAGATTGTGCCACTGCACTCCAGCCTGAGCAACACAGCGAGACTCTGTCTGGAAAAAAAAAAAAAAAAAAAAGATGTCAGGTGCTCACACCTGTACTTCCCACACTTTGGGAGGTCAAGACAGGCGAATCATGAGGTCAGGAGTTTGAGACCAGCCTAGTCAACATGGTGAAACTCCGTTTCTACTAAAAATACAAAAAAATTAGATGGGTGTGGTGGCAGGCGCCTGTAATCCCAGCTACTCAGGAGGATGAGGCAGGAGAATCTCTTGAACCCAGGAGGTGGAGGTTGCAGTGAGCTGAGATTGCACCACTGCACTCTAGCCCAGGCGACAGTTCAAGACTCCACCTCAAAAAAACAAAACAAAACAAAAACAAAGAAAGAAAGAAAGAAGGAAGGAAAGGAAGGAAGGAAAGAAAATTAGCAGAATATCTATGAATTTGAAGTTGGAAAGCATTTTTAAACAAGAAGCAAAAACATAAAAGAAAAGAGATACATTTGATTATGTTAAAATAAAAACACCTGCTGATAAGGTACACCAAAAAGCATGGGGCTATGTAGCAACAATTTTTTTATTAACAAAAATATAGAATACATATAAAAAAGAACTTCTCAAGTCAACAAAAATATACAGTCAACTCAACAGAAAAATAAGAAAAAAATCTCAAACACATCTTCTACAAAAAAAAAAAAAACATAAAACATATGAAAAGACGCTGAGCTTCACTAATAATCATGGAAATGGGGAGCTAGAACCATAATGACTATCTCACACCCACCAGCTCTGGAAATATCGTTAAAAATCTTACAGTAGTAACTTCTGACAGGTAGGAGAAGCAATTGAATTTTGGGTGGGAGTGCAAAACGATGCAGGCACTTTGAAAACAAATAAGCATCTCCTCATTAAATTAAAAGATATGCATACCCTATGCCCTGAAATACACACACATACACACACACACAGATATATATATAAACAAATTATATATATTATATATATACACAAATTATATATATATTATAAATATACAAATATATATATAAAATATTTGCTTATATGCAGCAGGAAACAAGTTTAAGAATATTTGTAGAAGCTATTATAGTAACAAAAACCTGAACATAATTCACTGACAGAGAAATGGGTAAATAATTTCATCCCCATTTAACAGAATGCTATAAAGCAGTAAAAATAAATGAACAATGATTCCTTCCATTCATCACCATGGAAGAATCTCACAAACTTAACATTAAACAAAAAAGCAAACCACAAAATAATGCATATAGTGCAGTGACAATTATATAAAGTCAACAATTTTGCAAACCAAACAAAATGCCATTTAGGAATTGGTACATGTGTAACAAAAAAAAAGAAAAAGAAAAAGAGTAAGGATTTGTACCCACAAAACTTGACTCTGATGGTCTCAGGAAGGGAGGATGATGCTGAGGGAGGAAGATGCCATGGCAGACTTCAAAGAGTTGCTAATGTTCACTCTCATTAATTGAGTAGTGGGTATGTGTGTGTTTGGTTTATTAGTATTACATTATACCTATAGTATATCTTCCATATGACTTTTTCTAAAAATGCAATATTTCATAAAACATACCCACTGCATATGTGACTTGGCTTCTCCTTTGATCTCTAAAATTTCCCTTCAGTCTTTCCTTGGCCAGCCCTCTTTCTATAGGAGAGCCTGACACCAATGTGTGTGTCCAGCACCTAGCTCTCTTGGATTTGTCCTGTTTCCAGGTTCCATTTGAAATCCAACGGCTAACTTAAAGCCATGGAGCCCTATCGTCCCCTTTCCAGGTTGCGCTAGTTCTTACCTACTGCTGAAACTGATAACAGAAACACCATGAATGTTAAATGATGCGTTGAACAGCATGAAGAACGCTTTTGAGTATGGGTCTCTCTGGGTGTCATTCACTCCCGTGGAACTCTTTCATTGCTGATAGCAATGTGAGACCCCTAGGGTGATCTCAGAGTTGAGTTTTGATGATATATTTTGAATTTCACTTGACCCTCCCTTCCATACCAGTCCCAGATGGTGCAGAGCACTAACTGCCTTCATCACTGAATGTCAGGAATGCTTACACCCAAAGGTAGAAGTCAAGGATGAACTCACTTCTTCATAGGGCACACAGAGAACATGGATTGCCTGGGGTTTCTCTGAACCTCAGAGACTGCAGTGGGTACAGTGTCTCTTGAGAATAAAAATAACCAAAGATTCAAAGATGGTGCACATGTCCTAGTCAGTAGGCAAAATGAAAGTCTTCACTCTCATCACTGTTGACAGCTGTGGGATCCCTGAGGAATCTACAAAAAGCATCCCGGAAAAGAAAGGGAATGTATAAGGGAAGTAACAGGGAGGGAAGAGGGGAAAGAGAGAGTGCACAGCAGCGGCAGGTGACAGGACAGGAGCAGAGCAGGCTGAAAGTCACGGTGAAAACCCTTCATTGTTTTTGTAAGTGACCACGCACAGGAAGGAGGCACAATGGCACAGGGACAGGTCCTCAGATGGGATAGGGCAGCTCTGCAAAGTGTCTTGGCTCCAAGGCATCAATGTGCCTCACTCAAAGCTCTCCAACTCTGCGTGCATCCTGGTGTAGGATGGCCACATCCAGGCGGCCAAGCAGGCTGTCCTGATCCCTGGAGTAATCATGGAGACTGCGCTGCGGACCCCCAGCCTCCCACGTCTATGAGGGATCCATCTGGAAGTTGAAGGAGCAGTGTCCTCTGTTAACTGGGTGGGATGCTGTGTGCTGAAGACTGTGAAATGGACACACGGACTTGTAAATGGACGTGTAAATATGGCCTGGGTTTGCCTTCCCCTTGCCGGTTCAGAGGACCCACTCTCTCTCTCACATTTCTTCCATCCCCTCACTCTGCGCTCCTTGCAGCGGTCTCTGAAGCCAAGCCAGGGTCTGAGGACAGCGAAAGGACAAGGGACCAAAGAGCAGGTGTCAGGGAGATTTTCCAACAAGTTTTAAGAGAGGTCTGGAAGCAACTGGGCATGTAAGGGAAATGGATCACAGGGAAGAGCTTTGTGTCTCCGTCTTGTTTCCTGAAGAATGCAAGCTAAGGAAGTTTCTCTCTGAGAACAACTTGGATCACTGCTTAGAGATGAGCCCACATGGATATG